>NC_091354.1:16592798-16942798 GCF_038502225.1 Cherax quadricarinatus | reverse complement strand
TGGCAAGAAGAGCTCACTCCAGCAGAGCAAAGTTGCTGGTTATGGGGGATTTCAACCACAGGGAGATTGACTGGGAAAACCTGGAGCCACATGGGGGTCCCGAAACATGGAGAGCCAGGATGTTGGACGTGGTGCTGGAAAACCTCATGCACCAACATGTTAAGGACACTACCAGAGTGAGAGGGGAGGATGAACCAGCAAGATTGGACCTTGTGTTCACCCTGGGCAGCTCAGACATTGAGGACATCAAGTATGAGAGTCCCCTAGGAGCTAGCGACCACGTGGTTCTGTGCTTTGAATACATAGTAGAGCTGCAAGTGGAGAGAATAACAGGAGTAGAATGGGAAAAGCCTGACTATAAAAGAGGGGACTACATAGGGTTGAAGAACTTCATGCGGGAGGTCCAGTGGGACAGAGAACTGGCAGGAAAGCCAGTAAATGAAATGATGGAATATGTAGCAACAAAATGCAAGGAGGCAGTGGAAAGGTTCATTCCCAAGGGCAACAGTAACAACGGGAAGACCAGAACAAGCCCCTGGTTTACCCGACGGTGTAAGGAGGCAAAAACAAAGTGCAATAGAGAATGGAAAAAGTACAGAAGGCAGAGAACACACGAAAATAGGGAGATCAGTCGCAGAGCCAGGAATGAGTACGCACAGGTAAGGAGGGAGGCCCAGCGACAGTATGAAAATGACATAGCATCGAGAATCAAGACTGACCCGAAACTGTTGTATAGCCACATCAGGAGGAAGACAACAGTCAAAGACCAGGTGATCAGATTAAGGACAGAAGGTGGAGAACTCACAAGAAATGATCAGGAGGTATGTGAGGAGCTGAACAGGAGATTTAAGGAAGTTTTTACAGTAGAGACAGGAAGGGCTGTGGGAAGACAGCACAGAAGGGAACATCAAGAGGGAATATACCAACAAGTGTTGGATGACATACGAACAACTGAGGAGGAGGTGAAGAAGCTCTTAAGTGACCTTGACACCTCAAAGGCGATGGGACCGGACAACATCTCCCCATGGGTCCTTAGAGAAGGAGCAGAGATGCTGTGTGTGCCTCTAACCACAATCTTCAACACATCCCTTGAAACTGGGCAACTACCTGAGAAATGGAAGACAGCTAATGTAGTCCCCATATTTAAGAAAGGAAACAGAAACGAGGCACTAAACTACAGACCTGTGTCTCTGACATGTATTGTGTGCAAAGTCATGGAGAAGATTATCAGGAGGAGAGTGGTCGAACACCTGGAAAGGAACAAGATTATAAATGAAAACCAGCATGGGTTCATGGAAGGCAAATCTTGTATCACAAACCTCCTGGAGTTTTATGACAAGGTAACAGAAGTAAGACACGAGAGAGAGGGTTGGGTAGATTGCGTTTTCCTAGACTGCAGGAAGGCCTTTGACACAGTTCCCCACAAGAGATTAGTGCAGAAGCTGGAGGATCAGGCACACATAAAAGGAAGGGCACTGCAATGGATAAGGGAATACCTGACAGGGAGGCAGCAACGAGTCATGGTACGTGAAGAGGTATCACAGTGGGCGCCTGTTACGAGCGGGGTCCCACAGGGGTCAGTTCTAGGACCAGTGCTATTTTTGATATATGTGAACGACATGATGGAAGGAATAGACTCTGAAGTGTCCCTGTTCGCAGATGACGTGAAGTTGATGAGAAGAATTAAATCGGACGAGGATGAGGCAGGACTGCAAAGAGACCTGGAGAGGCTGGACATGTGGTCCAGTAACTGGCTCCTCGAATTCAATCCAGCCAAATGCAAAGTCATGAAGATTGGGGAGGGGCAAAGAAGACCGCAGACAGAATATAGGCTAGGTGGACAAAGACTACAGACCTCACTCAGGGAGAAAGACCTTGGGGTGACCATAACACCGAGTACATCACCGGAGGCACACATCAACCAAATAACCGCTGCAGCATACGGGCGCCTGGCAAACCTGAGAATAGCGTTCCGATACCTCAATAAGGAATCGTTCAAGACACTGTACACTGTGTATGTTAGGCCCATACTGGAGTATGCAGCACCAGTCTGGAACCCACACCTGGTCAAGCACGTCAAGAAGTTAGAGAAAGTACAAAGGTTTGCAACAAGGCTAGTCCCAGAGCTCAAGGGAATGTCGTACGAGGAAAGGTTAAGGGAAATCGGACTGACGACACTGGAGGACAGAAGGGTCAGGGGAGACATGATAACGACATACAAGATACTGCGGGGAATAGACAAGGTGGACAGAGATAGGATGTTCCAGAGAGGGGACACAGGGACAAGGGGTCACAACTGGAAGCTGAAGACTCAGACGAGTCACAGGGACGTTAGGAAGTATTTCTTCAGTCATAGAGTTGTCAGCAAGTGGAATAGCCTAGCAAGTGAAGTAGTGGAGGCAGGAACCATACATAGTTTTAAGAAGAGGTATGACAAAGCTCAGGAAGCAGAGAGAGAGAGGATCCAGTAGCGATCAGTGAAGAGGCGGGGCCAGGAGCTGAGTCTCGACCCCTGCAACCACAATTAGGTGAGTACAATTAGGTGAGTACACACACACACACACACACACACACACTGTAAGTACATGCCGGTAAGTCCCAGGAGGTTGGGGGTCAGGTCACAAGAAGTTGTGGGCAGCCAAGGACCACTGAGACTTACATTACAACGCACAAGCCACCTACCTTTCAGTACATAATAAACCCACACATAATTCCACACAAAATTACACACAAAATTACACACACACACACACACACACACACACACACACACACACACACACACACACACACACACACACACACACACACACACACACACATATCCAGACTCACACATACACTCCCCCCTCCCCCACCGACATCTCACTACTTCCCCTGATCCCTCCCCTCCATCGATCACCCTCCCCTCCCCCGCTCACCCTAAACCCTCCCCACCCCTCCCCACTCCTCTCCCACATAGCCACAGTTCCTCCACTACTTCCCCCTCCACACTCTGACATACACACTACTAACCTAACATACAGAACTACATAGGTTTCCCACTCTGAGGCAATCAGGATAAAACAAAAATGGGTTGCCAGAGAGCAACAAGAAAAACCAAGGGACAGGAGGAGGAAACTGCAAAGGAAGATTGGGCAGCAGAGCTCATAAAAAGGGATCATGAATGGGAAAAGAAACTAGAAGAACTTAGCATGAGAATGGAAGAGAGGATAGATATGGAAAGCAGGAAGTGGGAGGTGCATGTCAAAGCAGCAGAAGCTAGGATACAGAGTTTAGAAGAGGAATTGAAAAATCTGAAACAGCCTAAAGAACTAAAGAACATTTTGGGATTGACAACAGAGACTGCTACCTCAGCCACAAATAAGGGGACTGTAGGGAAAGAAGGGGCACAACTGCATGGAGAAGCTCTATCAGAGGAGACTGTAGCAAATGAAAGAGCTAAGCTTTATGTGGAGGCCCTAACAGACAACAACAGAGCCCAAGGAAAGCCGAGAAGGGAAAATGACAGGCCACTGAGCCCAAGTACATTAGCCAGTGAAACTGATGAAAGGAAAGCTGCAGTGGAGGAAACCAAATTAAATGAGGGGATACACAGGGATATGCAGTGGGAGAATGAAAGGGTGAGGTCAGTCTTTGTGTATGGGCTCCAGGAAGTTGAAGGGGAAACATATGAAGCAAGAAAACAAGGGGAAAAAAAAGCAATTGAAAGCATCATGAAAGCAATAGGAGAAGACGACATGACCCAGCTGGAAAATTTTCGGAGAATAGGGGGGTTTGTAAAAAAAAGAACCCGGCCAGTGAGAGTGACCTTCAAGGCAGAAGCGACTCGGACCAGGATCCTGCAGGAGAAAGCACGATTAAGGGACATGCCGGCATACAGGAAGGTGTATCTCGACCGCGACAGAACACAAGAAGAAAGGCAGAAACTGAGAGAGATGGTACAAAGGCGAAAGGAGGAAAGAGAGGGGATGGAGAAGACAGACAGGAGATCCCAGACCCAGGAAGAAGATCAAATACAGCCTCCCTCACAACTTCCTATAGAAGCCTCCCAACCAGGTCAACCCCAGTGCAACCAAACACTCTAAATCAAAACACCCATGCCACATCCAATGCCCCCACCCACTACATTACAAACTCCACCCCCACAGCAACAACCCATAGTTCCTTACCAGGTCTCCCACTTCCCCAACCCCAATATACCTCCCAGACCACAGTCTTAGAAAAGAAGTTGAAGGTGTGGTATACAAATGCAGATGGAATAACAAACAAGTATGAGGAGTGGCACGAAAGAATCAAAGAGACATCCCCAGACATAATAGCACTCACAGAAACAAAACTCACCAGAATAATAACAGATTCAATCTTTCCATCCGGATATCAAATCCTCAGGAAAGACAGAGGGAGGAGAGGGGGAGGAGGAGTTGCACTGCTCATTAAAAACCAGTGGGGTTTTGAGAAAATGGAAGGAATGGATGGCACGGGCGAAAGGGACTACTTAGTAGGAACAATCCAGTCTGAGGGACATAAGGTGATAATTGCAGTAATGTACAACCCACCACAGAACTGCAGGAGGCCAAGAGAAGAATACGATGAGAGCAACAGAGCAATGATCGACACACTAGCCGAGGTGGCCAGGAGAGCACACATGGGGGGAGCAAAGTTACTAGTTATGGGTGATTTCAATCACAAGGAGATTGACTGGGAAAACCTGGAGCCCCATGGGGGTCCCGAAACATGGAGAGCCAAGATGATGGATGTGGTACTGGAAAACCTCATGCATCAACATGTTAGAGACACTACCAGAGAGAGAGGAGAGGATGAACCAGCAAGGCTGGACCTTGTATTCACCATGAGTAGTTCGGACATCGAGGGTATCATGTATGAAAGGCCCCTGGGAGCTAGTGATCATGTGGTTCTGTGCTTCGACTACATAGTTGAGCTCCAAGTGGAGAGAGTAGCAGGAATAGGCTGGGAAAAACCAAACTACAAAAGGGGGAACTACTCAGGCATGAGGAACTTCCTTCAAGACATTCAGTGGGAGAGGGAACTGACAGGAAAACCAGTACAAGAAATGATGGACTATGTAGCAACAAAATGCAAGGAGGCAGAGGAGAGGTTTGTTCCCAAGGGAAACAGAAATAATGGGAAGAACAGAACGAGTCCTTGGTTCACCCAAAGGTGTAGGGAGGCAAAAACTAGGTGTACTAGAGAATGGAAAAGGTACAGAAGACAGAGAACTCAGGAAAATAAAGAAATCAGCCGAAGAGCCAGAAACGAATATGCACAGATAAGAAGGGAGGCTCAGAGACAATATGAAAATGACATAGCATCAAAAGTAAAGACTGACCCGAAGCTGTTGTACAGCCACATCAGGAGGAAAACAACAGTCAAGGACCAGGTAATCAGACTGAGGAAGGGTGATGGGGAATTCACAAGAAACGACCGAGAGGTTTGTCAGGAGCTCAACACAAGATTTAAAGAGGTATTTACAGTGGAAACCAGTAGGACTCCAAGAAATCAGAACTGGGGGGCACACCAGCAAGTGCTGGATGAGGTACATATAACCAAGGAGGAGGTGAAGAAGCTGCTATGCGAACTTGACACCTCAAAGGCGGTGGGACCAGACAACATCTCTCCATGGGTCCTTAAAGAGGGAGCAGAGATATTGTGTGAGCCATTAACAAAGATCTTCAACACATCATTTGAAACTGGGCAACTCCCTGAGGTATGGAAAATGGCAAATGTAGTCCCAATTTTTAAAAAGGGAGACAGACATGAGGCACTAAACTACAGACCTGTATCACTAACATGTATAGTATGCAAGGTCATGGAGAAGATCATCAGGAGGAGAGTGGTGGGGCACCTGGAAAGAAACAAGGGTATAATTGACAACCAGCACGGTTTCAGGGAAGGAAAATCCTGTGTCACAAACCTACTAGAGTTTTATGACAAGGTGACAGAAGTAAGACAAGAGAGAGAGGGGTGGATCGACTGCATATTTTTGGACTGCAAGAAGGCCTTCGACACAGTTCCTCACAAGAGGTTACTGCAAAAGCTAGAGGATCAGGCACACATAACAGGAAAGGCACTGCAATGGATCAGAGAATATCTGACAGGGAGGCAACAACGAGTCATGGTACGCGACGAGGTGTCAGAGTGGGCGCCTGTGACAAGCGGGGTTCCACAGGGGTCAGTCCTAGGACCTGTTCTGTTCTTGGTATATGTGAACGACATAACGGAAGGGATAGACTCAGAAGTGTCCTTGTTTGCAGATGATGCGAAGTTAATGAGAAGAATCAAATCGGACGAGGATCAGGCAGGACTACAAAGAGACCTGGACAGGCTACAAGCCTGGTCCAGCAACTGGCTCCTTGAATTTAACCCTGCCAAATGCAAAGTCATGAAGATTGGGGAAGGGCAAAGAAGACCGCAGACACAATATAGTTTAGATGGCCAAAGACTGCAAACCTCACTCAAGGAAAAAGATCTGGGGGTGAGTATAACACCGAGCATATCTCCTGAGGCACACATCAATCAGATAACTGCTGCAGCATACGGGCGCCTGGCAAACCTACGGATAGCGTTCCGATACCTCAGTAAGGATTCGTTTAAAACTCTGTATACCATCTACGTCAGGCCCATACTGGAGTATGCAGCACCAGTTTGGAATCCACACCTAGTCAAGCACGTCAAGAAATTAGAGAAAGTGCAAAGGTTTGCAACAAGACTAGTCCCAGAGCTACGGGGATTGTCCTACGAAGAAAGGTTGAGGGAAATCGGCCTGACGACACTGGAGGACAGGAGGGTCAGGGGAGACATGATAACGACATATAAAATACTGCGCGGAATAGACAAGGTGGACAAAGACGGGATGTTCCAGAGATGGGACACAGACACAAGAGGTCACAATTGGAAGTTGAAGACTCAGATGAATCAAAGGGATGTTAGGAAGTATTTCTTCAGTCATAGAGTAGTCAGGCCATGGAATAGCCTAGAAAGGGATGTAGTGGAGGCAGGAACCATACATAGTTTTAAGGCGAGGTATGATAGAGCTCATGGGGCAGGGAGAGAGAGGACCTAGTAGCAATCAGCGAAGAGGCGGGGCCAGGAGCTGTGACTCGACCCCTGCAACCACAAATAGGTGAGTACAAATAGGTGAGTACACACACACACACACACACACACACACAAACACACAAACACACAAACACACACACACACACACACACACACACACACACACACACACACACACACACACACACACACACACACACACAAATGCACAAATGCAGATGGATTAACGAATAAACATGAGGAATGGCAAGAAAGAATCAATGAGAAGTCCCCAGACATCATAGCAGTTACAGAAACAAAACTCATGGAGACAATAACAGATGCAATCTTCCCACCAGGATACCAGATCATGAAGAAAGATAGAAGGGGCAGGGGGGGAGGTGGGGTTGCTCTGCTCGTAAAAAACAGATGGAAATTCGAGAAAATGGAAGGAATAGATGAGATGGGAGAAAGAGACTACATAGCAGGTACACTTCAGTCTGGGGAACACAAAGTGGTCATTGCAGTGATGTATAATCCACCACAGAACTGCAGGAGGCCAAGAGAGGAATATGAAGAGAGCAACAGAGCAATGGTGGACACACTTGCTGAGGTGGCAAGAAGAGCTCACTCCAGCAGAGCAAAGTTGCTCGTTATGGGGGATTTCAACCACAGGGAGATTGACTGGGAAAACCTGTAGCCACATGGGGGTCCCGAAACATGGAGAGCCAGGATGTTGGACGTGGTGCTGGAAAACCTCATGCACCAACATGTTAAGGACACTACCAGAGTGAGAGGGGAGGATGAACCAGCAAGATTGGACCTTGTGTTCACCTTGGGCAGCTCAGACATTGAGGACATCAAGTATGAGAGTCCCCTAGGAGCTAGCGACCACGTGGTTCTGTGCTTTGAATACATAGTAGAGCTGCAAGTGGAGAGAATAACAGGAGTAGAATGGGAAAAGCCTGACTATAAAAGAGGGGACTACATAGGGTTGAAGAACTTCCTGCAGGAGGTCCAGTGGGACAGAGAACTGGCAGGAAAGCCAGTAAATGAAATGATGGAATATGTAGCAACAAAATGCAAGGAGGCAGTGGAAAGGTTCATTCCCAAGGGCAACAGTAACAACAGGAAGACCAGAACAAGCCCCTGGTTCACCCGACGGTGTAAGGAGGCAAAAACAAAGTGCAATAGAGAATGGAAAAAGTACAGAAGGCAGAGAACACACGAAAATAGGGAGATCAGTCGCAGAGCCAGGAATGAGTACGCACAGGTAAGGAGGGAGGCCCAGCGACAGTATGAAAATGACATAGCATCGAGAATCAAGACTGACCCGAAACTTTTGTATAGCCACATCAGGAGGAAGACAACAGTCAAAGACCAGGTGATCAGATTAAGGACAGAAGGTGGAGAACTCACAAGAAATGATCAGGAGGTATGTGAGGAGCTGAACAGGAGATTTAAGGAAGTTTTTACAGTAGAAACAGGAAGGGCTGTGGGAAGACAGCACAGAAGGGAACATCAAGAGGGAATATACCAACAAGTGTTGGATGACATACGAACAACTGAGGAGGAGGTGAAGAAGCTCTTAAGTGACCTTGACACCTCAAAGGCGATGGGACCGGACAACATCTCCCCATGGGTCCTTAGAGAAGGAGCAGAGATGCTGTGTGTGCCTCTAACCACAATCTTCAACACATCCCTTGAAACTGGGCAACTATCTGAGAAATGGAAGACAGCTAATGTAGTCCCCATATTTAAGAAAGGAAACAGAAACGAGGCACTAAACTACAGACCTGTGTCTCTGACATGTATTGTGTGCAAAGTCATGGAGAAGATTATCAGGAGGAGAGTGGACGAACACCTGGAAAGGAACAAGATTATAAATGAAAACCAGCATGGGTTCATGGAAGGCAAATCTTGTATCACAAACCTCCTGGAGTTTTATGACAAGGTAACAGAAGTAAGACACGAGAGAGAGGGTTGGGTAGATTGCGTTTTCCTAGACTGCAGGAAGGCCTTTGACACAGTTCCCCACAAGAGATTAGTGCAGAAGCTGGAGGATCAGGCACACGTAAAAGGAAGGGCACTGCAATGGATAAGGGAATACCTGACAGGGAGGCAGCAACGAGTCATGGTACGTGAAGAGGTATCACAGTGGGCGCCTGTTACGAGCGGGGTCCCACAGGGGTCAGTTCTAGGACCAGTGCTATTTTTGATATATGTGAACGACATGATGGAAGGAATAGACTCTGAAGTGTCCCTGTTCGCAGATGACGTGAAGTTGATGAGAAGAATTAAATCGGACGAGGATGAGGCAGGACTGCAAAGAGACCTGGAGAGGCTGGACATGTGGTCCAGTAACTGGCTTCTCGAATTCAATCCAGCCAAATGCAAAGTCATGAAGATTGGGGAGGGGCAAAGAAGGCCGCAGACAGAGTATAGGCTAGGTGGACAAAGACTACAGACCTCACTCAGGGAGAAAGACCTTGGGGGGACCATAACACCGAGCACATCACCGGAGGCACACATCAACCAAATAACCGCTGCAGCATACGGGCGCCTGGCAAACCTGAGAATAGCGTTCCGATACCTTAATAAGGAATCGTTCAAGACACTGTACACTGTGTATGTTAGGCCCATACTGGAGTATGCAGCACCAGTCTGGAACCCACACCTGGTCAAGCACGTCAAGAAGTTAGAGAAAGTACAAAGGTTTGCAACAAGGCTAGTCCCAGAGCTCAAGGGAATGTCGTACGAGGAAAGGTTAAGGGAAATCGGACTGACGACACTGGAGGACAGAAGGGTCAAGGGAGACATGATAACGACATACAAGATACTGCGGGGAATAGACAAGGTGGACAGAGATAGGATGTTCCAGAGAGGGGACACAGGGACAAGGGGTCACAACTGGAAGCTGAAGACTCAGACGAGTCACAGGGACGTTAGGAAGTATTTCTTCAGTCATAGAGTTGTCAGCAAGTGGAATAGCCTAGCAAGTGAAGTAGTGGAGGCAGGAACCATACATAGTTTTAAGAAGAGGTATGACAAAGCTCAGGAAGCAGAGAGAGACAGGATCCAGTAGCGATCAGTGAAGAGGCGGGGCCAGGAGCTGAGTCTCGACCCCTGCAACCACAATTAGGTGAGTACAATTAGGTGAGTACACACACACACATGCACACATGTGGTAATGCTTTATTTACAGCTAGCAAAGTCAGGGTATTTCTCCAGAATGGTCTGTAATATACCACTGTGGATAAAATACTTAGCCATTTCTTGAACACTTCTGAGTGAGTTGTTTCTAAATTCATTAATTTTATCGCACTCCAGTACATAATGACGCAGGGTGTGACAATAGTCCATCTGGCAAAGTTTACATTTCGTTTGGTCTACATCTGGTGGTGGTGATTTAACCTGCCAAAGATACTTGTAACCCAGCCGGAGCCGGGCAGTAGTGACATCCAAGAGTCTGCTTATTTTGTTGGATGCACCATAGACATGTGGCTCCTCCTGCATGATAGAATGATGATAGATGGACTCACTGGTGTCAATCTCCCTGAGCCTTAAGTCCATAAAATTCAGTTGAAGTTCTTTTCGTATTATTGTTCTGAAACTACTACCTGACAAGCCAAGATTGTAATCTACTCCCTCTTTGAAAGCGTACAGCTTAGCCAATTTATCAGTTCTATCATGCATCTGAAGACCAATGTGAGATGGAATCCACAGCATGTGCACTCTGACTCCACTGTCCACAATCCTACCATACCTGTGTCTGGCTTCTGACACAAGCATGCCACAATTTATGTTTAATGAGTTGAGAGCATTTATGGATGACAGAGAATCAGTTACAATTAAACTGTCAATCTTTGATACATAGATGCATTTCAGTGCAAGGAGTATGGCAAACAGTTCTGTCTGAAGGGTAGAGGCCCAATTATTGATGTGTGCTCCAATTTCTTTAAGAGAGCCATCACTCTGTACGACAACAGCAGCACTACCAGCTGCACCAGTGGATTGGTGAACAGAACCATCAGCGTAAATAATTTGCGAGAGTGTGTGCTGTGTGACTAAGTTATCAATACAGCTTAAGGCCTCATGTTTGGCTTCAAGGCGAAGTTTTGGTTGTGATTTAAGAAGTAGTTTGGGGGGAAATGGAGGAATGGTAGTTTGGAATAGGGTAATATTCCATGGAGCGGAGAAGTGCCGCTGTTGCCTTACTTGACATAGATTGTGGAAATTTATTTGGTCCCTAAAATTCCACAGGACAGATCCAGCATGGCCGTATGGGACGGCTGAGCTGGATGGCCCTTATACCCCACCCAAACAGGGAAGCATTCTCTTGTATGCGATGGATTCTTGGTAGGCATGTATTTAAGTTATAGATTTACTCTTCAGGGAAGGAGTAGGTAGTTTTACTGGTAGTACACTAATATTAGGTTTACTAAGGCATCTGTAGATAATGATAATGTAGACCTAAGACCTTAACATAGGTAGTAATAGGCCGATAATGTAGGCAAACACTAGGATAAGTTAGCTAGGGAGAACTGGCAGCCCTAGTTTGAAGGAAGAGACGAGGGTCTGGAAGAGGGACCAGCTCATTCTTCTTAAGACAGACACCAACTGGACAAGACGTGCCGTGATCAGCAGACGGCGCCCCCACGTGTCTTCACATCTGAGACTTGGGGAAATCTGGTAGAGGCACCTCGATGTACTGTAGATGACCTCCTCTGTCAGGCCCATACAGTAAGACAAGACCTTCACTTTTTTTCTCGTAGATTACTGGCCAGTGTCTGGGGAGATTGTGAGTCAACTGTCGGCCCGGTTGCAACAGGTTGAGCATGCCCAGCAAGTACCAGTGTCTCAGAGCAGTCTTGAAGCTAGTGTCTGAGTCTGCATAGTTATACTAGGGGATACATACCCTCTTGGATATAGGAATTTCTGAGGTGCAGGCAGGACACTAATTACGATTGAATATTGCAGGAATTAATGCTCCCGGTTGCACGTGGTTTCTGAGGGGGAGTCCAAAGGGGCTAAGGCTAGCTTAGGGAAGTGAAGATCAGGATATATGCTGCAACACCAAGTAAGTTAGTCCTTTATACGTGCATGCAGGCGAGGTTTCTTGCAATACCAATCATTTGTGAAAATCTGTACTATAAGCCACTTGTGAGGCTGAGGTACCCACCTCAGAGCTCGGTGTCAACAGAGTTTGCCAGGGTAGGCGACTCACTTGGAGGCAGTCCACACAAATTTTCACATAGATCATGTATCTGATTCATGCGGAGGTCGGTTCCAGTTTTTTCGATCCATCTAGAGGAGTGTTCACCAGTGCTGAGGAAAGTTTGGAGGGCTTCTGTGCAGGGGTTTGAATGAGCTTGCCTGAGCATATTAACCCCAATTAGGATATTTCTTTCAGTAACACGATCTCTGATGCTTGGAATATCAAGTTCTTTTTGCATATTTAAAATTTTGGCAGTACGAGGGCATCCTAAAATGATCCTCATTGCTTCGTTCTGCAGTTTTTCCAGCCCTCCAAGCTTCCCGTCAGACACAAGAGCAAGTAGTGGCGCAGCATAATCAACCAATGATCTAATATAAGCAAGATACATCATTTTCACAATTTTAACATAAAGGTCCAGAGTGGTAAAGAGGAGTTGATGTATGGTTCGCAAACTGTTCTCCGCGGCCTTAAACCCAGTTGACTAACTAACCAATTTTAATGTTAAAATTGGTTAGTTAGTCAACTGGGTTTAAGGCCGCGGAGAACAGTTTGGGAACCATACATCAACTCCTCTTTACCACTCTGGACCTTTAAGGCCGCTAAGAAGCCTGTTGCTGACTCTCAGAGTGTGGGTCTGGCTCTGTGTAAGTTTATCCAGGTATACACAAATACAGTTACATAGAATTATCATACATAGCAGCATATGTGTAGAGAACCTGGGATAACCCAAAAAAGTCAGACAGAGTGACTTATTTCCATTGGGGTCCTTTTGGCAAATTAATGTCTGAGAGTGTGGGTCTGGCTCTGTGAGACCAAACGAATGTCTGGATAAATAATTTTACGATTGTGACCGGATATGAACATGTAAATAGTTAATTACCACTGTAACTTGTTCATCTATCAACACTTTATGGTCCACTCCTTGGACCCATTATGTACCGCTGTATTCCTTTGACTACCGCCTATGGGATGGGTATGGGGTGCGTAATAAAAATGTTAATCTAAAATTAACTCTGCATGTGTTTAGGTGTACTGTCCACCTGACTTAACTGGGACCTTTTTGTTTCCATTAAATCACTTTGTCTGACTTTTTGGGTTATCCTAGGCAATCTACACATATGCTGATGTGTATGATAATTTGTGTATCTGGAAGGCAACGCTCTCGCTTCACACACGAGATTGTAACGGAGAAGTTAAGTAGCAACAGCAACACTCACAGTAAGATGCATTCTTGAACTTTCCCAGCGCTCGGGCTTCGGCCCAAGCTGGAGTGTGGCTCCAAAAGGATCCTGTAGTGCTTGCTGCCCTTGCACCTCTTGACATCGTCTGCTGCTATGCAGCTGCCACCCTTCGAGCCCAGTGTGGGAGGGGTTTGTGGCAGCCCAAGGTGCCCAGCTTCTCCCTCCGAGCCCCGTGGGGGCGGGGAATGGGGCTAGGCCTGGGGACAGCTGGTCCCAGAAGATGAGGAGGTACTTGTATCTCCTCCTCCCATGGCAGACATTGGTCTGAGACACTTCCTTAACAAGGAGCCAAGGGTGGGCCACCTCTTGGTAAAGACCCGGGCCGGGCGATTATACCGGCGAACCTACAACAGAACAGAACACTGAGTGTCTGTGGTTCGATCCCCAGCAAGGGTGAAAATATTGGACGTATTTCCTTTCACCTGCTGTCCCCATTCACCTAGCAAGTAAGTAGGTGGCTGGGTGTTATTCGACTGGTGTGGGTCGCATCCTGGGAGGATCAAATTTAGGGACCCCAATAGAAATAAGGCAGACACCTTGCACCTCTTGACATCGTCTGCTGCTATGCAGCTGCCACCCTTCGAGCCCAGTGTGGGAGGGGTTTGGGGTCAGTGTTCAGTGGTCAGTCGTCACGTGAGGTCACAGACCCTGAGCTGCTTTGGGGATTAGCGTGGACGGTTACAAAGCATGGCTTGCTTCTGCAGTGTTTTAAAAACTGAGTTTGGAGAGTTGAAGGAGGAGGTCTTGCTTCTCCAGGAGGAGATTAGGAGGCTGAAGGTCCACCTCAATGGGCCTGGGAGAGAGTGTGAGGTGGTTGGAGATGTGGGGAATGAGGCTTCTAGCAGTGAGGTGCAGTCGGTCTCTCACTGTGAGGAGGCTGTAGGTGGGGAGGTAGCAACGGGTACCAGCAGTGAGGTGCAGCCCAGCACCTGCTACAAGTGGCGAGTTGTTCACAGTAATGGGAGGCGCATCAGAGTAAGGAAAGTTAAGAGTGAAGATCTGAAGGTAGGAAATCGCTTCTCTGTTCTCCAGGATGAATGTACTTCAGTGGCCAGTGAAGGTAAGGGTACTACTGCCCCTGCTAATGAAGGTAAGCGCATTCTTGTGGTTGGTGACTCTCAGGTAAGATATGTTGACCGTGCTTTTTGTAATAGGAATAAGAAGATGAGAGATAGAGTGTGCTTCCCTGGAGCTGGTGTTGGGGACATTGTCAACAGACTGGATAATATCATGTCAGGTAATGGGAACAAGCCCATTATCTGTCTCAGTGCTGGTGGAAATGATATTGGGAAGGGTAGGAGAGAAGAGCTGCTAGATAAGTACAGGTCAGCTATAGATTTCATTAAGTCTAAGGGAGGGATCCCAATCATATGTAGCATCTTGCCTAGAAGGGGAGTAGGAAATGAATGGTTGTCTAGGGCAATTGGTGTAAATTGCTGGCTAGACAGATACTGCAAGGAACTTGCAATCCCATTCATTGACAACTGGAACAACTTTTATGGCAAACATGATATGTATGCAAGGGATGGGGTTCATCTCTCTGGGGCAGGGGTGGTAGCACTTGCAGACTCGATTGAGAAGGCCATTGGTGAAATGCCTATGATTTTAAACTGATGGAAGATAGAGGTATGGGTGTGTGTGGGAAACAAGCAGGTTGCAACACTAGGGTTGGAAACAGTAAATGTATAAAAGGCATTCAGCATGAAGTTATAAATAAAGACAATAGAACAGGTCAGAAAACAAAGGGGGACAGCAGAGGGCAGCAAGGGACTAGCTCCCTTAAGGTTTACTATACTAATAGCAGGAGTGTTAGAAATAAGATAGATGAGCTAAGATTAATTGCAAGTGCAGGAAACATAGATATTATTGCTATAACAGAGACCTGGCTCAATCTGAAAGATAGAGAGATGCCATCTGAATGTCACATACAAGGCTATAAATTATTCCACACTGACAGGGTCAACAGGAAAGGTGGTGGAGTAGCGATGTATGTCAGAGACAATTTAAATTGTTGTGTTAGACAAGATATTAAATTAGAAGCGTCAGCCACTGAATCTGTTTGGTTACAGCTTCTCGAGGGCCGAGAAAAACTAATTTTGGGTGTGATTTACAGGGCCCCAAATCTTGATAGGGAGTGCAGTAAACTTCTATGGGACGAAATTCGTAAGGCATCTACATACGAAAATGTTGTGCTAATGGGAGATTTCAACTATAGACAGATTGACTGGAGCAATTTGACAGGAAATTTAGAGTCGGGTGACTTTCTTGATACGATCCAGGATTGTTTTTTAAAACAGTTTGTGACAGAGCCAACTAGGGGAAATAACCTCCTTGACTTGGTTCTTGCCAGTAGGGAAACACTAATTAATAATCTTGAGGTTAATGATGAGCTTGGGGAGAGTGATCACAAATCACTCAGTTTTAACATATCATGGAATTCCCCTAATAATGGCAATCAAGTCTCCGTCCCTGACTTTCGCTTGGCTGATTTCATAGGACTGAAAAATTACTTAGGTGGGCTGAACTGGAATGACCTGACTAGGGGTCAGGTAGGTGGTGATGGTTGCCGATATGATGCTTTCCAGGGCATAGTTCTAGCTGCTCAGTCAAATTATGTTCCAAATAGGGAAATCAGATCAAACAAAAATGATCCTAAATGGATGAACAATAGATTAAAATATCTGATTGGTCAAAAGAGAGGCATATATAGGCAAATCAAAAGAGGAGAGGGGCAATTAAGAAATCGATATATTCAGTTAAAGAGAGAAATAAAAAAGGGAATTAGAAAAGCAAAAAGAGATTATGAGGTTAAAGTTGCAAGAGAATCGAAGACTAACCCAAAAGGATTCTTTCAGGTATACAGAAGTAAGATCAGGGACAAGATAGGCCCACTCAAAAGTTCCTCGGGTCAGCTCACTGACAGTGATAAGGAAATGTGTAGAATTTTTAACACATACTTCCTCTCAGTTTTTACACAGGAGGATACCAGTGATATTCCAGTAATGATAAATTATGTAGAACAGGACGATAATAAACTGTGCACTATTAGGGTCACAAGTGACATGGTCCTTAGGCAAATAGATAAATTAAAACCTAACAAATCCCCAGGCCCTGATGAACTGTATGCAAGGGTTCTAAAGGAATGTAAAGAGGAGCTTAGCACACCTTTGGCTAATCTTTTCAACATATCACTACAAACTGGCATGGTGCCAGATAAGTGGAAAATGGCAAATGTGATACCTATTTTCAAAACAGGTGACAGGTCCTTAGCTTCGAACTATAGACCAATAAGCCTAACCTCCATAGTGGGAAAATTTATGGAATCAATAATTGCCGAGGCAGTTCGTAGCCACCTTGAAAAGCATAAATTAATCAACGAATCTCAGCATGGTTTTACAAAGGGACGTTCCTGCCTTACGAATTTATTAACTTTTTTCACTAAGGTATTTGAGGAGGTAGATCATGGTAACGAATATGATATTGTGTATATGGACTTCAGTAAGGCTTTTGACAGGGTCCCACATCAGAGACTATTGAGGAAAATTAAAGCACATGGAATAGGAGGAGAAATTTTTTCCTGGATAGAGGCATGGTTGACAAATAGGCAGCAGAGAGTTTGCATAAATGGGGAGAAATCAGAGTGGGGAAGCGTCACGAGCGGTGTTCCACAGGGGTCAGTGTTGGGCCCCCTGCTGTTCACAATCTACATAAACGACATAGATGAGGGCATAAAGAGCGACATCGGCAAGTTTGCCGATGACACCAAAATAGGCCGTCGAATTCATTCTGACGAGGACATTCGAGCACTCCAGGAAGATTTGAATAGACTGATGCAGTGGTCGGAGAAGTGGCAGATGCAGTTTAATATAGACAAATGCAAAGTTCTAAATGTTGGACAGGACAATAACCATGCCACATATAAACTAAATAATGTAGATCTTAATATTACGGATTGCGAAAAAGATTTAGGAGTTCTGGTTAGCAGTAATCTGAAACCAAGACAACAGTGCATAAGTGTTCGCAATAAAGCTAATAGAATCCTTGGCTTCATATCAAGAAGCATAAATAATAGGAGTCCTCAGGTTGTTCTTCAACTCTATACATCCTTGGTTAGGCCTCATTTAGATTATGCTGCACAGTTTTGGTCACCGTATTACAGAATGGATATAAATTCTCTGGAAAATGTACAAAGGAGGATGACAAAGATGATCCCATGTATCAGAAACCTTCCCTATGAGGATAGACTAAGGGCCCTGAAACTGCACTCTCTAGAAAGACGTAGAATTAGGGGGGATATGATTGAGGTTTATAAGTGGAAGACAGGAATAAATAAAGGGGATGTAAATAGTGTGCTGATAATATCTAGCCTAGACAGGACTCGCAGCAATGGTTTTAAGTTGGAAAAATTCAGATTCAGGAGGGATATAGGAAAGTACTGGTTTGGTAATAGAGTTGTGGATGAGTGGAACAAACTCCCGAGTACCGTTATAGAGGCCAGAACGTTGTGTAGCTTTAAAAATAGGTTGGATAAATACATGAGTAGATGTGGGTGGGTGTGAGTTAGACCTGATAGCTTGTGCTAACGGGTCGGTTGCCGTGTTCCTCCCTTGAGTCAATGTGACCTGACCTGACTAGGTTGGGTGCATTGGCTTAAGCCGGTAAGGACTTGGACCTGCCTCGCATGGGCCAGTAGGCCTTCTGCAGTGTTCCTTCGTTCTTATGTTCTTATGTTCTTATGTTCAATCCTCGATGACGCCCTGACTCTTGGGTTATCCTGGGTGGCTAACCCTCCGGGATTAAAAATTCGAACAAATCTATCTGTTTATTCGAATGGAAATTCAGTTCCCTTCCCTGTTTCCGTTTAGCTTTTGGGCAGCTTCGACACTATTCCTAGGGTGTCCCGTAGCTCGATCTCTAGCGCACTTAGCCAACACACTGAGGTCCAGAGTTCGAATCTCCGGTACGACTGGAAAACATTAGGGACGTGTTTCCATAAGACACCTGCTGTCCATGTTCAACCAACAGTATAAAATGGGTAACTGGGTATTAGTCTACTGGTGTGGGTCGCATCCTGGGACAAAACTGACCTAATATGCCCGAAATGCTCAGCATAACAAGCGGGTTTCTATATAGTAGTATGTCACTGATGTCAGCTATGGTCAGTATACCTTGTATATGTACTTGTAGAACTAAATATATTATAATTTTATTCCGTAGAAAAGAGGAAGCAAGACTTGATACACAAATAACCGGCGTAAGCAATAGTGGCCCTCAAAACCCTCAGCAACAACAATTTACGCTTCATAAGTAATTTGAAACAATTGTTTTATACAGTAAATTATAAAGAATTTAACCTAGGATAACCCATTAGAGTGAAACTGTGATTTATTTCTATTGCACCATTTTCATTATCGATGTGTAATAATTAGTGATGTTGAAAATGACAGCCTGTATAATTTAGCCAGAAAAGGGGGGATTTTATTTATCAGGGAAAATTGATCTATAGATCTTCTCTGCTGGTGAGGGGCTCTTGATCTGGGGAACTTGATTTGTGTTCCAGTTCCCCAAATTGAGTGTGAATACCTTCCATCCCCCATAGGCACTGTATAATCCCTACGAGTTTAGTGCTTCCCATGATTAGTAATATAGATCTTATCTCAGACTTTTCACTGGAAGAAACACTGCCAAATCTATCAGTTTTCTCTGCTTGATGCTGGTGAAGGACTTTTGGTTCAAGGAATTAAGAGCTATCCTATCACTGACTCTTGGGGTATACCTGGAGGGAATTTCGGGGGTCAACGCCCCCTCAGCCCAGTCTGTGACCACTCCTCACAGTGGATCAGGGCCTGATCAACCAGGCTGTTACTGCTGGCAGCATGCAAACCAACGTACGAACCACAGCCCGGTTGGTCAGGTACTGACTTTAGGTGCCTGTCCAGTGTCTTCTTGAAGACAGCCAGGGGTCTATTGGTAATCCCCCTTATGTATGCTGGGAGGCAGTTGAACAGTCTTGGGCTCTGGACACTTATTGTGTTGTCTCAGTGTACTCGTGGCGCCCCTACTTTTCAGTGGAGGAATGTTGCATCTCCTGCCGAGTCTTTTGCTTTCATAGGGAGTTGTTTTCGTGTGCAAGTTTGGTACTAATACCTCTAGGATTTTCCAAGTGTATATTATCGTGTATCTCTCTCGCCTGTGCTCCAGGGAATACAGATCAAGGGCCTTCAACCATTCCCAGTAATAGGTTAGGTTATATTATATTAGGTTATATTACAGTGGACCCTCGACCAGCGATGGCATCGATTAACGATAAATCTGACTAGTGATACATTTTATCGCAAAAATTTTGCCTCAATTAGCGCTAAAAAACTCAACCAACACTATTCGTTCCGTCTAAGACGCGTCCACTTCTGGCCAGTGTTTACAAGCCAGCCAGCCACCGTGGTCGCTTCCAAGCATACAATCGGAACATTTCATATTATCACAGCCTTTTTAGTGATTGCACCTGCAAAGTAAGTCACCATGGGCCCCAAGAAAGCTTCTAGTGCCAACCCTACAGCAAAAAGGGTGAGAATTACTATGGATATGAAGAAAGAGATCATTGCTAAGTATGAAAGTGGAGTGCGTGTCTCCGAGCTGGCCAGGCTGTACACAAAACCCCAATCAACCATCGCTACTATTGTGGCCAAGAAAACGGCAATCAAGGAAGCTGTTCTTGCCAAAGGTGCAACTATGTTTTCGAAACTGAGATCGCAAGTGATAGAAGATGTTGAGAGACTGTTATTGGTATGGATAACGAAAAACAGATAGGAGGAGATAGCATCTCTCAAGCGATCATATGTGAAAAGGCTAGGAAGTTGCATGAGGATTTAATTAGAAAAATGCCAGCAACTAGTGGTGATGTGAGCTAATTTAAGGCCAGCAAAGGTTGGTTTGAGAGATTTAAGAATCGTAGTGGCATACATAGTGTGATAAGGCATGGTGAGGCTGCCAGTTTGGACCAAAAAGCAGCTGAAAAATATGTGCAGGAATTCAAGGAGTACATAGACAGTGAAGGACTGGAACCTGAACAAGTGTTTAATGGTGACACTGACAATGTTGTGAATCACTTTAGGAATGTCATAAAGGAACGGGAGGTACAGGCCTCTATGGGCAGATATGTTGTGCGACAGAGGTCCAGTGACTCTCAAGCTGGTCCTAGTGGCAATAAAAGAAGAAGGAAAGTAACCCCGAAAAAGGACTTGCCACCTCAAGTCCTAATGGAAGGGGATTCCCCTTCTAAACACTAGGTCCATCAACACACTCCCCTCTTCCCATCCCATCAATCATCACCAGATCTTCAATAAAGGTAAGTGTCATGTAACTGTGCATGTCTTCTTCAGTTTGTGTGTATTAAAATTAATATTTCATGTGTTAAAAATTTTTTTTTTTTTCAATACTTTTGGGTGTCTTGCACGGATTAATTTGATTTCCATTATTTCTTATGGGGAAAATTAACTTGACTAACGATTATTTTGACTAACGATGAGCTCTCAGGAACGGATTAATAGCGTTAGTCGAGGGTCCACTGTATATTGTTGTCATATTTATTGCTTGGTGGGCCACTACTTCTGAATTTCTTTAAAGAAAGGATGCTCAAGAATAACAAAAAAATTATTATTATTACAGGGCTTCCTGATAATTTTGTTTTACTAAATACTGTATATATATATATATCTATATATATATATGTGTGTGTGCATTGTGGGAGAAATTATAACATAAGAAAACATGAAAGACCTCTCCATACCTAGCAGCAGTTTAAGAACATCAGTGAGATCACTGGTATTTTTTAAAGTTACATACATATATACAATATATCTGAAATGCGTAGGGAGTCACTGGTCAGAGAAATAGCAAACATCGAACTTAAGCTAAAGGAATCTTATAGGAGTCAGGAATCGCGGGAAGAAATAAAAGCCATAAATGAAATCGAAAGAAACCCAAAGTATTTCTTTTCTTATGACAAATCAAAGTCGAGAACAACATCCAGTATTAGATTAGGTTTTGCCACCGAAGTGGATAGTTTATTGTGCACCCCATATCCATCCTGTGGACGGTAGCACAAGAGCATATGGATACACAAAAGGCCTAGGAACTAGGCCCCAAAGGGTTAACAGGAATACATATGAATTTATATCTACATATCTATACTTCACTTATCTGTTAAAAGCAAATTTAGAAAATTTGCTTAGTATATCTGGTATCTTATTTTCATTAATAAGATATCTTGACATGTCACATAGGTTATTATACTGTCTGTCTCTGTATTCCTCATTAAGTGGACAATTAAGCACATAGTGTTCAAGACAGTGACCATATGCCTGATCACATAATTTACATTTAGTTTGATCATCGTCTGTGTGTCTCCCAAACTGCCAGAAGTACTTGTAACCAATCCTAAGCCTGGCCACTACAACATCAGTCACTCTGTTCACATTGCACGTTGCTCCATAAACATACTTATCTACGTTCATGTTATCATAGTGGGTTATAGATCTACTCAGGCTTCTAACTGCATTCCTATAACAATCATTTTCATTATTTACTTCTCTCCTACTATTATTCCTAATGCTAGACACAGTTATACCAAAGTTATATTCTACATTCTCCTTCTGGGTACTCTTCTTGGCTAACATATCAACTTTATCATGAAGGAGTAATCTAATGTGTGATGGGATCCATAACAACTGTACATTAATTCCTTTGTCCCTGATTTTTGAGTATCTATACCTGGCTTCTCCAATGAGCATGTTATTGGAGTCATACGAGTCAAGAGCCTTCAATGATGACATAGAATCAGTAATGATGATACAGTCAAGCTTGGTGTCATAAGTTAGCTTTAGCGCCATTAGGATTGCAAACAATTCAGTTTGCAGTGTAGACGCCCAGTTATTAATTCTTATGCCTAACTCAACAAATTTATTATCGTTCTTAACTAAGGAGGTGGCAACAAGAGCAGATGCAGCCCTTCCAGAAGACTCCTGTTTAGATCCATCAGTGTATATAACTTGTGATAATTTATTACTACCAGCTAGGCGAGAAATTTCTTCTTGAGCAGTTGCTTTAAGAAGTGATTTAAGGAAGGGATTACTAGCAATGAGCTTCTTGGGAGGGACTTGCAGGTATATGATATTAAATGAACACATCTTCCATGGAGGGGTGAAATGCTCTTGTTGTCTCAATGATACAGTTCATGCAGGTTATAAAACTTAATGCAATTGCACGTTTTCACAATCCGTTTAGATCTGTGTGTATCTACCTCTAGACACTTGGTAAGATGCATTGTGACAGAGTCTGGTTCATTTCTCAACATTCTAATACCGAGTACAGTGTTAATCTCAATAATCCTATCACTTATACTAGAAATACCAAGCTCCTTCCTCATATTAGAACCTTTGTAAATCTGGGACATCCAAGAATAATTCTGAAAGTTTCATTCTGCATTAACTCCAAGGGTCAGAGAAAATGACAGCCAGAATAATTTAGCCAGAAAAAAAGTGGGGATTTTATTTATCAAGGAAAATTGATCTATAGATCTCAGACTTTTCGCTGGAAGAAACACTGCCAAATCTATCAGTTTTCTCTGCTTGATGCTGGTGAAGGACTTTTGGTTCAAGAAATTAAGAGCTGTCCTATCACTGACTGTTTTGGGGTATACCTGGAGGGAATTTTGGGGGTCAACGCCCCTGCAGCCTGGTCTGTGACCACGCCTCACAGTGGATCAGGGCCTGATCAACCAGGTTGTTACTGCTGACCGCACGCAAATTGACGTACGAACCACAGCCCGGTTGGTCAGGTACTGACTTTAGGTTCCTGTCCAGTGCCTTCTTGAAGACAGCCAGGGGTCTATTGGTAATCCCCCTTATGTATGCTGGGAGGCAGTTGAACAGTCTTGGGCTCTGGACACTTATTGTGTTGTCTCAGTGTACTCGTGGCGCCCCTGCTTTTCAGTGGAGGAATGTTGCATCTCCTGCCGAGTCTTTTGCTTTTATAGGGAGTTGTTTTCGTGTGCAAGTTTGGTACTAATACCTCTAGGATTTTCCAAGTGTATATTATCGTGTATCTCTCTCGCCTGTGCTCCAGGGAATGCAGATCAAGGGCCTTCAACCATTCCCAGTAATAGGTTAGGTTATATTATGTCACTCTTGAATATAAAGTTTAGTATCTCTTCATCATTGTTGTCATATTTATTGCTTTGTGGGCCACTACTTCTGAAGTTCTTTAAAGAAAGGGTGCTCAAGAATAACAAAAAATTATTATTATTATTATTATAGGGCTTCCTGATAATTTTATTTACTAAATACTGTATATATATATGTGTGTGTGTGTGTGTGTGTGTGTACTCACCTATTTGTACTCACCTATTTGTGGTTGCAGGGGTCGAGTCCTAGCTCCTGGCCCCGCCTCTTCACCGGTTGCTACTAGACCCTCTCTCTCCCCGCTCCATGAGCTTTATCAAACCTCGTCTTAAAACTGTGTATGGTTCCTGCCTCCACTACGTCATTTTCTAGGCTATTCCACTGCCTTACAACTCTATGACTGAAGAAATACTTCCTACTATCTCTCTGACTCATTTGTGTCTTCAACTTCCAATTGTGGCCTCTTGTTTCTGTGTCCCCTCCCTGGAACATCCTGTCCTTGTCCACCTTGTCTATTCCACGCAGTATTTTATATGTCGTTATCATGTCTCCCCTGACCCTCCTGTCCTCCAGTGTCGTCAGGCCGATTTCCCTTAATCTTTCTTCATAGGACATTCCCCTTAGCTCTGGGACTAACCTTGTTGCAAACCTTTGTACTTTCTCTAGTTTCTTGACGTGCTTTATCAAGTGCGGGTTCCAAACAGGTGCTGCATACTCCAGTATGGGCCTGACATACACGGTGTACAGTGTCTTGAATGATTCCTTACTAAGGTGTCGGAATGCTGTTCTCAGGTTTGCCAGGCGCCCATATGCTGCAGCAGTTATCTGATTGATGTGTGCTTCCGGAGACATGCTCGGTGTTATACTCACCCCAAGATCTTTCTCCTTGAGTGAGGTTTGCAGTCTTTGGTCACCTAGCCTATACTCTGTCTGTGGTCTTCTGTGCCCTTCCCCTATCTTCATGACTTTGCATTTGGCAGGATTAAATTCGAGAAGCCATTTGCTGGACCAGGTGTCCAGTCTGTCCAGGTCTCTTTGAAGTCCTGCCTGGTCCTCATCAGATTTAATTCTCCTCATTAACTTCACATGTGTGTGTGTGTGTGTGTGTGTGTGTGTGTGTGTGTGTGTGTGTGTGTGTGTGTGTGTGTGTGTGTGTGTGTGTGTGTGTGTGTGTGTGTATTGTGGGAGAAATTATAAGATAAGAAAACATGAAAGACCTCTCCATACCAAGTAGCAGTTTAAGAACGTCAGTGAGATCACTGGTATTTTTTAAAGTTATATAGTGTAGCATTCTTCATTTAGGTATATAATACTACTACTACTACTACTACTACTAATAATAATAATAATATTAATATTACAGCCTCTTCTCACTTAATGACGGAATTCCATCATTGATAGTTTTAATGTCTCCTTTGCGCCATTTATAACATTTCTGGTGTATTTTTAAATGTTTATACAGTAGTGTACTGTGTACTGAAATAAACAGAATAGAGGAAGTCAGTTTTAATTTACATTATTTAATTATGAATACAGGTCAGACAGCCTGTCGTAAGTCTGAGGCATCAGTAAACGAGTATGTCGCTAAGTGAGGAGAGGCTGTATTATTATTATTATTGTAATTATTATTATTATCATACCATTGTTGTATGCTTAAAACATCTATCTGCCCTTTAAATATATCTTTAATTTAAATATTTCCTTTCTCTGGTTAATACTGACATTTATAAAAATGATAAGAAAGAAGGACGATCCTGGTATGGGAAAGCTACTGAGCATATTCTGAAAAATACTATTGCTAGTTTTCACTTTACAGGGTGTGTGTCAGTCCCACAATTTAAGGGTTGTGGGTCAAACCCCCAGAAATGAGCATTGAAAAATTTACAAGTAATTTTAGGGGGGCATGTGCCAAGCCCCATAATTTAAGAGTTGTGGGTCAAACCCCAGAAATAGGCATCAAAAAAATTGCAAGTAATTGAATATTCTTGGGATGATGATCAATAAAATTTAAAATTAGGCAGCACATAAATCTGAGGTTCTTCTTTCAGACCAAGGTCAGTGGTGGAGTCATGTTGCAATTTTATTAAATGAAATATTGACAAAGTACAGCAGCTTGCTGATTATGGGGATTCATTCATCACTCATCCTGACTTCCTCTTTCTGACAGATAGTTTCAGCTTTCACAATATAGACAATCACCTTCGTTATGCTTTGCTAAAGATAGCTTTGGCTTTTTACCTTAAAGTCATGATACATTGTGTATTTTTCACATTGTGTATTTTTACACATTTTGAGTTTGTTATAAGCCAGCTATGAATATTATTTGATAAGCATTTTTAGTCGTAGTTATACTGTATGTTGTGATAATGAAATTTTGGTCAATATTTTTTTCAGTTTTATAAAAAACATTCCCTCCAAAAATTATTTAAGTTTTAGACTATTATACATTGTAGTACTAGAGTTTAATATGCCATGTAAATAATGCTATTATTATACTTACAGAATATGTGGCATGGAGCACTACATCTTCAGATCAGGGAATCCTGTGGCTTGCCGTATAAATGGATACAAAAATCTTTTCATTCCACTAATATCTTGTTAAAAAGGAAACTTCACATTGAAGTTAGGCCTGATATTCTTTACTCCCAAAAATATGGTATGGCAATGAAAAGAAATATGCATAGTTTTACAGACTCTCGCAGAAAATCTATTTTTATATCTCCTTTCAGTTCTTGTTATGCATATACTTATTTGTTACAGAAAGAAATTTTATCTAGATGTAACCCACCACATGCTCAGAATTGTTATTATCACAGCTTCTCAGGTAATTGGATTTTCACTCAAAGAGGAATGGAACATAGTTTTCTCTTAACCTCATTGCAGTGTTCTCCTATAAATAGTGTATCAAACAGGCATTTTTCATTTTCATGGTTGGATAGTTTAGCAGTTTCTCAGGCAGGATGGTTCCAATCATTATCTAAGTCAAGACTTGTGGAAGGCTTGATGACAAGTTTGCAGGGAATCCATGACAATTTACATATCCCATGGTGGGCTGCTATACTTCTTTCAACTGTCTTGATGAGAGGAGTTCTTACCTTCCCTATAGCTGTTTATCAGGTATGCTATTTCTTAATTACTGTATTCTAAGTGTGTGTTTCTTGAATAAATTTAAATTACTTGTGCATTTATTTTAATACTGTATTAGTCTTTGTTAACACAAATGTTATATCTAGTTATGATTGTTAATTATTAGTAGTACAGAATCAAAATATGCTTTTCACAGTAGTAAATGTAAATTATATTTATTAAGCAAAATATTTGTAGATAACAATGATTTAAAAACATTCACTCTAGCTGATCATGACTACTTTTTTATTTCTTCCATCAGAATTACATAGTTTCAAAACTAGAAAATCTGAAACCAGAAATGGATGAATTGGTTAAAGAACTGAAAAAAGAAACTGCATATGCCATAAGGAAATTTGGCTGGAATGAGAAACATGCCCGTCATATGTTCAACAGATCGGTTAGTTTTTTAAATTAATTAATTAGGTATGTGTGTACATCATGTGAGTGTGTTCTTGCCCCTTTTATAATTCCTGTCCTCTTCATTAATTTCAATACACAAGGGGATTGTTGAGGTGGTTTGGACATTTATATGATGGTAAAGGAGGTTTTGTGTGCAAGAAGCTTAGACTTCCAACAGCATGTGTGAGCATGTTAGATAGGAGTAAGTGGAAACAAATGGTTTTTATGACTTGATGCACTGTTGGAGTGTAAGCAAAGTAACATTTATGAAGGAATTCAGAGAAACTGGTTAGCCGGACTCGAGTCTTGGAGGTGGGAAGTACAGTGCCTGCACTCTGAAGGAGGGGTGTTGATATGTTGTAGTTTTTTAATTGTAGTGTGGGCATGCCTCTGGCAAGACAATAAATGAGTGAATGATGATGAAAGTGTTTCTTCTTTTTCAGGTCACCCTGCCTTGGTGGGAAATGGCTGATGTGTTAATAAAAAAAATCTTAGCAAACAATCTTTAATTTCCACAAGATACAGTATACATAGTCGTACAAGATTGAATGACGTTTGATAGTAGCCATGGAAAGCCCCTGGTTATGCATAGCATTTTGGGCATGCTAAACCCTAAGACTAATAAAACATAAACAGTCCACATATTTATATACAAAGACATTAAACAGACAGTAATTCTAATGAAGATAAACATACAGGCAGAAAAATAACAACATTGTTTAAAAGTAGAACACTGGATGTTGTTGCATCAGTCAAGGTTCCTCTAGTGTCAAATGTAAGGTAGAAAACTATGTTTAATCTTAGAAAGGAATTTCATGAGTCTCAAATATTCCAGAGCAAAAAGAAGGGATGTAATGGAGATGTGATTGTAAATAGGATTATTATTAAGAAATTATTTCATGTAAAAAACAACAATCATTATTTGTGCATCGATGTTTTAATTATTTTTTTTTTTTTTATTATCACACTGGCCGATTCCCACCAAGGCAGGGTGGCCCGAAAAAGAAAAACTTTCACCATCATTCACTCCATCACTGTCTTGCCAGAAGGGTGCTTTACACTACAGTTTTTAAACTGCAACATTAACACCCCTCCTTCAGAGTGCAGGCACTGTACTTCCCATCTCCAGGACTCAAGTCCGGCCTGTCGGTTTCCCTGAACCCCTTCATAAATGTTACTTTGCTCACACTCCAACAGCACGTCAAGTATTAAAAACCATTTGTCTCCATTCACTCCTATCAAACACGCTCACGCATGCCTGCTGGAAGTCCAAGCCCCTCGCACACAAAACCTCCTTTACCCCCTCTCTCCAACCTTTCCTAGGCCGACCCCTACCCCGCCTTCCTTCCACTACAGACTGATACACTCTTGAAGTTATTCTGTTTCGCTCCATTCTCTCTACATGTCCGAACCACCTCAACAACCCTTCCTCAGCCCTCTGGACAACAGTTTTGGTAATCCCGCACCTCCTCCTAACTTCCAAACTACGAATTCTCTGCATTATAAGAGCGTTGGTAAAACTATACTCTCATACATTCCCCTCTTTGCCTCCAAGGACAAAGTTCTTTGTCTCCACAGACTCCTAAGTGCACCACTCACTCTTTTCCCCTCATCAATTCTATGATTCACCTCATCTTTCATAGACCCATCCGCTGACACGTCCACTCCCAAATATCTGAATACATTCACCTCCTCCATACTCTCTCCCTCCAATCTGATATTCAATCTTTCATCACCTAATCTTTTTGTTATCCTCATAACCTTACTCTTTCCTGTATTCACCTTTAATTTTCTTCTTTTGCACACCCTACCAAATTCATCCACCAATCTCTGCAGCTTCTCTTCAGAATCTCCCAAGAGCACAGTGTCATCAGCAAAGAGCAGTTGTGACAACTCCCACTTTGTGTGTGATTCTTTATCTTTTAACTCCATGCCTCTTGCCAAGACCCTCACATTTACTTCTCTTACAACCCCATCTATAAATATATTAAACAACCACGGTGACATCACACATCCTTGTCTAAGGCCTACTTTTACTGGGAAAAAATTTCCCTCTTTCCTACATACTCTAACTTGAGCCTCACTATCCTCGTAAAAACTCTTCACTGCTTTCAGTAACCTACCTCCTACACCATACACTTGCAACATCTGCCACATTGCCCCCCTATCCACCCTGTCATATGCCTTTTCCAAATCCATAAATGCCACAAAGACCTCTTTAGCCTTATCTAAATACTGTTCACTTATATGTTTCACTGTAAACACCTGGTCCACACACCCCCTACCTTTCCTAAAGCCTCCTTGTTCATCTGCTATCCTATTCTCCGTCTTACTCTTAATTCTTTCAATAATAACTCTACCATACACTTTACCAGGTATACTCAGCAGACTTCTTCTTTCAGCGTACCAGCCGTATCCCACTGAGGTGGGGTGGCCCAAAAGAAAAAACTGAAGTTTCTCCTTTTAAATTTAGTAATATATACAGGAGAAGGGGTTACTAGCCCCTTGCTCCCGGCATTTTAGTCGCCTCTTACGACACGCATGGCTTACAGAGGAAGAATTCTGTTCCACTTCCCCATGGAGATAAGAGGAAATAAACAAGAACAAGAATTAGAAAGAAAATAGAAGAAAACCCAGAGGGGTGTGTATATATATGCTTGTACATGTATGTGTAGTGTGACCTAAGTGTAAGTAGAAGTAGCAAGACTTACCTGTAATCTTGCATATTTATGAGACAGACAAAAGACACCAGCAATCCTACCATCATGTTAAACGATTACAGGCTTTCGTTTTACACTCACTTGGCAGGACGGTAGTACCTCCCTGGGCGGTTGCTGTCTACCAACCTACTACCTACAACTCAGCAGACTTCTTTCTTTCAACACACCGGCCGTATCCCACCGAGGCGGGGTGGCCCAAAAGGAAAAACGAAAGTTTCTCCTTTTACATTTAGTAATATATACAGGAGAAGAGGTTACTAGCCCCTTGCTCCCGGCATTTTAGTTGCCTCTTACAACACGCATGGCTTACGGAGGAAGAATTCTGTTCCACTTCCCCATGGAGATAAGAGGAAATAAACAAGAATAAGAACTAGAAAGAAAATAGAAGAAAACCCAGAGGGGTGTGTATATATGTGCTTGTACATGTATGTGTAGTGTGACCTAAGTGTAAGTAGAAGTAGCAAGACTTACCTGTAATCTTGCATATTTATGAGACAGACAAAAGACACCAGCAATCCTACCATCATGTTAAACGATTACAGGCTTTCGTTTTACACTCACTTGGCAGGACGGTAGTACCTCCCTGGGCGGTTGCTGTCTACCAACCTACTACCTACAACTCAGCAGACTTATCCCCCTATAATTTTTGCACTCTCTTTTATCCCCTTTGCCTTTATACAAAGGAACTATGCATGCTCTCTGCCAATCCCTAGGTACCTTACCCTCTTCCATACATTTATTAAATAATTGCACCAACCACTCCAAAACTATATCCCCACCTGCTTTTAACATTTCTATCTTTATCCCATCAATCCCGGCTGCCTTACCCCCTTTCATTTTACCTACTGCCTCACGAACTTTCCCCACTCTCACAACTGGCTCTTCCTCACTCCTACAAGATGTTATTCCTCCTTGTCCTATACACGAAATCACAGCTTCCCTATCTTCATCAACATTTAACAATTCCTCAAAATATTCCCTCCATCTTCCCAATATTGCAAGATCTATATTAAATAGAAGACATGGCTGAATTCACTTATTCAGCAATGAAAACCTCTTAATTGGTTTTCATTAAAATCTTCTTCTTTCAACAAACCGGCCATATCCCACCAAGGCAGGGTGGCCCAAAAAGAAAAACAAAAGTTTCTCTTTTTAACTTTAGTACTGTATACAGAAGGGGTTACAAGCACCTTGCTTCTGGCATTTTAGTCACGTCTTACAACACGCATGGCTTGTGGAGGAAGAATTCTGTTCCACTTCCCCATGGAGATAAGAGGAAATAAATAAGAACAATAACTAGTAAGAAAATGAGAGATGTGTTTATACATGCTTGTACATGCATGTGTAATGTGACCTAAGTGTAAGTAGAAGTAGCAAGACATACCTGAAATCTTGCGTGTTTATTGAGATGGAAAAAAGACACTAGCAATCCTACCATCTTGTAAAACAATCACAGGCTTTCATTTTACACTCACTTGGCAGGACAGTAGCACCTCCCTGGGCAGTTGCTGTCTACCAACCTACTACCTAGATTTTCATTAAAATGTACTTTTTTAAACAACTAGGAGGTATGAACAATAAAATGGTATAAAATACCGACAGGTTGTTTAGGTAAGACACATATGCAACAGTTAGGTATAAAGATAAAGATACCTAACTGTTGCATATGTCTTACCTAAACAACTAGGAGGTATAAAAAGCTGAGGAGATGTAGTTTTATTAGAATCTGCATTATTGACATTACACTAACCCTTTCACTGTGTCATACATAGATCTGTATTATTGACATCAGGGTCACTTATGTAGATCTACGTTTTGAGCTCAGCTCCCTCAGATAAGCTCTGAGCGGTAAATCTGACCTAGATATGAGAAAATGGGTCTGTGCTGTGAGTGTGCATGATGGGAAAAGCAAACCTCTGACCTTGTCTTTAGTTTAAAATTACAAATTTGAGGTGCTTTCAAGTATGGTATTTATGGTTTCATTGGTTGTTTCTTGGTATAATTTGATAGAATGGAAAATATATTACTGAAATAGAGATGATTTTGGTTGGTTTTGGGAAGGAATTAGCTTGAAATTAAGGTAACAGTAGCAGAAATATTTGACTTGACAATTTAACTGAGGTCTCATAAGACTCGCCATTTCCTCCACACACACACACCCTCCAGTCTGTTTTATGGGTTTTTACCAAGTCTGATTCAATTACTAAAGCATGACCAGTCATTCCCGGTTATATTATATTAACTTCCTTTTGTAATGAATTCAGAATGGCAAAATGGAGGACAAGTGTAATAAAGGACAGGCCTGAAGACATGATTAATGAACACAGGAAATGTTGCTGTAGTGTGTGGAGTATCTATAGTGTTTATTTTGGACTCACTTTTTAATTTTTTTTTAATTTTGTGTAAAAATGGCCAAATTACCAGTTTCTCCGTACTTGATAGGGTAGTTCTGATAGTTAATTGGGCAGTTTCTTGTGCTCAGTCGATAAAATGGAAGATATAAAAGGAAAATAACTAAGAATTTGTTTGAACTGAGTAGTAGAATTAGCTTAAAATAGGACTCAAAGTGGGTAAAACCACCAGTTTATAAATTGTGCCCAGAACACAGTAATTCCAGAATTTTTCCATCAAATTTCATATTTTTTGTGTCATTACCTTTAGAAAAAGATTCTCTACAATTTTCTTTTTTAAATGCTGACACTGGGCACTTTTAACAGTGAAGGGATTAATTGGAAACAATGTTACGTAAACAAGTTGTGCTCTCTTTTTTTCAGGCTCGTAAAATTTGGAAGGAATTGGTTATTCGAGAGAATTGCCATCCATTCAAGACCAGTATATTGCTGTGGGTACAAATACCTCTTTGGATTGCAATGACCATGTCTTTCCGTAACATGGCGTCCATGATGCCACATCAGGATACAGGTGAGTCAAGGATGGAAGATGAATGGTTTCTCATATTGTCATGCAAAATAATATTTTTTGTAGCTTTTATTTGTTCTTAAATTGTCACGAAGCACCGAAATGTAGCAGATGAATCATTATTACATTCATAAAAAGCACTAAACTCCAGTGTCATTCACTGCTGTAGTACTTGAAGATTCACCAGAAAAAGCACCTAAAGTCAGACATTCCAATTGCATAATTCTGTCTTGTATTCCTCATCCACACCTCCAAACCTCACAGAGTAACTTGCACCTTCCCTTTTTCCAGCAAGACGTTTCACTAATACAGTGCACTATTGGTACCGTATAGCACATTTAACGTATTCTAAAACTATCAAGCCATTTTTTCCTTTCATTGTATTGCCAACTCTCAGCAGATTTTTTCTTCCTGCTCTTCTATCTATATAGTATAAGGTATGCCCTTATATTTTTTAAACGAGAGGTACAGTGCTTACTCTCTGAAGGAGGGGTAGGGATGTTTGGGAGTTTGAAGGGCCATCTGAACTGTGATGTCAGCATGTTTCTGACAAGACAGGGAGTGAATGAGTGACAATAGAAGTGTTTCCACTTTTTCAGATCACCCTACCTTGGTGGGAGATAGCTGGTGTGTTAAAAATTACTGGAGGAAATATAATTCTTACATTATCAATTAATTTTTTTCCTCTTTTTGAATTCTTTTATTCTGGTTTTAACCTCGAATAAATACAGTTGTTTTATGTCCTATAAAAAGCTACCCTTAGTAAAGTTCCTTGTACAGTTGCTGTAATCCCTAAGATTCCACAAGAAATTTGTTCCACAAGAAATGCAGAGATGGTGAATTTGCAGATATGGAACTTATATTTTGGCAACAAAAGGTGATATGCATTTTATAAGTGATATCCAAACATTGAAATATTCTTAATAGAAATGCATTATCAGGAAAAATGTATAATAATGTAATAGTGTATACGGATTACAGTAGAGTAATATAATACTGTACAGAATTGTGGTTTCAAAAACCAAACTTGTGAATAACAGTATAAATTTGTGAATCTCAGTTCTGGGAGTCCATCTTTTGGGCCAAGACATAATACCATACTTGAATCATGGATCCACATACTCAATAGGTAATATTTTTTTTTTATTTTATTTATTTATTTTAGCATACATACAGAGGTACAAAAAAAATACAGATAAGAGCAGCATGCCAAAGCCACTTATACTATGCATAGCATTACGAGCTGGCTTAAAATTAACTTAAGATTAACTAAGCAATGATGAAATCAGTGATAAGACATTATTGTAAACAGATAACTATAAAATAAAACATTCGAGACAACTTTAAGACAGGCACACATTAATGCAACACTCATGATACTGCAAATACATTATGTTGTTTACCATATTTATAGATGGGGTTGTAAAAGAAGTGAATGCTAGGGTGTTGGGAAGAGGTGTGGCATTAAAATACAATGGACCCTTGGTTATCGGCCATAATCCGTTCCACAAGGTCGGTCTAAATTTAAATCACTATTAAATACCTTTATTGAAGACTCTTGTTGGCTTATGGAATAAAGGGAGGAGGAGAGAGGGAGGACTGATTATTATTTGGAAGGGGAATCCCCATTCAAAAGGACTGCAGGTATCAAAGCTCTTTCTGGGGTTACTTCCCTCCCTGCCTGCTACACTCTGTACATGCCTGCTACACTCCCTGCCTGCCTGCTACACTCCCTGCCTCCCTTCCACACACTGTTTCCCTGCTACACTCTCTGCATGCCTGCTGCACTCCTGCCTTCCTCCTACACCCTGCCTCCCTACTACACTCCCTGCTTGCCTGCTAAACTCCCTCCCTCCCTGCTACACTCCCTCCCTACATGCTACACTCCCTGCCTGCCTGCTACACTCCCTTCCTCCCTGCTACACTCCCTTCCTCCCTGCTACACTCCCTCCCTCCATGCTATGCTTCCTGCCTCCCCGCTACACTCCCTGCATGTCTGTTACACTCTCTGCCTTCCTCCTACACCCTGCCTCCCTACTACACTCCCTGCCTGCCTGCTTCACTCCCTCCCTCCATGCTACACTCCCTCTCTCAATGCTACACTTCCTGCCTCCCTGCTACACTCCCTGCCAGCCTGCTATACTCCCTCCCTGCTACACTCCCTCCCTCCATGCTACACTCACTGCCTGCCTGCTACACTCCCTCCCTCCATGCTACACTTCCTGCCTCCCTGCTACACTCCCTGACTGCCTGCTACACTCCCTGCATGTCTGTTACACTCTCTGCCTTCCTCCTACACCCTGCCTCCCTACTACACTCCCTGCCTGCCTGCTACACTCCCTCCCTCCCTGCTACACTCCCTCCCTCCATGCTACACTCCCTCCCTCCATGCTACACTTCCTGCTACACTCCCTGCCAGCCTGCTATACTCCCTCCCTCCCTGCTACACTCCCTCCCTCCATGCTACACTCCCTGCCTGCCTGCTACACTCCCTCCCTCCATGCTACACTTCCTGCCTCCCTGCTACACTCCCTGACTGCCTGCTACACTCCCTGCTAAACTCTCTCCCTCCATGCCACACTTCCTGCCTCCCCACTACACTCCCTGCCTGCCTGCTACACTCCTTGCATCCCTTCCACAGTGTAAGTGTAAAGAACCTAGGATAACCCAAAAAAGTCAGACAGAGTGACTCATTTCCATTGGGGTCCTGCCTCCCTGCTACACTCACTGCCTCCCTTTCGCAACATTACCTTCCTTGATGTTTGGATGAATGAGCAGAAGCATCCTCACTTGCCCAGAGCCACAGCCAGACTGACTCACGAACGTGCAAAGGGCTGGTGGACAGGCAGGTGGACGCGTCCAATACGGCCAATAAGTGAAATAATGGCCGATAACCGGAAGCCGAAAAACTGGCCGATAAGCGGAACAACTGATAACCGAGGGTCCACTGTATATAGAATCTAATACAAAGTGGGATTTGTCACAGCTACTTTTTTGTAGATGACACTGAGCTTTTGAGAGATTCTGAAGAAAAGTTGCAAAAATTGGTGAACGAATTTGGGAGGGTATGTAAAAGAAGGAAATTGAAAGTAAATATGGGAAAGAGCAAGGTGATGAGGACAAAAAATTTAGGTAATGAAAGATTGGATATCATACTGGAAGGAGGGAGTATAGAGGAAGTGAATGTGTTCAGATATTTAGGATTTTACTTGTTAGTGGTTGGGTCTATGAAAGATGAGGTGACCCATAGAATTGATGAGGAGAAAAAAAAGTGGGTGGTGCATCGAGGCATCTGTGGAGACAAAGAAAATTATCTATGAGGGCAAAAAGGGGAATTGTATGAGAATATAGTGGTACCAACATTCTTATATGGATGTGAAGCATGGGTTGTGAATGTTACAGCAAGGAGGAAGCTGGAGGCAGTGAAGGTGTCATATCTGAGAGCAATGTGTGGTGTAAATATTATTCAGAGAATTCATAATTTGAAGATTAGGAGGTACGAGGTTACAAAAAGTGTTATCCACAGGGCTGAGGAGGGGTTGTTAAGGTTGTTTGGACATTTAGAGAGGATAGAGCAAAATAGGATGACTTGGAGGGTGTATAAATCTGTAGTGGAGGGACAGCAGGGTAGGAGTTGCCCTAGGAAAGGTTGAAGAGCTGGGGGCCAAGAAGGTTTAGTATGCTAGGGGCTTGGATATTCAGCAGGTGTATGTGAGTGTGTTAGATACGAATGAGTGGAGGCAAGTGGTTTTTATAATTGATGTGCTGTTGAAGTGTGGGCAAGGTAACATTTATGAAGGGATTCAGGGAAACCGGTTAGCCAGACTCGAGTCATGGAGATGGGAAGTACAGTGCCTGCATTCTGAAGGAATGGGGATATTTACGGTTTGGAGGAGCACCTGAATGGTAGTATCCGCATGCCTCCGGCAAGAAAGTGCCTCTTCTTTTATGTAGGAGCATAATTTATTGACTTCTCAGTCAAGTAATACAGTATACTCTGTACAATTGCTCATAATTTTTGTTCCAGCTGCCCAGGTCCTGTTCTTGGAGTTAAGTGTAGGAGGGTTTGGATGGATACCAAATTTAACACAAGTGGACCATTCTCTTATCCTGCCTATAGCCATGGGAGTCCTCAATCTCATAATCATAGAGGTATGGCTTGATTTTCACTGATACAGTACTGTATAAATAAAGAAAAAAGAACAATCCTTTACTTCTTTACTTATGGTTTACAGGTGAATGATGTGAACCGAATAGGGGAAAAGACAAAACTACAAAAAATTGCCACCAACATCTTTCGTGCATTGAGTGTTGCTATGATACCTATCGCAGCTTCTGTTCCATCGGTACGTTTATGTAATAATAGTATTTTATATCCTAGGTAGTAGGTTGGTAGACAGCAACCGTCCAGGGAGGTACTACCGTCCTTCCAAGCGAGTGTAAAACGAAAGCCTGTAATTATTTTACATGATGGTAGGATTGCTGGTGTCCATTTTCTGTCTCATAAATATGCAAGGTTTCAGGTACGTCTTGCTACTTCTACTTACACTTAGGTCACACTACACCTAGTAGCGACCAGTGAAGAGGCGGGGCCAGGAGCTTGGACTCGATCCTTGCAACCTCAACTAGGTGAGTACATACATGTACAAGCATATATATACACACCCCTCTGGGTTTTCTTCTATTTTCTTACTAGTTCTTGTTCTTGTTTATTTCCTCTTACCTCCATGGGGAAGTGGAACAGAATTCTTCCTCTGTAAGCCATGCGTGTTGTAAGAGGCAACTAAAATGCCAGGAGCAAGGGGCTAGTAACCCCTTCTCCTGTATATATTACTAAATGTAAAAGGAGAAACTTTCGTTTTTCCTTTTGGGCCACCCCACCTCAGTGGGATACGGCTGGTGCGTTGAAAGAAAGAAAGAAGTATTTTATATTCTAAGAAAGCATAAAAGTCACTTTCAACTTGCAAATTTATACTTTTCTATGTTTTAATATTCAATATCAAATGAGTACTCATATTTATAAGGGTGTGTAAAAACTACTAAACTTAGGATAACTGGAGCAAATTCTATGGCAAATGGGATATGTATGCAAGTGATGGGGTTCATCTCTCTGGGGCTGGAGTGGTTCCATTAGCCAATTCGATTGAGGGGGTAATTGATGACTTGTCTAAGACTTTCAACTGATAGATTATAGAGGTATGGGTGTTTGTTGGAAACAATCAGGCTGCAGTATTAGGGTTGAAAACAGCAGGTATTACTGGGATACCTCAGGGATATGTTTAAAAGACAATATTCAAGATAAAGTTGCTAGTAAAGGCAAAGCAATTGATCAACAAACAAAGAGAGATAGTAGAGGGCAACGAGTGACTAGTTTCCTTAAGGTTTACTATACAAATAGTAGGAGTCTAAGAAATAAGATAGATGAGCTAAGATTACTTGCATGTGCAGGTAATATAGATATTATTGCTATAACAGACATGGTTCAACCTGAAAGATAGAAAAATGCCTTCTGAATGCAACATACAGGGTTATAAACTATTCCACACTGATAGGGTCAACAGGAAGGGTGGTGGAGTGGTGATGTACGTCAGAGATAATTTAAATTGTTGTCTTAGACATGATATACGATTAGAAACATCAGACACAGAATCTGTTTGGCTACAGTTTCTTGAGGGCCGTGACAAATTAATTTTGGGTGTGATTTATAGGCCCTCAAACCGTGGTAGGGAGTGCAGTAAGGTGTTATGGGACGAAATTCATAAGGTGTCTAGATATGAAAATGTTGTGTTAATGGGAGATTTTAACAATGTGACAGGAAATCTTGAATTCAGGATTGCTTTTTAAAACAGTTTGTGACAGAACCAACTAGAGGAAACAATCTGCTTGACTTGGTTCTTGCCAACAAAGAATCGCTAGTGTACGAAATGGTATATAATACCGACAAGATGAGAGTAAGACACATGTGCAACATCTGGGTATCTTTATTGTAGACGTTTCGCCATCCAGTGGCTTTATCAATACAAATTCTAGGACATAACTTGACAGTAGAACTATGTACAGAAGATGAGGTAATCAGTCCCTCAACCTAGGAGTAGGTGCGAACATCACCATAGTCGTGGAGATTCTGAAGCAGAAGAAAGAATCCTGGCGCTTATATAGTAACGTCAGGTGTAGCAGACGAGGGCATATTCACTGGTAGGCGGGATTCCCCAGTGGAAGTAGGTCCTTCCCAAAGAGATGGGTTAGTTGTAGAGGTAGTTGTCGTAGTCGTGGAGGTTATGTACATGTCCTCAGAATTAAGATTCCATGATGTCGCAGTGTCTGACAGGTTGTGTACGAAATGGTATATAATACCGACAAGATGAGAGTAAGACACATGTGCAACATCTGGGTATCTTTATTGTAGACGTCAAGTTATGTCCTAGAATTTGTATTGATAAAGCCACTGGATGGCGAAACGTCTACAATAAAGATACCCAGATGTTGCACATGTGTCTTACTCTCATCTTGTCGGTATTATATACCATTTCGTACACAACCTGTCAGACACTGCGACATCATGGAATCTTAATTCTGAGGACATGTACATAACCTCCACGACTACGACAACTACCTCTACAACTAACCCATCTCTTTGGGAAGGACCTACTTCCACTGGGGAATCCCGCCTACCAGTGAATATGCCCTCGTCTGCTACACCTGACGTTACTATATAAGCGCCAGGATTCTTTCTTCTGCTTCAGAATCTCCACGACTATGGTGATGTTCGCACCTACTCCTAGGTTGAGGGACTGATTACCTCATCTTCTGTACATAGTTCTACTGTCAAGTTATGTCCTAGAATTTGTATTGATAAAGCCACTGGATGGCGAAACGTCTACAATAAAGATACCCAGATGTTGCACATGTGTCTTACTCTCATCAAAGAATCGCTAATTAATAATCTTGAGGTTAATGATTAGCTTGGGGAAAGCGATCACAAATCACTTAGTTTTAATATATCATGGAATTACCTGTCTTACGAGTTTATTAACTTTTTTCACTAAGGTGTTTGAGGAGGTAAATCATGGTTATGAATATGATATTGTGTATATGGAGTTCTAGGTAGTAGGTTGGTAGACAGCAACCGCCCAGGGAGGTACTACCGTCCTGCCAAGTGAGTGTAAAACGTAAGCCTGTAATTGTTTTACACGATGGTAGGATTGCTGGTGTTTTTTCTGTCTCATAAACATGCAAGGTTTCAGGTACGTCTTGCTACTTCTGCTTACACTTAGGTCACACTACACATACATGTACAAGCATATGTATACACACCCCTCTGGGTTTTCTTCTATTTTCTTACTAGCTCTTGTTTCTTGTTTATTTCCTCTTATCTCCATGGGGAAGTGGAACAGAATTCTTCCTCCGTAAGCTATGCGTGTTGTAAGAGGCGACTAAAATGCCAGGAGCAAGGGGCTAGTAACCCCTTCTCCTGTATATATTACTAAATATGAAAGGAGAAACTTTTGTTTTTCCTTTTGGGCCACCCCACCTCGGTGGGATACGGCTGGTGTGTTGAAAGAAAGAAAGTATATGGAGTTCAGTAAGGCTTTCGATAGAGTTCCACATCAGATGCTATTGAGGAAACTTAAGGCACACAGAATAGGAGGAGAAATTTTTTCCTGGGTAGAGGCATGGTTGACAAATAGGCAGCAGAGAGTTTGCATAAATGGAGAGAAATTGGAGTGGGGGCATGTCACAAGCGGTGTTCTGCAGGAGTCATTGTTGGGCCCATTGTTGTTCACAGTTTACATAAACGACATAGATGAGGGAATAAATATCGACGTAAGCAAATTTGCTGATGACACTAAAATAGGTAATTTAATTCATTCTAATGAGGACACTAGAGCACTCCAGGATGATTTGAATAGACTGATGCAATGGTCGGAGAAGTGGCAGATGCAGTTTAATATAGACAGATGCAAAATTCTAAATGTTGGACAGGAAAATAACCATGCTACATATAAACTAAATAATGTAGATCTTAATACTACTGATTGCAAAAAGGATTTAGGAGTTCTGGTTAGCAGTAATCTAAAACCAAGACAACAGTGCATTAGTGTTTGCAGTAAAGCTAACAGAATCCTTGACTTCGTATCTAGAAGTATAAATAATAGAAGTCCTCAGGTTGTTCTTCAACTCTATATATCCTTGGTTAGGCCTCATTTAGATTATGCTGCACAGTTCTGGTCACCATGTTACAGAATGGATATAAATGCACTGGAAAACGTACAGAGGAGGGTGACAAAGTTGATCCCATGTATCAGAAATCTTCCCTATGAAGACAGACTGAGGGCCCTGAATCTGCGCTCTCTAGAAAGGCATAGAATTAGGGGGGATATGATCCAGGTGTATAAACGGAAAACAGGAATTAATAAGGGGATGTAAATAGCGTGTTGAAAATTTCCAGCCAAGACAGGACTCGCAGCACTGGTTTCAAGTTGGAAAAATTCAGATTCAGGAAGGATATAGGAAATCACTGGTTTGGTAATAGAGTTGTGGATGAGTGGAACAAACTCTTGAGTACAGTTATAGAGGCTAAAACGTGTAGTTTTAAAAATAGGTTAGATATATACATGAGTGTGTGGGGGTGGGTGTAAGTTGGACCTGACTAGCTTGTGCTACTAGGTCTGATGCCATGCTCCTTCTTTAAGTGGGAGTGACCTGACTAGGTGGGTCATTGGGCTAAGCTGGAGGGTGACATGAACCTGCTTCACATGGGTCAGTAGGCCTGCTGCAGTGTTCCTTCTTTCTTATGTTTTTAAATAACCTGTCATTTAGACACACTTTTTCAACAGCCAACCTCATTTAATCATAATCTTGATTTGAACATTGTAGCATTCTTATAGCAGTACTCATTATAAATCACCACTTGCTATTTCCATTACTTTTATTGTATGATAGTAGAAGATGTTAACTCATTCAGTGCTGTTTGGCAGGGGTGTTTGAGAGAGAAAAAAAGAGGTGGTGCTGATGAGAGAATTTTGACAAAAGGTTAGCACGCACATCATTTTTCAGTTAAAAAATCATGAGTTCTGCCTTATATGTGAGGCCATCAGGGAAGGGTAGCTGAGTAAATGTGTCAGGGTACTGATTGAGGCAAATAATATGAAGTCAGGAAATAAATATAGGCTTTGGAAAACACAGCAGTGAGGCTCCATGTTAAGAGTAGAGATCTTCTTTCAAAAGGAAAAGCAAAAGTTTCTCCTTTTACATTTAGTAACATATACAGGAGAAGGGGTTACTAGCCTCTTGCTCCTGGCATTTTAGTCGCCTCTTACGACACGCATGACTTATGGAGGAAGGATTCTGTTCCACTTCCCCATGGAGATTAGTGGAAATAAACAAGAACAAGAACTAGTAAGAAAAATAGATGAAAACCCAGAAGGGTGTGTATATACAGTGGACCCTCGCCTAACGAACGCATCACATAACGTTAAATCCACCTAGCGATACATTTTAATGCAAAAATTTTGCCTCTGCTAGAGCTAAAAAACTCGGCAACGCGATTCGTTCCATTTGAGACGTGTCCACATGTGGCCTGAGCGCGCCTCACTTGTCCTGTGGGTGCCAGTGTTTACAAGCCAGCCACCGCGGTCGCATCCAAACATACAATCGGAACATTTCATATTATCACAGCGTTTTTAGTGATTGCACCTGCAAAATAAGTCACCATGGGCCCCAAGAAAGCTTCTAGTGCCAACCCTGTGATAAAAAGGGGTGAGAATTAGTATGGAAATTAAGAAAGATTTTGAAGGGTTTGGGGCTAACCCTGAGACGCCTATGCCAGTTGTGGAATCCATTGTGCCTACTTCAAAAATTAAGGAAATGCGTGCAAAGTGGGTTGAACTGCAAACCTTTATGGATGAAAATCGCCCTAACACAGCTATTGCAAGCCGTGCTGGTGACTATTACAGTGACAATGTTATGGCCCATTTTAGACAAATCTTAAAGGAACGGGAGGTACAGAGCTCTATGGACAGATATGTTGTGCGACAGAGGTTCAGTGACTCTCAAGCTGGTCCTAGTGGCATTAAAAGAAGAAGGGAAGTAACCCCGGAAAAGGACTGGCTACCTCAAGTCCTAATGGAAGGGGATTCCCCTTCTAAACATTAACACCATCCACACACTCCCCTCCTCCCATCCCATCAATCATCACCAGATCTTCAAGAAAGGTAAGTGTCATGTAATTGCACATGTCTTCTTCAGTTTGTGTGTATTAAAATTAATATTTCATGTGGTAAATTTTTTTTTTTTGTCATACTTTCGGGTGTCAGGAACAGATTAATTTGATTTCCATTATTTCTTATGGGGAAAATTAATTCGGCTAACGATAATTTCGCCTAACGTTGAGCTCTCAGGAACGGATTAATATTGTTAGGCGAGGGTCCACTGTACTCACCTATTTGTGGTTGCAGGGGTCGAGTCATAGCTCCTGGCCCTGCCTCTTCGCTGATTGCTACTAGGTCCTCTCTCTCCCTGCCCCATGAGCTTTATCATACCTCGCCTTAAAACTATGTATGGTTCCTGCCTCCACTACGTCACTTTCTAGGCTATTCCACGGCCTGACTACTCTATGACTGAAGAAATACTTCCTAACATCCCTTTGATTCATCTGAGTCTTCAACTTCCAATTGTGACCTCTTGCGTCTGTGTCCCTTCTCTGGAACATCCCGTCTTTGTCCACCTTGTCTATTCCGCACAGTATTTTATATGTCGTTATCATGTCTCCCCTGACCCTCCTGTCCTCCAGTGTCGTCAGGGCAATTTCCCTCAACCTTTCTTCATAGGACAATCCCCGTAGCTCTGGGACTAGTCTTGTTGCAAACCTTTGCACTTTCTCTAATTTCTTGACGTGCTTGACTAGGTGTGGATTCAAAACTGGTGCTGCATACTCCAGTATGGGCCTGACGTAAATGGTATACAGAGTCTTGAACGAATCCTTACTGAGGTATCGGAACGCTTGTACATGCATGGATAGTATGGCCTAAATGTAAGTAGAAGTAGCAAGTCATGCCTGAAATCTTGCATGTTTACAAGACAGAAAAAAGACATCAGCAATCCTACTATCATGTAAAACAATTACAGGCTTTTGTTTTACACAAGATTAGAGATTATTTTTTTTTTTAAACAAGTCGGCTGTCTCCTACCAAAGTAGAGTGACCCAAAAAGAAAGAAAATCCCCAAAAAGAAAATACTTTCATCATCATTCAACACTTTCACCTCACTCACACATAACCACTGTTTTTGCAGAGGTGCTCAGAATACCTCAGTTTAGAAGCATATACATATAAAGATACACAACTTATCCCTCCAAACTGTCAATATCCCAAACCCCTCCTTTAAAGTGCAGGCATTGTACTTCCCATTTCCAGGATTCAAGTCCGGCTATATAAAAATAACTGGTTTTCCCTTAACTAAATATTACCCTGCTCACACTCCAACAGCTCGTCATGTCCCAAAATACCATTCGTCTAAATTCACTCCTATCTAACACACTCATGCACGCATGCTGAAAGTCCTAGCCCCTCGCCCACAAAACCTCCTTTACCCCCTCCAACCTTTTCAAGGACGACCCCTACTCCGCCTTCCTTTCCCTACAGATTTATACGCTCTCCATGTCATTCTTATTATTATTTTATTATCACACCGGCCGATTCCCACCAAGGCAGGGTGGCCCGAAAAAGAAAAACTTTCACCATCATTCACTCCATCACTGTCTTGCCAGAAGGGTGCTTTACACTACAGTTTTTAAACTGCAACATTAACACCCCTCCTTGGTAGACAGCAACCACCCAGGGAAGTACTACCGTCCTGCCAGATGACTGTGAAACAAAAACCTGTAACTGTTTTGCATGATGGTAGGATTGCTGGTTTCTTTTTCTGTCTCATAAACACGCTGAGATAACAGGGATATCTTGCTACTCCTACTTACACTTTGGTCACACTTCACAGACACGCACATGCATATATATATATACATACATCTAGGTTTTTCTCCTTTTTCTAAATAGCTCTTGTTCTTTTTTATTTCTTCTATTGTCCATGGGGAAGTGGAAAAGAATCTTTCCTCCGTAAGCCATGCGTGTCGTATGAGGCGACTAAAATGCCGGGAGCAATGGGCTAGTAACCCCTTCTCCTGTATACAATTACTAAAAAAGAGAAGAAGAAAAACTTTATGTCATTCTACTTTGAGCTATTCTCTCTAAATGGCCAAACCACCTCAACAGCCCCTCTTCAGCCCTCGACTAATACTTTTATTAACTCCACAACTTCTCCTAATTTCCACACTCCAAATTCTCTGCATAATATTTACACCACACATTGCCCTTAGACAGGACTTCTCCACTGCCTCCAAACGTCTCCTCGCTGCAGCATTTACAACCCAAGCTTCACACCCATATAAGAGTGTTGGTACCACTAAACTTTCATACTTTCCCTTCTTTGCTGCCATAGATAACCTTTTTTGTCTCCACATATACCTCAATGCACCACTCACCTTTTTTCCTTCATCAATTCTATGGTTAACCTCATCCTTCATAAATCCATCCGCTGTCACGTCAACTCCCAAATATCTGAAAACATTCACTTCTTCCATACTACTCCTCTCCAATTTGATATCCAACTTTTCTTTATCTGAATCATTTGATACCCGCATCACCTTACTCTTTTTTATGTTCACTTTCAACTTTCTACCTTTACACCCCCAAACTCATCCACTAACCCTTGCAATTTTTCTTTAGAATCTCCCATAAGCACAGTATCATCAGCAAAAAGTAACTGTGTCAATTCCCATTTTGTATTTGATTCCCCATAATTTAATCCCACCCTTCTCCCAAATACCCTAGCATTTACTTCTTTTACAACCCCATCTATAAATATATTAAACAACCATGGTGACATTACACATCCCTGTCTAAGACCTACTTTTACCGGAAAGTAGTCTCCCTCTCTTCTACACACCCTAACCTGAGCCTCACTATCCTCATAAAATCTTGTTACAGCATTTAGTAACTTACTACCTATTTCATATACTTGCAACATCTGCCACATTGCTCCCCTCTCCACTCTATCATATGCCTTTTCTAAATCCATAAATGCAATGAAAACTTCCCTACCTTTATCTAAATACTGTTCATATATATGCTTCAATGTAACCACTTGATCTACACATCCCCTACCCAATCTAAAACCTCCTTGCTCATCCACAATCCTACATTCTGAATTACCTCTAATTCTTTCAATAATAACCCTACCGTACACTTTTCCTGGTATACTCAGTAAACTAATTCCTCTATAATTTTTACAATCTTTTTTGTCCCCCTTCCCTTTATATAAAGGAACTATGCATGCTCTCTGCCAATCCCTAAGTACCTTCCCCCTCTTTCATACATTTATTAAACAAAAATACCAACCACTCTAACACTATATATCCCCCTGCTTTTAACATTTCTGTCATGATCCCGTCAGTTCCAGCTGCTTTACCCCCTTTCATTCTACGTAATGCCTCATGCACCTCCCCCACACTCACATCCTGCTCTTCTTCACTCCTAAAAGATGGTATACCTCCCTGGACAATGCATGAAATTACTGCCTCCCTTTCTTCGACATTTAAAAGTTCCTCAAAATATTCTCGCCATCTACCCAAGCGTGTCAGCGTGCCTCATTGTGCTCCGGGTTTTCTCGTGTTTTCACGGTCGCTCTTACGTGCTAGAACTTTAATTTGTGTCATCAATCCTATACGATACATCCCTCTAGCGCCTGGAACCAATCTTGGGCGGAAAACATTATATACCGTATCAAAAAAAGGAGAATTAATGTGCACTACCTAGCAGAGTTTACTGCCAGAGTGGAATCAGGCCTGTGTCCCGTGTGAAAAAAAATAATAATAATTGAACTTTTCGTGTCAGAGGAAAGAAAGTCTCCCTGATAACATTGAGTATACATAGTGTATAGTGTATACTACAGTGGCTCCCTAGTATATTGATGATAAAGGCTAAAGTGTCATTTGAAAACAGGTGAATTTGTAAATGAAGTGATAAGCCTATAGAGGCAGGTGCCAGAAGTCGCCAGAAACTTACCACAGGTCAGCTGTTTTTAATAATCTTCCTGGCTTGCTAGTGTACTCACATATAATCTAGTGATACCAGTGAATAGCAGAATACAGTGTTGTAGTAGCAACTAACCAGTATTATAATGGTACTTAGTGGAGTGGAGTGACTTTCATTAGTTTCTTTTTTCTTGAAATACCAGACGTATACTGTGAATTTCATATAAACTGTAGTTACCAGCGGTCGCAATATACACAACGAGAAGCAATTATTACTACAGAAAAAGCGTCCTTCCTCCAAAATTTCCACCAGTCAACTATAGTGATAATATAGCATTTATTGTGGTGGAGACGGAAAAAAAATAGAAAAGCTAGATACAGCGATTGATAAACAAGGGTTGAGGTCGACCGTTCGTCATTGTAGGAGTTGCCAGCAGTCACCGGTTTCTTCAACACGCAAGTTATACTTTTGTATCAATCAAATCACATATTACTCGGGTAGATAATTTCCAGTAGATCCTTCATGTGTTAGCTCAAATCACCGACCAGTATGTTTTAAATAAGTGACCCACTGATCAGATCAGATCGACTGGTCCGAACCCTTGACTGGTCCGAACCCTTGACTGGTTTCAAACGGTTTCGTTGGACAATAAAGCAGACTGTAAACGGATGGGGTTGTAGGCGCCCTTATAAACACAAACATTAAATATAAATCAGGAAAGTGCACGGTAAGCTGTCCAATATACAAAAACAGTTAGAAACAGAAATACAAATAGCTAGAGCTTCATTTAAGGAGGTTATTAATAGAATATTCAAGAGGTTGCTAGTAGAATTGCAGTAAATCAACCATTCAAATCATTATGAAGCTGTGTGTAGTCTGTGGTCAGTCAAACAAACGGGCTTCCACATGGGTAAATTGTCATTTTTGTGGAAATTGGTGTCACGCCCCTTGTGCAGATATCCAAGAACTAGCTACAAGCAGTGTTAAAACAGGGAAGTGTTTTTGGGTATGCCCAAATGAGATAAATCTGTGGACTAAAATCACAAGGGTATTAAAAGAGGACAACATCAAAGCTGCTTTCATAGAAAACCTGGAAGCTTTCTACAACAGATGGGAACATAAAAAGTCTGGGCTGAATGGTACTGCCCTTGATACTGGCCATGTAGTCAGAAACTGTAAGGCTGGAGATGAAGTCCTGGTAGTCAGTAAATGTGGGGCTGATAGTGCTGTCCTGGGAGACAGTAATGGTGAAGCTGGAGGTGCTGTCCTGGGAGACAGTAATGGTGAAGCTGGAGGTGCTGTCCTGGGAGACAGTAATGGTGAAGCTGGAGATGCTGTCCTGGGAGACAGTAATGGTGAAGCTGGAGATTTTGTCCAGGTAGTCGGGAATTATACGCAGGAAGGAATACATATAAATGACCTCATAGGGGACAGGAGCCATAGTAGGGAAACAAGTGTAGTCAAAGATAAGATAAAACCAATATTGCAAACTAGAAATACCGCAGGAAATAGCAAACAAGAGGACTCCACTAGCAATAGTGAGGATATATTACCAAAAACAACTGGTGGGAGCTCCATTGTTGGTGCTAGGGAGGATAGAAGTAAGACAGGGAAACATGCACCAACAGGGAATACAGTCACAGAAACCCAAGGCAAACGGAAACCAAGCCTGTGCACATACTATGCACTTGGTATCTGCTGGCATGGGAAATCTGGAAAAACAGATGGGACGTGCAACTATGACCACCCTAGAAAATGCCATGCCCATATGACAACAGGAAAATGCAAACTCCCTTCCTGTAAGCTTTTTCACCCTGAACTGTGTACCTCTTCAGTACAGGAAAGACTGTGCTATAACTTAAATTGCCAGGCATACCATCTAAAGGGGACAAAAAGATACAAAACATCCAGGCCATGGGAAAACCTGGGTAGCCACAGCCACTCAAGAGGGAGAGGTTTTTTAGTGCCAGGAAGGAAAAAAAACTGGCAGGAAATGGCAGAAATCATACACCAAATCCAGTCATTCCTGGAGTGGAACCACAGTCGATGGCCTCCACTCCAAACCAACAGATACAGATACTAATGCCGGAAAAAAAATCCCCCCCCCCAGTACCAACAATACCACCAGTCCAATAACATTCTTCTTTGCAAATATACAGGGTCTAAAGCCAGCAACAAACAACAAAATACCTTTCATCCGTGGACTGCTTGCAGAGGCAAAGGCAATGTTCGCGGCTTTCACTGAGACCCACATAAAGGATCACTTGGACAACGAAATATGGATCCCAGGTTACAACCTATACAGATGTGACAGAGTGAACAGGCAAAAGGGGGGGGGGGGGGGTTGGCCTGTACATTGCAGAGTCACTTGTTTGCACAGAACTGCTTAATGCCTCAAATGATGTAGTGGAAGTTTTAGCAGTAAAGGTCGAGAACCAAAACCTAGTCATTGTGGTAGTCTACAAGCCTCCGGATGCAACACCCCAGCAATTCCAGGAAGAGCTGTTAAAAATTGATCACTGTCTGGAAAATCTTCCAGCTCCTGCACCCAACATCTTGCTCCTGGGGGATTTCAACTTAAGGCACCTAAAATGGAGGAATATAGCAAATAATATTGTTGCAGTAATAACACCAGGAGGCAGCTCTGATGAAAACTCACACTCACACGAGCTTTTAAATCTCTGCACAAAATTCAATTTAAACCAGCAAATAATAGAGCCTACTAGACTGGAGAATACACTAGACCTCATCTTCACTAACAATGATGATCTGATAAGAAATGTCACCATATCAACAACAATATACTCAGATCACAACATAATTGAGGTTCAGACATGTATGCGTGGAGCCCCAGACCGACATAATGAGACTAGTCACGAGGGAGCATTCACCAAATTCAACTTCAATAACAAACAAATAAAGTGGGACCAAGTAAACCAAGTCCTAACCTATATAAGCTGGGAAGATATACTAAGCAACACAGACCCCAACTTATGCCTAGAACAGATTAACTCGGTGGCACTCGATGTATGCACAAGGCTTATTCCTCTAAGAAAAAGGAGGAGTAGATGTAAAATAGAAAGAGACAGGCGCTCCCTTTACAGGCGACGGAAAAGAATAACAGAGCGGCTAAAAGAGGTCAATATATCTGAAATGCGTAGGGAGACACTGGTCAGAGAAATAGCAAGCATCGAACTTAAGCTAAAAGAATCCTTTAGGAGTCAGGAATCGCGGGAAGAACTAAAAGCCATAAATGAAATCGAAAGAAACCCAAAGTATTTCTTCTCCTATGCCAAATCAAAATCGAGAACAACGTCCAGTATTGGGCCCCTACTTAAACAAGATGGGTCCTACACAGATGACAGCAAGGAAATGAGTGAGCTACTCAAGTCCCAATATGACTCAGTTTTTAGCAAGCCGCTAACCAGACTGAGAGTCGAAGATCAAAATGAATTTTTTGAGAGAGAGCCACAAAATTTGATTAACACAAGCCTATCCGATGTTATCCTGACGCCAAATGACTTCGAGCAGGCGATAAATGACATGCCCATGCACTCTGCCCCAGGGCCAGACTCATGGAACTCTGTGTTCATCAAGAACTGCAAGAAGCCCCTATCACGAGCCTTTTCCATCCTATGGAGAGGGAGCATGGACACGGGGGTCGTCCCACAGTTACTAAAAACAACAGACATAGCCCCACTCCACAAAGGGGGCAGTAAAGCAACAGCAAAGAACTACAGACCAATAGCACTAACATCCCATATCATAAAAATCTTTGAAAGGGTCCTAAGAAGCAAGATCACCACCCATCTAGAAACCCATCAGTTACACAACCCAGGGCAACATGGGTTTAGAACAGGTCGCTCCTGTCTGTCTCAACTATTGGATCACTACGACAAGGTCCTAAATGCACTAGAGGACAAAAAGAATGCAGATGTAATATATACAGACTTTGCAAAAGCCTTCGACAAGTGTGACCATGGCGTAATAGCGCACAAAATGCGTGCTAAAGGAATAACAGGAAAAGTCGGTCGATGGATCTATAATTTCCTCACTAACAGAACACAGAGAGTAGTCGTCAACAGAGTAAAGTCCGAGGCAGCTACGGTGAAAAGCTCTGTTCCACAAGGCACAGTACTCGCTCCCATCTTGTTCCTCATCCTCATATCCGACATAGACAAGGATGTCAGCCACAGCACCGTGTCTTCCTTTGCAGATGACACCCGAATCTGCATGACAGTGTCTTCCATTGCAGACACTGCAAGGCTCCAGGCGGACATCAACCAAATCTTTCAGTGGGCTGCAGAAAACAATATGAAGTTCAACGATGAGAAATTTCAATTACTCAGATATGGTAAACATGAGGAAATTAAATCTTCATCAGAGTACAAAACAAATTCTGGCCACAAAATAGAGCGAAACACCAACGTCAAAGACCTGGGAGTGATCATGTCGGAGGATCTCACTTTCAAGGACCATAACATTGTATCAATCGCATCTGCTAGAAAAATGACAGGATGGATAATGAGAACCTTCAAAACTAGGGAGGCCAAGCCCATGATGACACTCTTCAGGTCACTTGTTCTATCTAGGCTGGAATATTGCTGCACACTAACAGCACCTTTCAAGGCAGGTGAAATTGCCGACCTAGAAAATGTACAGAGAACTTTCACGGCGCGCATAACGGAGATAAAACACCTCAATTACTGGGAGCGCTTGAGGTTCCTAAACCTGTATTCCCTGGAACGCAGGAGGGAGAGATACATGATTATATACACCTGGAAAATCCTAGAGGGACTAGTACCGAACTTGCACACGAAAATCACTCACTACGAAAGCAAAAGACTTGGCAGACGATGCACCATCCCCCCAATGAAAAGCAGGGGTGTCACTAGCACGTTAAGAGACCATACAATAAGTGTCAGGGGCCCGAGACTGTTCAACTGCCTCCCAGCACACATAAGGGGGATTACCAACAGACCCCTGGCAGTCTTCAAGCTGGCACTGGACAAGCACCTAAAGTCAGTTCCTGATCAGCCGGGCTGTGGCTCGTACGTTGGTTTGCGTGCAGCCAGCAGCAACAGCCTGGTTGATCAGGCTCTGATCCACCAGGAGGCCTGGTCACAGACCGGGCCGCGAGGGCGTTGACCCCCGGAACTCTCTCCAGGTAAACTCCAGGTAAATACCTCCATCTCCCCATCTACTAACTCCCCTACTCTGTTTTTAACTGACAAATCCATTCGTTCCCTAGGCTTTCTTAACTTGTTTAACTCCAAAATTTTTTCTTATTTTCATTAAAATGTCTTGACAGTGCCTCTCCCTCTCTATCATCTGCTCTCCTTTTGCACTCTCTCACCACTCTCTTCACCTTTCTTTTACTCTCCACATACTCTGCTCTTCTCATAACAATTCTGCTTTGTAAAAACCTCTCATAAGCTACCTTTTTCTCTTTTATCACACCCTTTACTTCATCATTCCACCAATCACTCCTCTTTCCTCCTGCACCCACCCTCCTATAACCACAAACTTCTGCCCTTACATTCTAATACTGCATTTTTAGAACTATTCCAACCCCCCCCCACTACTCATACTTGCACTAGCCCACCTTTCTGCCAATAGTTGCTTATATCTCACATGAACTTCCTCCTCAGTTCATACACTTTCACCTCTCTCTTGTTGTTGCCATTTTCCTCTTGTCCCATCTACTTCTTATTCTAACTGTAGCTACAACTAGATAATGATCCGACATATCAGTTGCCCCTCTATAAACATGTACATCCTGGAGCCTACCCATCAACCTTTTATCCACTAATATATAATCTGACTACTTTCATTATGTGCTATATCATACCTTGTATATTTATTTATCCTCTTGTTCATAAAATATGTATTACTTATTACCAACCCTCTTTCTACACATAGCTCAATTAAAAGGCTCCCCATTTTCATTTACCCCTGGCACCCCAGATTTACCTACTACTACTTTCACAACATTTTTACCCACTTTAGCATTGAAATCCCCAACCACAAGTACTCTCACACTTGGTTCAAAACTCCCCATCGCTAAATCACAACGCATGCACACATTTCCCAAAATCTCTCTCTCCTCTACACTTCTCTCTTCTCCAGGTGCATATATGCTTACTATAACCCACTTTTCACATCCAACCTTTAGTTTACTCCACATAATCCTTGAATTAATACATTTATACTCCCTCTTCCTGCCATAGCTTATCCTTCAACATTATTGCTACTCCTTTATTAGCATATAAATAAGCCTGTTTAGCACCATGTATAATGTGATGTACATACTCCATTGCCTTCTTGAAATTTGAATAGCAATCAGCAGTACACTTGTATCTGTAGGATTCCCACACAGTGAGCTGTAGACAAATATTCATGTAGGTTTTTCTCTTGCACTCTTCCCCTCACTCTCCCCTGTCCTTCAAAGATCTCTCCCAGCAGTGCTGTATGACTCCTTCAGATTTAGTGCCTAACTTGATTATTTAGACAAATACCTTTCAAGAGGTTCTTTGATGCTGGTGACTGGGCTCTTGATCTAAGGAACTGGACCTGCCCTCATCTTGTATTGAACCTGAATGCTTCCCATGCTTTCAGGTAATGGATGATTCCTTCAGATTTAGTGCTCCCTCATGAATGCTATAATTTAGGCCAATAGCTCAAACACAAATATTTAAAACATGAATTGGTAAGTCAGTGATGATAATTACAGAAGTATAATATATATTGGGGGAAGTGCTCAACCCATAGGGGTCATACAGCACCTGGGGGATTATTATAATAAAATTAAGCACTAAACCTGTAAGGGTCACACATGGATGTACACAGGTCAAGAATGAGCAAGAGGTAGGGGTGGGGACTAGTGCAAGCAAAATTGAAATAAAAATTTGTGCAATAGGTTAATTTCGGTTAAAAGGTTAGAGGGAGTCTGCGTCAAAGATGGGACATTCAGTAAAGTCAGTAAGAGAATGTTGGCGTGGTTTAGATTATGTAAATGGATCCTGCATGCACTCTGATAGGACAATGCAATCTGACAGTCCTCACAGAATGGTGCCAATTGTTTCTCCATGTAAGATCTGTGAGTGAGTTGTGTGTGTCCAAACACCTAAATGTGAGAGTATGGTCTCCCAAGCCCAACAACAATGGGAAGATGGCCAGAATTCTAAACCTAGTTTGACATCAAACAATTTGTTGTCATTCTGTGGAGGTGTTGAGAGAGAGCACTGAAAAATAGTCTTAGTAAAGAATACCCTTATGGGATATCTGAAGGTCTTGAATAGCTGAACAGACAGTTGATTATAATTATTTTATCATAACTAAGTGCTAAACCCACAGGGTCATACAGCACCAAATGGCTGAATCTGCATGTTCATTGCCCTGAACATCAATATGTCCAGGAACACAGTAAAATGAGACTGTTCCTGATAGAAATGCAACACAGCCAAAGCTAAGTTTTTGTGCATCATTGTATTTGTCATGTTCACACTTCTGAAAAGACAGCTAGGGAATACATGATTTTGAATGTACAATACAGTGGACCCCCGGTTAACGATATTTTTTCACTCCAGAAGTATGTTCAGGTGCCAGTACTGACCGAATTTGTTCCCATAAGGAATATTGTGAAGTAGATTAGTCCATTGCAGACCCCGAAACATACACGTACAAACGCACTTACATAATTGGCCGCATTCGGAAGTGATCGTTATGCGGGGGTCCACTGTATTTTCCTTTCTTGGGGTCACCCTGCCGAAGTGGAGAAAAGTCAGAATAGAGAAAAAGTGATAAAAACTTATTCTGTATATTCTTATGTTTTACAGTGTGTGTCCCTTTACTGGGTTATTTCGAATACATGTGGGCTTGCACAAAACTTGGCCTTGATGCACCCGGGGCTACGACAGTTGTGTGGCATACCATACTCGTCCTCCCAGAGAGCAAATCCTTATCAACACTTATGGCAACAATTGCAGAAGAAAGTGATAAAGAAAAGGAAAGAGTAAATTTTTTGCTCATCAGTAGATATTTTACTTATGAATGTAGTATACCTTTGTAAAACAAAAATATATATGCTGTACTTTTTATAAAATGTTTAACAGGCAAAATTCTCCTGAACCTCATGTTAAATTCTGCACACAAATATTTAACCCCTTCAGCACTGCATGCTGAAGGAGGCAAGTAATTAGGGGTGTTAAAAAAGCAGGAGAAAAATGCTAAGGGTGGGCACAAAACCAGAGGGGAATTTTAAATTGGTGCAGTTCAGTTGTGGTCCAGAAAATTATGACAGTTTGCATACTTAAGATGCGTATTTCGGGACAATTTGTCAAATTGTGTTGACCTGTTAAGCATAATGTAGAAATTTTGCAGCAGTACAAGTCACCCCTCCAGGACTAATGCAGAGTCATGACCTTCCAAATTACAACTAAGAAACATATGAATGAAGAAGGGTTAAGAAATGACTGGGCAGAATTTATTTGGAAATGCAATAGTTATGATAAATCTCATTTGCCCACTTAGTGATTTGCCATCACAAGTCATTAAAATACATTTTCCTGTATTTAATCTATTTTCATTTCCAAGGCTTATACAAACTATCACTACAACTAGTATTTATTTCACATTTTATTCATAATACATGAAGACATTATCAATATGATTGGAATAAAGTTAGAAGTAAAACAGATTTTTAATTTCCTCTACTAAATGTAGTAGTGAGGTTTCTTGACAGTGATGCCATACTCTGCAAGAACAGGTGTGAGATCTTCCATAGTGAGTGTGAATCGCTTGTCTTTACCTTTGGTCTTGCTGCTCGACTGCTGGGAGCCTCGCATCTTGCAGTGTTGCAAAGCATCATTAGTTATATCAGAGATAAATTTTTGAGCTGCCAGTGAAATCAAACGAACACTGTAAAAAATGATAGTTATTGTTCAGTTACAGATGGGCAACGCTGTACAGCCCTTGTGGCTTAGTGCTTCTTTTTGATTATAATAATAATACAGATGGGCAAGATAAGGAAAAATGTAGCCAATAAGAATCCCATGACATTAAAGCATAACATAATTTATAACAAATACAAAATAAATAATAAATAGCAGTTCATATATAATACAGCAGAGACCACTATTAATTTACTTACAGTCTACCATCAGCAGCTTCAAAACCAGAACAATTCAAGTAGTAAGCTGTCACAGCATCTGGAATCTAAAAAATAAATAATTGAGAATATAAATCCTTGCATGTTTGCCATTCTTAAATATGAGCATTATTAAACCTGTTGGGACAGAAAATGGATACCATATATAGTACAGTCACAATGCAACTATGAAGAATGTATTTTTCCCCACTTCTGTGGCACTTGCCAGAATGCAAACTACTGCAATGAAACTTGCCACATTAAACAAAGTACAGTGGAACCCCAAATATCGGCCACTGCGTTTATCGACCAATTTGTATTTAGGCTGGTTTTTGCATGGAAATTTTGCTCTATTTCAGCCGGTGCCTCGTAAATCATGTGTATCAATACGCGTCAGCCCGCCTCCCGCCGGGACACTGCGTGCAAGTGAGTCAGTCTCCCTGTCTCTCTTGGTGAATGAGCATGTACTCCGTGCATTCATCCAAAAAATTTCTGCAAAATAAATTATTTTTTTTGCTTCTTTATTAAGTACAACTGTGAAATAAGCCACCAAGGGCCCAAAGAAAGTTCAGAGTGCCAGCCCTTTGGTAAAGAAAGTGAAAAACACGATGGAATTTAAGAAAGACGTTACTGAAAAATATGAGAGTGGTGTTCGAGTGCTAGAACTTGCCAGGATGTATGGGAAATCGAAATCAGCAATCACTTCCATCCTGGCAAAGTAAGTAGAAATCAAGGAAGCTAATGTTGTGAGAGAGTTTAGCAGGAAGTGTATCAGGAATGCAGGGAGTGTATTAGGCATGCAGGGAGTGTGGAAGGGAGCTGGGAGTGTAGCATGGAGGGAGGAAAGTAACCCCAGAGAGGGCTTTGATACTTGAAGTCCTTATGGAGGGGGATTCTCTTTCCAAACAATAAGCAGTCCTCCCTCTCTCCTCCCTGTCTTCCATAAGCCAATAAGAGTCTTCAATAAAGGTATGTAATAGCGATTTAAATGTTCATTTATTTATTTTATTTAGTTCTCATTGTTTTGTGTATGTAAAACTATAATTAATCATAAAAAAATAAATTTTTTAAAATTTTTCTTGGGTGTCTGGAACGGATTAATTGTATTTACATTAATTCTTATGGGAAAAATTGCTTCGAATTTAGGCCAACCTTCTGGAACGGATTACAGCCGATATTCGGGGTTCCACTGTATATACATGTATGCTATTCACAGAGAAATGTAGAATACGGTATGTGTGTGTACTCCCCTCATCCCCTTCCTTTGTGGCATCATGGCCACTAGCACACAATTTCCAGCCTCTGCCCTAGGGTTGGGGTTCTACTGTATACAGTATGCTACTCAAAAAAAAGTGATGGATAATTTTAATCATGAAGGAAACTACATATGAAGTACACATGTTGTTACGGTCCCCTGCCAAACTAGCGGTTAAATAGTTAACCTGCCGGCCGGCAGTACCACTGGGTACGTCATCAAACCCAATGTGGGGACTGCTGAGCCGGCTTTAGAGGCAGTAAGTACCTGAACACCTCACGGTACACATCTAAGCAGTAACTACCAGAACACCTTACGGTAGATATCTACTGGCATTAGAGTATTCGTCTGACCGTCATATTATATATATCTACTGGCGTTAGAGGAAGCGCTCACTGCAGCTCACTGAGTCTGTTGGCCTCAGTTACTTGACGGCTGCATTCAGTGAGCTTGCAGCATGGTGTTTTACAAACCCTATTTATCAACTGGTCTTGAAGGCAGTAGGAAGTGCTCACCAGACCACCTTACGGTGTACTTCTACCGGCCTTGGAGAGTATTTAAAGGACAGGTGATGTCTGCGGACTCACCGCCTATGCTGGTCAACTGTGGGCCGGAGTCATCGGATGCTGTTGTAGTGGAACACTGAGAAGAAAAGGGTGTCGTGTGACACTAAAGAAGTTACGGTTATAGTGTACATTGAATAGTATCATGTGACTGGCCTCGAGAAAGATGCTGTGTGAGTGTGTCGCTGGGTGTCGGGTGACAAGTGTATGATGCAGAGAAAAGGGTGTCGTGTGACACGGAGAGTAGGAGCATCAACGCAGAGAAAAGGGTGTCAAGGGACACAGCTGAGATGGAGCGTCATTACACGGATAAGTGTCGTGCGAGACACAGGGAGCGTCACAACTCGGATAAGTGTCGTGTGACACGGAGGGTCATTAGGGTGTCGTGAGACACGGAGTTGACTGTAATTTATTATTGTACAAATGTTATTTATAATTTATTATTTTAGCATAGATATATATAGTGACACAGTAGTGTCTGGAAAGTAGTACCCTGTGTGTAGGGTTATGAATCATTATTTATTATTTTAAAATGCTAATAATTTATTATTGTAATACATTTTAAATACCTCTAGACCAAAGATTTTTTTTATATAATATTAAAGATTAATTTATTTTAATGTGTATACAGGTGTCCCTCAACATTCGCACAATGTGTCAACCACTCCCTCGTATTTTTGTACAATTTCCTTCTTCAATTATATCGTATTATTATTATTATTATTATTGTTATTATTATTACTATTGTTATTATTAGCAGTAGCAGAAATGTTTGATTCTTTGCTGTGTTCAAGAGTAAACACATGATGTCACCGTCCAATACCTGTCCAAATAGCCATTCCAATATGCAGTCATGAATGTGTTTACATTATTTATACTGTAGTTTAATAGCAAATAATGAACAAACAAAACACTCACCACACTGAGTGGTGGGAGGGCTGGCTGCCAGTTGCGGGGGTCGGAGGGAGGGTAGTAGGGACTCGCAGGTGGCGGGAAACTTGAATATGATTTGGCGGCTGGGAATTTGGTGGCTGGGAATTTGGCGGTTGGGAATTCGCGAATGTGTGAAGCCCGCGAAAGCTGAAAACGTGAATGTTGAGGGAGACCTGTATATGTATCCCAAACTTTTATATTACTAACACTAATGTAAAACCCAATTAGTGTTTTTGTAATACATGTCAATGACATTTTTAGTCCTCAGTTTATTAAATCATGAGCATTTCACTGGTGCACTGTATAAAAATTTTCTCCAATTCTCTAATAAATTAGACATGTGCAAAATCCAATTCTTTGAGTGACTTAAAAACTAGAGTGACTTGTGTAAGGAATCTCAAGGGAGTTTCTTTTTTCTGCTCTCAGACAAGTATAATACTCTTTCTACTGACCCAACTTGAAAAGGAACTGCAATTATCTTACCCTTGCTACTACTAAGAAGTCACCAACAGCACCCTGTCTGACAGTACTTTTCTATACTGTACCATAAATTAAAATAAAAGAAATCTGAAAATGACACTATTTTTGCAATTACTGTATATCAATTTACTTATTTCAGTATTTTAGTGCTTGTAAGTAAATTTTATCTTGTATAATAGGCATGTTTTAACACTGACTGTTTTGGTCGTATACAGTGGACCCCCGGTTAACGATTTTAATCCGTGCAAGAGGGCTCATCGTTATGCGAAATAATCGTTATGCGAATGAATTTTCCCCATAAGAAATAATGGAAATAAAATTAATCCGTGCAAGACGCCCAAAAGTATGAAAAAAATTTTTTTTTACCACATGAAATGTTAATTTTAATACACACAAACTGAAAAAGGCATGCACAATTACATGACACTTACTTTTATTGAAGATCTGGTGATGATTGATGGGATGGGAGGAGGGGAGAGCATTATCTTCTTACTGTTTAGAAGGGGAATCCCCTTCCATTACGACTTGAGGTAGCAAGTCCTTTTCCGGGGTTACTTCCCTTCTTCTTTTAATGCCACTAGGACCAGCTTGAGAGTCACTGGACCTCTGTCGCACAACAAATCTGTCCATAGAGCTCTGTACCTCCCGTTCCTTTACGATTTGTCTAAAATGGGCCACAACATTGTCATTGAAATAGTCACCAGCACGGCTTGCAACAGCTGTGTCAGGGTGATTTTCATCTATAAAGGTTTGCAGTTCAACCCACTGTGCACACATTTCCTTAATCTTTGAAGTAGGCACAATGGATTCCACAACTGGCATAGGCTTCTCAGGGTTAGCCCCAAACCCTTCAAAATCTTTCTTAATTTCCATACTAATTCTCACCCTTTTTACCACAGGGTTGGCACTAGAAGCTTTCTTGGGGCCCATGGTCACTTATTTTCCAGAAACAGCACCGAAAACACTGTAATAATACGAAATATTCCGAGTGTATGCTTGGATGTTACCGCGGAGGCTGGCTGGTAAACAATGGGACGGCCGGCACATGTGAGGCTGGCTGAGGGCACATTGGACGCGTCTCGGACGAAAATCGGTAAGCGGGTTTTTAATCGGTATGCGCGGCAAAAATTTTGCGATAAAAGTAATCGGTATGCGGAAAAATCGCTATGTGATGCCATCGTTATGCGGGGGTCCACTGTATATACATCTTACGAGCCACCATTTTTGACTATATATACTCATAAATTCTAGCGGCTTCAAATCAAGCAGGAAAAAGCTGGTAGGGCCACATGTGAGAGAATGGGTCTGTGTGGTCAGTGTGCACCATATAAAAAATCCTGCAGCACGCAGTGCACAATGAGAAAAAAAAAACTGACCGTTTTTTTTTTAATTAAAATGCCGAATTTATGGTCTATTTTCGAAGAGTATTTATGACTGTAGTCTCGTTTTCTTGGTCTCATTTGATAGAATGGAAAGCATATTATAGAAATAGAGGTGATTTTGATTGGTTTTGCTATGAAAAGAACCTTGAAATGGAGCTCAAAGTAGGGGAAATGTTTGATTTTTGCCAATGTTCAAAAGTAAACAAATGATGTCATTTTCCAATAAATGTGCAAGTAGCCATTCTAATATGCAGTCATGAATGGGTTGATATTATTTATACAATTATTACAATATTGCAGTAGTCTGCATAACAGTAAATCTATTTTTTGTTTGAATAAAAATTCAAAATAGAAAGCAAGAGTAATATCAGAGGGGCATGGAGATACGACTGATGAACAAAGAAAATGTCATTTTAGAGCCAGGAATGTCTGCATTGTTCATCCTGGACCCTGTTTTGAAATTGTCATATTTTTTTAATTTTCATGAAATTGGCCAAATTGCAAATTTCTGACCACGTTATTGGGTAGTTGAAATCGGTAAATGGGTAGTTTCTTGTACTCAATCGATAGAAAAAATGGAGTTCTAAAGAAATAGTTAAGAGTTTGGTCGACTGGAACAATGGAATTAGCCGAAAATAGGGCTCAAAGTGGGCAAAATCGCCGATTCGTAAATATCGCCAAGGTCGCTAACTTTGCGAGAGTGTAATTCTGTCAATTCTCCATCAAATTTCGTTCTTTTGGAGTCATTACAGTTGGGAAAAGATTCTCTATCATTTCATAAGAAAAAATAATTTATTTTTTTTTTTGGAAATTTTGCGACACCAGGAGACACCTCAGGATTTGGGGTTGCAACAGTCAAGGGGTTAAGAGGATGCTCATGTCAGTGAATGATAATGACACCTACCTTTGATATACCTCTAAATTCAGCCAAAATAGGTGGTGGTTTTTCCCAATTATTTTCTTTTAAGTTTTCGGTCAATTGAATATAATTTTCCATTAAAGTATATTTTATACACATGTGGTGTGTTCATATTTATCCTGAACAAAATGGATAAGAATTGTGGGATTTTTATCTCCTTTAAATTAATTTTTGTTTATTAAATGCAGCGATGTTTGGAAACCAGGCATCCATAAATATCTATACAGTGGACCCTTGGCTGACGAACGCATCGCATAACATTAAATCCGCCCAACGAAGTGTTTTGAGTGTAAAAATTTTGGCCTGGCTAATGATAAAAAACTCACCCAACATGGTTCGTCCTGAACCTGTCTGTCCAGCCTGAGCGCCTCAGCTGCCCTGCCATCACTGTTTACAAGCCAGGGTGGCTGGTTTTATGCATACATTTGATACATTTTGTATTATTCCATTGTTTATAGTGCTTGTAACTGCTAAATAAGCCACCATGGGCCCAAAGAAAGCTTCTAGTGCCAACCCTGTGGTAAAAAGGGTGAGAAAACTATCATACCACAGTCAGCTGCTGCTGAACCACCATCAGCTGTTGCTGCACCGTCAGCTGTACTACTCGAAGATGTGGAGAGACTGTTGTTGGTGTGGCTTAACGAGAAACAATTACCGACAAACAATTAAACCCAGAGGGTTAGCCACCCAGGATAATCCAAAAAAGTCAGCAAGTCATCGAGGACTAACTTATTTCCATTGGGGTCCTTAATCTTGTCCCCCAGGATGCAACCCACACCAGTCGACTAACACCCAAGTGAATAGGAAAAAATGCCTGGAACTAGTGCTCATATTGGTGAATTTAAGGCCAGCAAAGGTTGGTTTGAGAGATTTAAGAATCGAAGTGGCATACACAGTGTGATAAGGCATGGCGAAGCTGAAAAATTCCAACCCCAACAGTGCTCAATTGTGACAAAACAGGCCTGTTCTGAAAGAAAATGCCAAACAGGACCTACATTACTCAGGAGGAAAAGGCACTCCCAGGACACAAGCCTATGAAAGACAGGCTAACTTTCTTGTTTTGTAGTAATGCTAGTGGGGATTGCAAAGTGAAGCCTTTACTCATGTATCACTCTGAAAATTCCAGAGTGTTCAAGAAAAACAGTGTCTCATCACTTATCAATACTCTTCAATAAAGGTAGGTGTCATTTTAACATTTATTTATATAGTTATTGTGCAAGTCTCATTGTTTTCTTTGTAGGGAAATGTATATTTCATAAAAAAAAAAAAAAAAATTTTAATACTTTTGGTTGTCTGTAACGGATTAATTGGATTTCCATTATTTCTTATGGAGAAAATCAGGGTCGGAGCGCTACGTGCGCATAGATCTACTTTTGGACAGTTTAAGGGTTAAAAGCTGACCTAACAAAACAACAGTGGCTATTAACCCTTTGAGGGTTTCGGACGTACTAGTACGTCTTACGCGTAGGGGTTTTTGACGTACTAGTACGCACAAATTCTAGCGCCGTCAAATCTCACGGGAAAAGGCTGGTAGGCCTACATGTGAGAGAATGGGTCTGTGGGTCAGTGTGCGCGGTAGAAAAAAATCTGGGACCCAGTGGTGCATTGTGGGAACACCATCTTAGTAAACAATGTCCACCATGCCTCGCGGTAAGAAGCTCCTCACTCCTCGGCAAATTGGGACACTTTTGTTCCCCAGTGACAGTTCTATTACTGATGGAAGTGCCAGTGAAGATGAGTTTCAAGGTTTTCGTGAGGTTTTGACCGAAACTAATGACCATAATATCGGTAATAGTGAGGAAAACCCAGACGACCCTCAGCCTTCCACCTCTGGTGCTGGGCCGTCTTGTTCACGTTCAGTTGTACCAGAATCCAAGAGGAAACTTCTATTTTCCCAAATCCCAGACTCAGATGAGAGCATGGGTGATGACAGTGATAGTGAATATGAACTACAAGCTCTTCAAACTAGTTCCAGTAGTGATAGTGAAGTGCAATATTCCCCAGTGAAGCGTCAGTATATACGACGATATATGCGCTCTGGTAGTGTGCCATATGCTATTCCAAGGGGAAGGAGTGCATCTCGGAGTACATCCCGTGGCTGTACAACAGGAACAGAGAGTGAAAATGACGATGATACTGTTGCAATTGGGATGGAAAATGTGCGTGGTGGTAGTGGTGCCGGCGGTGAGGCACCAGCAGTGGGCCATGCTGCCACCCACGCCGCTGCCTCAGCTGATCTACAACAAAGGCCACCATCCCCCACCCACCCACCACACCAGCCTCCACAACCACAACCTCCACAACCACAACCACCTGTCATTGTCCAGTACCCACCAGCAGACCGCACCTGGGATTGGCAGGAAGCTGTCAATTTTGTTCCAAATGCCCACCAGTTTGATGACAGCCAAAGTGGAATACGGCCATCTTGTACACTTGGGAACAATGCCACTGAACTGGAATGTTTCGAGTTATTCTTTGACGAACCACTGATGGAAAGTATTGTCATGGAAAGCAACACATACTACGAGTACACCATGGCAAACACATTACTTTCACCAAAATCACGTCTACACCAGTGGAAGGAGGCAACTGTGGCTGAGATGTATCTTTTCTTTGCTGCAATAATGCTTATGCCACATGTGTATAAGCACAAAGTGAAATCATACTGGTCAACAGACCGCCTGATTGCAACCCCAGGTTTCAGTGATATAATGCCAGTGAATCGATTTGTGCTAATGTTACATATGCTTCATTTCTCAGACAAAACCAGGCCTGACAGAACTGACAGGTTATATAAGATTAGGAATGTGTTTGTGTATCTGAAAGAGAAATTCAGTACGCATTTTTATCCCTTCAGGAAGCTTGTAATTGACGAGTCTTTGATTCTGTTCAAAGGAAGACTCTCTTTCAAGCAGTACATACCAAGCAAGAGGAAACGCTTTGGTATAAAGTTGTTTGTGCTTTGTGATTGTTACAGTGGTCTGGTATTGGATATTATTGTGTACACTGGAAGTTATACATTGCAAAATACCAGGAAGTTATTGGGCATCTCAGGTGATGTGGTTAGAACAATGATAGAACCATACCTTGGTAAGGGGCATATATTATATACAGATAACTGGTACACAAGCCCCTCACTCAGTGATTTTTTGCGAGTGAACATGACAGATGTGTGTGGCACAGTGCGTGCAAATCGGAAACATATGCCCAGGTTTGACGCTGGCACTCGTAGAGGTGAGGTGCAGGCGTTTGCTGCCAATGACATCATGGCATTTCGGTGGCATGACAAACGAGATGTCACACTGTTGTCATCAGTTCACCCTAATGAAATGGCAGACAGTGGCAGGCAGCATAGAGAGAGCAATGAACCCATTCTAAAACCTGCAGCTGTGATTGATTACACCTTCAACATGCATTCAGTGGACAAATGTGACATGCAGATTGGGTTTGCTGATTGTGTTCGCAAGAGTTATAAGTGGTACAACAAACTGTTTTTCCATCTTCTGGACATTTCCATGCTCAATGCTTATAATATGTATAAGATGAGGACCAGAAACAAACCACAGTATGGCGAATTCTGTTTGTCTGTCATCAGACAAATAGTATTCAAGTACCAAGGAACAGCACCTGCAATTGGCCGCCCACCAAATTATCAACAACTACCTGCTCGTCTGAAGCATGGTGATCACTTCCTGGTAAAAGTGCCTGCTACTGCTTTCAAGAAAAAGGCTCAGAAGAGGTGTTACGTCTGTGCACTTACAAAAAAACGCCCACAACAACGCAGAGACACTCGTTTTATGTGTGAGGAATGTAAAACACCACTGTGCATGACACCATGTTTCAAAGAGTTCCACAGGCTGCAGAACTTCTAGAAACATTCCGTGACTGTATATGTGTATATAAAATATAGAAAAATAGTAATAAGCAACATTTCATATCGTTTGTGTAAATATTTTTTGTAAACAAAATAATGACAACAGTGTTTACGCCCTTATTGTGTAGTATTGAAAAAGAAATAACTTACAAAATACTGATCATGTTGGCCTCAGAGACCATAAAAGTTACTCAGAAAAAGAAAAATTGAAAAATAATTGAAAATAGTACATAAGAAAGTAAATAGAAAAATACCGGGTGATGGCAGTCGGCGATGTTACCAGATGTTGTTCAATTTTGGCAAACTTCATGCCTCCATATCTCGGTAAGTATTGACGGTAAAAAATTTTTGTTTAGCCTATAATGTTTAGAAAAAAAAAATATTTTTTCATAAGGAAAAATAATTTTTTTTTTTTTTGAAATTTGGCCGACCCTGAGAACGAGTTTCGGAGAGGGCCTGTTGACCCTCAAAGGGTTAACTAATGATTATATTATCTGCCTCCCATAAGTCAGATGACAATTACTGTGCTATAGCCTTTTTCATAGAAAATGCAATAATCTGCTAGGCTTTATACTATCACTTCAAATTACTTAAAGTATTATATGGTACAGGATTTGTTTTAAAAGTAGATTTTAATGTGCTGCAGGCAGTGATACTCAACTAAATATTCAGCATGGCATTCAACATTCAAAGTAAACAATATAATACCATATTATTCAGCATAAAAAGCACACAACAGAAGTATCATGATGGTAAATCAGTAGTCATATTTAAGGGTTAATTACTCTTACTTTACTCTAAAGCATAATGCAAAGCCTACCCTTGACCTGACCTTCAGCATATAAGGCACACTTGTGGTAAAAAAAAATTATAATAAATTACCTGATACAGCATGTATTTAAAATACATGGTACATGAAGTTACAGTACAGTATCTAATACTACAAATATAAAAGAATGTGCAAAACTAAGGACTTGAAATCTGCATGGCTTTCTGGCTTGTCTTTCAAAGAACTTCTGAGAAATACAAACAAGGAAGCATACAGTAACCCAGGTTACCACTATTTCTGACCGTTGGGTTGTAGTCCTCCAGCTGCATCAAGAAGTCAGACAGTGGAAGACCAGCAGTACGTGAGATCTGGCTTCCTGCACCACCACCACCCCCACCACTTTGCTGAAAGTAAACATTATACACTATGTAATTAAGAGCTACTTTGAAAACTAGGGTAGGATTTTTGGCTAGGCTTTTTATTCCCTAAAGAGAATTTCTATGGGCCATAAGATTATCAATTTTTTCCACTAAGGAGACAGCAGCAAGATGGACCCTGGAAAGAGTAATAGTTTTTACAGTAATCCCCCCATATCTGCAGGGGATATGTTCCAAGACCTACTGTGGATAGTAGCAAACCCTATATATGTCATTTTTCATTTACTACATACATATTTATAATAAAGTTTAATTGATAAATGAAGCAAAGTAAGTCTAGAATTAGCACGCTTTCACTGATGGGAAGCATTTTACAGGTTCTCAGGTTTTGAAGAACTGCCAACTTCACTACTTTTGCACTTTAGGGCCATTATTAACCCTTTCAGGGTCCAAGGCCCAAATCTGAAGTGGTGCCCCAGTGTCCAAGAATTTTCAAAAAAAAAATTATTTTTTCTTATGAAATCGTAGAGAATCTTTTTGTGAAGGTAATAAAACAAAAAGTACGGAATTTGGTGGAAAATTGATGAAATTATGCTCTCGCGAATTTTGATGTGTCAGCGATATTTACGAATCGGCGATTTTGCCGACTTTGACTCCCATTTTAGGCCAATTACATTATTCCAATCAACCAAATTCTTAGCTATTTCACTAGTATTACTTCTATTCTATCGATTGAGCACAAGAAATCGCCAAGTCAACTGTTTCAACTACAAAATAAAGTGATCGGAAATTGTTAATTTGGCCAATTTAACACAAAGTTCAAAATATTCCAATTTCAAAATAGGCTCCAGAATAAACAATGTAGGTATTCCTGGAACTAAACTAACATTTCCTCTGTTCATTAGTTACATTTTGAGGCTTTACAAATAAATTCCATTTTGATTTTTTATTCACATAATGAATTTTTATTCACACCAAAAAATAGAAGATTTACTGTTATGCAATGCTGTAATAATTGTATAAATATCATCACCATATTTGTGAATGTATATTAGACCCACCAGCTGACGTGTATTAGATGTGTGAGGTCGTTTGTTTACTCTTGAATATCGGCAAAAATTTAACATTTCCGCTACTTTGAGCTCAGTTTCAAGCCATTTCCAGTGCTAAAACCAATCAAAATCATCTCTATTTCTGTAATATGTCTTCCATTCTATCAAATGAGACCAAGAAATCGCAAATACAACTATAAAAAACATACGAAAAAACACTGCAAAGTCGCTGTTTTAATCGAAAAATCATGATTTCAGTTTTTTTCTCTCATTATACACAGTGTGCTGCAGGATCTGTTTTATGTGGTGCACACATACCACATAGATGTATTCTCTCATATCTAGGCCCAAATGTACCACTCACAGTTTATCAGAGTGAGCTGAGCTCATGGCGTAGATCTACGGTTTGGACCCTGAACGTAAAGCCGTAGATCTACGGGACGGACCCTGAAAGGGTTAAACAAAATTAAGGTTTATTTCTGGGCCACGGTAAACAGTGGACGATTGAAACAGCCGATACTGAATATATGGATATGGGGGTCCTACTGTAATACCACAAGATGGAGAGGAATACAGCTTTACATTTTTGTACGAGAGCTCGAATTTATGACATCACTAGTAAAAACTAAAAAATAAACCATAAGCAAAGGAGGGACTATTCTAAATTATGTCTGATTTTTTAATAGTAAAATACTGAACAGCCATACTGCCCATTAAAAAGCCAAAATTGTACATGTAAAGCCCCATATAAAATATACAGTGGACTCCCGGTATTCGATATTAATCCGTTCCTGAGAGCTCATCGAATACCGAAAATATCGAAAAGCGAATCAATTTTCCCCATAAGAAATAATGGAAATCAAATTATTCCGTGCAAGACACCCAAAAGTATGAAAAAAAATATTTTACCACATGAAATATTAAGTTTAATGCAATAGAATAATTACAATAACAATAGAATAATTGACACTTACCTTTAATTAAGATCTGGTGATGATTGATGGGATGGGAGGAGGGGAGAGTGTGGATGGTGTTAGTGTTTAGAAGGGGAATCCCCTTCCATTAGGACTTGAGGTAGCAAGTCCTTTTCCGGGGTTACTTCCCTTCTTTTAATGCCATGAAATTGAGAGTCACCGGACCTCTGTCGCACAACAAATCTGTCCAAAGAGCTTTGTGCCGCCCATTCCTTTAAGATTTGTCTAAAATGGGCCACAACACTGTCATTGTAATAGTCACCATCACAGCTTGCAATAGCTGTGTTAGGGTGATTTTCATCCATAAAGGTTTACAGTTCAACCCACTGTGCACACATTTCCTTAAGTTTTGAAGTAGGCACAATGGATTCCACAACTGGCATAGGCTTCTCAGGGTTAGCCCCAAACCCTTCAAAATCTTTCTTAATTTCCATACTAATTCTCACCCTTTTTACCACAGGGTTGGCACTAGGAGCTTTCTTGAGGCCCATGGTGACTTATTTTGCAGAAACAAGCACCAAAAACAGTGATAATATGGAATGTACCCTTAGATGCGCACACACTGGCTGGCTTGTAAACACTGGCACACACAGGGCAGTTCAGGCCACATGTGGACACGTCTCGTACGAATCGTATCGAATACCGGGTTTTCAATCGGATACAGAGGCAAAATTTTTGCGTTAAAATGCATCAAATACCGGATTTCTCGAATACCGATGCCATCGAATATTGGGGGTCCTCTGTACACGTATATACAGGTAGGTCCCTCTTATACAACAGGTTAACCCTTTGACTGTCGAAACCCCAAATCCTGAGGTGTCTCCTGGTGTTTAACCCTTTCAGGGTCCAAGGCCCAAATCTGGAGTCACGCACCAGTGTCCAAGAATTTTCAAAAAAAAAATTTGTTATTTTTTCTTATGAAATCGTAGAGAATCTTTTTGTGAAGGTAATAAAACAAAAAGTATGAAATTTGGTGGAAAATGGACGAAATTATGCTCTCGCGAATTTTGATGTGTCAGCGATATTTACGAATCGGCGATTTTGCCGACTTTGACTCCCATTTTAGGCCAATTACATTATTCCAATCAACCAAATTCTTAGCTATTTCACTAGTATTACTTCTATTCTATCGATTGAGCACAAGAAATCGCCAAGTCAACTGTTTCAACTACAAAATAAAGTGATCGGAAATTGTTAATTTGGCCAATTTAACACAAAGTTCAAAATATTCCAATTTCAAAATAGGGTCCAGAATAAACAATGTAGGCATTCCTGGCACTAAACTAACATTTCCTCTGTTCATTAGTCATGTTTTGAGGCTTTACAAATAAATTCCATTTTGATTTTTTATTCACATAATGAATTTTTATTCACACCAAAAAATAGAAGATTTACTGCTATGCAATACTGTAATAATTGTATAAATATCATCACCATATTTGTGAATGTATATTAGACCCACCAGCTGACGTGTATTAGACGTGTGAGGTCGTTTGTTTACTCTTGAATATCGGCAAAAATTTAACATTTCCGCTATTTTGAGCTCAGTTTCAAGCCATTTCCAGTGCTAAAACCAATCAAAATCATCTCTATTTCTGTAATATGTCTTCCATTCTATCAAATGAGACCAAGAAATCGCAAATACAACTATAAAAAACATACGAAAAAACACTGCAAAGTTGCTGTTTTAATCGAAAAATCATGATTTCATTTTTTTCTCTCATTATACACAGTGTGCTGCAGGATCTGTTTTATGTGGTGCACACATACCACATAGATGTATTCTCTCATATCTAGGCCCAAATGTACCACTCACAGTTTATCAGACTGAGCTGAGCTCATGGCGTAGATCTACGGTTTGGACACTCACCATAAAGCCGTAGATCTACGGGACAGACCCTGAAAGGGTTAAAAAAAAAAAAAAAAAAAAAAAGGTTCTCATGAAATGATAGAGAAGCTTTTCCCGATGGTAATGACACCAAAAGAATGAAATTTGATGGAAAACTTACGTAATTTATGCTCTCGCGAAGTTAGCGACCTTGGCGATATTTACAAATTGGCGATTTCGCCCACTTTGAGCCCTATTTTCAGCTAATTCCATGGTTCCAGTCGACAAAACTCATAGCTATTTCCTTAGAACTCCATTTGTTCTATCGATTGAGTACAAGAAACTGCTCATTTACCGATTTCAACTACCTAATAATGTAGTCAGAAATTTGCAATTTGGCCAATTTCATGCAAATTAAAAAATATACCACTTTCAAAATAAGGTCCAGAATGAACAATGCAGACATTCCTGGCTCTAAAATAACATTTTCTTTGTTCATCAGTCACATCTCCAGGCCCCTCTGATATTACTTTTGCTTTCTATTTTGATTTTTTATTCAAACAAAAAATAGAAGATTTACTGTTATGCAGGCTACTGCAATATTGTAATAACAGTGTAAATAATGTGAACCCATTCATGACTGCATATTAGAATGGCTAGTTGGACATTTATTGGACAATGACATCATTTGTTTACTTTTGAACATCGGCAAAAATCAAACATTTCCCCAACTTTGAGCTCCATTTCAAGGTTCTTTTTATAGTAAAACCAATCAAAGTCACCTCTATTTCTGTAATATGTTTTCCAGTCTATCAAATGAGACCAAGAAAACGAGAATACAACCATAAATACTATAGGAAAATACACCACAAAGTTGGCATTTTAATCCCCCCCCCCAAAAAAAAAACCGCTCGGAGGTTTTTTTTTTCTCATTATGCACTGCGTACTACATGATTTTTTTATATGGTGCACACTGACCACACAGATCCATTCTTTCACATGTGGGCCTACCAGCTTTCTCCTGCTTGATTTGAAGCCACTAGAATTTATGAGTAGGTAGGATAATTGATTCAAACGTAGATGTTAGGGAACTTCAGGAGGATTTAAACAAACTCTTTTCTTGGTCAGAAAAGTGGCAGATGCACTTCAATGTAGATAAATGCAAGGTTCTGAAGCTTGGGAGTGCCCATAACCCTAGTACTTATAAATTAAATGATGTAGAACTTAGCCATACAGATTGCGAAAAGGACTTGGGGGTTATGGTGAGCAGCAACCTTAAACCAAGACAGCAGTGCCTAAGTGTACGTAATAAGGCAAATAGATTACTGGGATTTATATCAAGAAGTGTAAGCAACAGAAGTCCAGAGGTCATACTGCAGCTTTATACATCATTAGTAAGGCCTCACCTAGATTATGCAGCTCAGTTCTGGTCTCCGTATTACAAAATGGACATAAATTCGTTAGAAAACATTCAGCGTAGGATGACTAAATTAATACATAGCATCAGAAATCTTCCTTATGAAGAAAGATTGAAGACTCTTAAGTTACATTCACTTGTTAGACGAAGAATGAGGGGAGACCTGATCGAAGTGTACAAGTGGAAGATAGGTATTAATAAAGGGGATATTAATAAGGTCTTGAGGATGTCTCTCCAAGAGAGAACGCGCAGTAATGGATTTAAATTAGATAAGTTTAGATTTAGAAAGGACATAGGAAAGTATTGGTTTGGAAATAGGGTAGTTGATGAGTGGAACAGTCTACCTAGTTGGGTTATTGAGGCTGGGACTTTGGGTAGTTTCAAATCTAGGTTGGATAAGTATATGAGTGGGAGGGGTTGGATTTGAGTGGGACTTTCACATCAGAGCTTATTTCTTGGGTGGCATTGAAAATTGGGTTGGGCAAATGTTTTGTTAGTGGGATGAATTGTAAAGGACCTGCCTAGTATGGGCCAGCAGGCCTCCTGCAGTGTTCCTCCTTTCTTATGTTCTTATGAGTATATATATGGTAGGGTGTGCAAAAGAAGAAAATTAAAAGTGAATACAGGAAAGAGTAAGGTTATGAGGATAACAAAAAGATTAGGTGATGAAAGATTGGATATCAGATTGGAGGGAGAGAGTATGGAGGAGGTGAATGTATTCAGATATTTGGGAGTGGACGTGTCAGCGGATGGGTCTATGAAAGATGAGGTGAATCATAGAATTGATGAGGGGAAAAGGGTGAGTGGTGCACTTAGGAGTCTGTGGAGACAAAGAACTTTGTCCTTGGAGGCAAAGAGGGGAATGTATGAGAGTATAGTTTTACCAACGCTCTTATATGGGTGTGAAGCATGGGTGATGAATGTTGCAGCGAGGAGAAGGCTGGAGGCAGTGGAGATGTCATGTCTGAGGGCAATGTGTGGTGTGAATATAATGCAGAGAATTCGTAGTTTGGAAGTTAGGAGGTGCGGGATTACCAAAACTGTTGTCCAGAGGGCTGAGGAAGGGTTGTTGAGGTGGTTCGGACATGTAGAGAGAATTTAAGAGAAACAGAGTGACTTCAAGAGTGTATCAGTCTGTAGTGGAAGGAAGGCGGGGGTAGGGGTCGGCCTAGGAAAGGCTGGAGGGAGGGGGTAAAGGAGGTTTTGTGTGCGAGGGGCTTGGACTTCCAGCAGGCATGCGTGAGAGTGTTTGATAGGAGTGAATGGAGACAAATGGTTTTTAATACTTGACGTGCTGTTGGAGTGTAAGCAAAGTAACATTTATGAAGGGGTTCAGGGAAACCGGCAGGCCAGACTTGAGTCCTGGAGATGGGAAGTACAGTGCCTGCACTCTGAAGGAGGGGTGTTAATGTTGCAGTTTAAAAACTGTAGTGTAAAGCACCCTTCTGGCAAGACAGTGATGGAGTGAATGATGGTGAAAGTTTTTCTTTTTCGGGCCACCCTGCCTTGGTGGGAATCGGCCAGTGTGATAAAAAAAAAAATAATATGTACGTCAAACACAGTGGCTCGTAAGACGTATATATACGACCGAAACAGTCAAAGGGTTAAGTTCTGGGCTACTGCTGTAAAGCAAAACCTGCTATAAAGTGAAACAGCCTTTTTCACTTTCAAACATGCTTATGCTATCATATTAACCCTTTCAAGGTTGGTGCCGTACTAGTACAGCTTGCATGCCAGGGTTGGTGCTGTACTACTACTCAAATTCTAGCACCTTCAAATTTGGCGAGAGAAAGCTGGTAGGGCTACATATGAAAGAATGGATCTATGTGGTCAGTGTGCACAGTAAAAAAAAAAATCCTGCAGCACACAGTGCATAATGAGAAAAAAAAAAAAACTGACTGTGTTTTTGGTTTAAAACAGCGACTTTGCAGTGTATTTTCGTATGCTATTTATGGTTGTATTCTAGTTTTCCTGGACTCATTTTAAAGAATGGAAGACATATTATGGAAATTGAGATGATTTTAATTGGTTTCACAATGAAAAGTACCTTGCAATTGAGCTCAAAGTAGCAGAAATGTTCAATTTTTGCCAAAGTTCAAAGGTAAACAAATCATGCCACGCGTCCAATACACATCAATTGGCGAGTGTAATATTCTTTCACAAGTGTCTTGATATTATTTATACCATTTCTATGCCATTTCTACACGAATGCAGTAGTCTGCATAACATAAATCTTCTATTTTTGTGAGAATAAAAATTCAAAGTGGAAAGCAAAAGAAATGTAACAGAGGCCTGGGGACATGAGTAATGAACAGAGGAAATGTTATTTTAGTGCCAGAAATGTCTGTCTTGTTTATTCTGGACCCTTTTTGGAAATTGGCATCTTTTGAAATTTGTGTGAAATTGGCAAAATTGCCAATTTCTGACCATGTTATTGGATAGTGGAAATCAGTAAATGGGTGGTTTCTTGTACTCATTTGATAAAAATATGGAGTTCTAGCGAAATAGGTATGATTTTTGTCGACTGGTACATTGGAATTGGCCGAAAATAGGGCTCAAAATGGGCAAAATCACAAATGCGTAAACATCGTCAAGACCGCTAACTTCACGAGAGCATAATTCCGTAAGTTTTCCATCAAATTTCATACTTTTGGTGTCATTATGATCGGGAAAAGATTCTCTATCATTTCATAAGAAAAAATAACTTTTTTTTTCGAAAAATTTCCAACCCCGAGAACAAGTTTGGGAGAGGCCCTGCCGACTCTGAAAGGGTTAAGTGAGCAATAAAACTAGGCCTAAAAAATGCATATACAGTAAATGCATTACTTACCTTTAAATACTTTCATCCTTAACTTATAGTGAGTGGTGAAAAGATGAAGTCTGAATAGATGAAGAATGGGTAATTGAAAACTGATGCATTAGCAGAACACCATAAAGTCGAAGTGTACCTGTAAAGTGGGGCCTGCCTGTATAGTATATATTGTATGTTTTCCCACCAGTTCAAAACAAGCCCAATTATATAATCATTAGTTACACAAAATTCCCTATAGTCCACCACATCTAACGAAGGTTATTAATCACAGAAGACAAAATTAATTATGCCTCTTTCTCTTAAGTTTTTTTTTATAAATTTATCCTTCTACTGAGCATCAAAACCAACCCAATTATTAGTGAGTTACACAACGATATACAATGAATCACCTATTTATTAGGATACAGTACAATGTATTATAACTATTACATGGAGTAACAGACTCAATCTAATCCAGTGAAGTACAATAATAGATCACCTCAATCAAAAAAACTAAAATTTGGCAGGTTAGGGCATATTATGCGAGTTCACACAAGGCACATTCCTCTTGCACATAAGTATAAAAGGAATGTACCCTTTTTAAACTGCGTACTAATCTTTGACATATCCAATAGTATCTTGGGTTTCATGTACAGGTTGGCCATCACTAATCCGGCATCGTTGGGACCTGTAGTGTGCCGGATTAGTGAGTTTGCTGGATTACAGAGTGATTAGGTTAGAATACATTTAATTAACCTATCAATACTCTTTCTGCTACATCTTCCTCATTTTCATCACTACTGTCTCCTCCACTGGCTTGCTGCTGTGGATTTACAACCATCTGCACAATTTCTGAGTGAGTATAATGATGAAATTTGAGTCAGTTATAATGATTTGAGTCAGTATAATGATGAAATATGAAATTATGCTAGCTGAAATTAGTGCCGGATTACTGATGGAACCGGATAACTGATTGCCGGATTAGTGATGGCCGACCTGTATAATTAAAGGCAATTCCAAATATTACATTCACCAAACCTTAATGTGGACACCATCACCTTAGCAAGTTCCCCAGTCCACTGGGTGTCCAGTGGTCTACCAATGAAGGAACAAAGCATAGTTCTTCGTTAAATTAATCTAAACTGACCCACGAAATATTAATGAAATGTTCATAACTCGCCAACTAGGAATTCTGAACCCCATGGCAAACCAGTCCTAAAATTAACAGGCCAGCCTGGTCTAATAAGATTTGCCCAATGGATTAAAGAAATCTTATTACATACAACGATATTCATGGTACCTTGCCAGCTTTAGGACTTTCTTGCTATGATAAAGATAAAGACTCATTTCTTTGTAAAGGTTACAATGCATAATTACAATTTTGGGTTGCTAAGTACATACAAAGAAAGTCACTATCATGCCGGGGCATTTCGGGCAGACTAATCCTAATACATAGTACTACTTAAAACTAGACAAGATAATAGTGGTTAACTTTATTACAATCTTATTTAATCTTAATACTAATGCAAAGTAGTCAAGGTGGAGGTTTATAAGAATAATAATCTTGAAGTTGCACATAATAAAAACAATATTACAATTAATGGTTCAAGCAGTAAATATTTCATGGATTGGCAGATGTTTAAAAAATAGAGATCACATAACATAACTAACTAGAAGTTGTTTTGGTTGATTTGGTTAGTATTGAGAAATAAGATGATTTTTTTAGCAAAGTCCTAAATTTATAAGTAGTCAGGGGATCCTTTACCAGTTCCAAGATCTTTTACCAGGGGATCCTTAGCGAGTTCCAGATTTTCAGGCCCTTAATGCGCATTGTGTTTTTGCATATTGTGAGACTAACACAAAAGAAGTTGAAGAGTGCCTTATGCCTTGTATTGTGACTGTACATTCTGTTGTAACTATCAAGAAGTTTAAGTGGAGGATTTATAGTGGAGTTTAATGTTCTGTATACGAAGTAGGCACAATAATATGAGTGTATGTCTTGTATATTTAGCAAGTTCAGGCTTTTGAAAAGTGGTGGGATGTCCTGGCTAGCACAGGAGCTGGTAATAATCTGCACAGCAGCTTATTGTTGGGTTATTAAAGGTTTAATGTGGTTGGCTGTAGTTGATCCCCAGGCACAAATACCATAGGTGAGGTAAGGATACATTAACCCTTTGACTGTCGCGGCCGTATATGTACGTCTTACGAGGTACCGTGTTTGACGTATATATACTCATAAATTCTAGCGGCTTCAAATCAAGCAGGAGAAAGCTGATAGGCCCACATGTGAGAGAATGGGTCTGTGTGGTCAGTGTGCACCATATAAAAAAAATCCTGGAGCACGCAGTGCATAATGAGAAAAAAAAAACTACGACCGTTTTTTTTTTATTAAAATGCCAACTTTGTGGTCTATTTTCGTATAGTATTTATGGTTGTATTCTCACTTTCTTGGTCTCATTTGATAGAATGGAAAACATTTTATAGAAATAGAGGTGATTTTGATTGATTTTACTATAAAAAGAACCTAGAAATGGAGCTCAAAGTAGGGGAAATGTTTGATTTTTGCCAATGTTCAAAAGTAAACAAATGATGCCATTTTCCAATAAATGTCCAATTACCCATTCTAATATGCAGTCACGAATGGGTTGATGTTATTTATACAATTATTACAGTATTGCAGTAGTCCGCATAATAGTAAGTCTTCTATTTTTTGTTTGAATAAAAATTCAAAATAGAAAGCAAGAATAATATCAGAGGGGACTGGAGATGTGACTGATGAACAAAGAAAATGTTATTTTAGAGCCAGGAATGTCTGCATTGTTCATTCTGGACCTTATTTTGAAATTGTCATATTTTTTAGTTTTCATGAAATTGGCCAAATTCCAAATTTCTGACCACATTATTAGGTAGTTGAAATCGGTAAATGGGCAGTTTCTTGTGCTCAATCGATAGAAAAAATGGAGTTCTAAAAAAATCGCTATGAGTTTGGGCGACTGGAACAATGGAATTAGCTGAAAATAGGGCTCAAAGTTGGCGAAATCGCCGATTTGTAAACATCGCTGAGGTCGCTAACTTCGCGAGAGCATAATTTCGTCAGTTTTTCATCAAATTTCGTTTTTTTGGTGTCATTACAATCGGGAAAAGATTCTCTATCATTTCATAAGAAAAAATCATTTTTTTTTTTTAAATTTGCGACACCAGGAGACACCTCAGGATTGGGGGTTGCGACAGTCAAAGGGTTAAAGAGTGGTATAGGGTAAGGAGTGTCATTCGTGGTACATAGTATCTTGGAAAGGATGCCTACTGATTTGGAAATGGGAATGAAATTTAAGATTACAGTCAAGGAGAAGACCTAGAAATTTACCCTCAGTGTGTCTTGAAACCAAACAGCATGAAGTATGTTTTGTCTATGTTGTGAGTGAGTTTGTTGGTCATCATCCAAGTACATGTATATATTTTTAGCAGCTTGTTGTTTACAGTGTTTCTAAGTATAGCTGGGTTTGAATGGGAGTAGACATAAGGAGTTGGGATGCATTGGGGAGATCACTCATGTAGATGAAAAAGAGGAGTGGGCCTAGGACACTACCCTGGGGCACTCCGACAGCTACTGACTGGAGTTGACTATTTGCATATACATACTGGTGTCTGTTGTTAAGATTTTAGGTAATCAAGGGAATGTCCTCTGATGCCGTAATTATTTAATTTTAGGTGCAGGAGATTGTGGTCCACTGAATCGAGTGCTTTTTGTAGGAGTTCAAACCCTCCTTTCAGCAAATCTATGTGTGGTCAGAAAAAACAGTTCTTCCAAGCTCTCCAATGCATTTGTCAGTTTTAATGAATTATTAAAGTCAATCAGATCAAAGGTATATAATACCAACAAGACAGTGCAACAGCTGATGTAACTTTGTTCAACAGATGATTCACCCACCAGGAACTATCAAATGGAGCTCTGGGGGCTAAAGCTCTTGCTTCACACGGCGAGGGTCTGGGTTTGATTCCCAGCCAAGGTAGAGACATTGGGCGTGTTTCTTTACACCTGTTGTCTATGTTCATCCATCAGTAAATGGGAACCTGGGTGTTAGTCGACTGGTGTGGGTCACATCCTGGGACACCGACCTAATTTGCCTGAAATGCTTAGCAAAACAAGGGACTTTCTATATAGTAGTATGTCATTGATTTCAGCTAGGCCTGTATACCATGTACATGTACTTGTAGTAAATAAAGATATTATTATTATTATTATTATTATTATTATTATTATTATTATTATAATATTTGGTGGGTGGGTGAAATACACTACATCTTAAGGAAATGAGGTGTTACATTTATGTCTTATTCATCATTATTAGTCACTGGGAAATGCTAAATCTGTATGGGTCATACAGAGCCTAGCAATGGGAGGCAATGGTTTGATCCAAGATAGGAGGGTTGCTTAAATTGCTCCTTTGAGGATTACAATTCTTTTGGAAGATTCTGAAGAGAAGTTGAAAAGGTTTGTCAAGGAATTTGGGAATGTAGTATGTAAAAGGAAGTTAAAAGTAAACATACAAAAAAAAGATGAGTAATAAAATCTAAGCAATAAAACAGGGAGGTAGTATGAAGTGAATGTATTCTGATATTTGGGAGTGGATGTGTTAGCAGATGGGTCTATTAAAGGTGGAGTGAACCAATGAATAGATAAGGGATAGGAGAAAGGCAAGCAGTGTGTTAAGGCATCTGTGTAAGGAAGTGCATCTAGAGAGGCAAAAATGGGAATGTGCCAGATAATAGCAGTACCAACACTTACATGGATATAAGGAGAGGACTTTAAAAATTGCACCAAGAATGCTGGAGACAGTGAAGATGTCATATTTGAGAGCACTATGTTGTGAATATTGTGAAGAGAATTTTGAGTATAGAAATCAGAAGACTATGGGGTTAATTCAGGTATAATTCAGGAGCAGTTTTCAATGTAGTTTGGACATTTAGAGTCAATAAAACAGAAGTGGATGTATAAATCTGGGGTGAATGTTAAGAGGAGTAGGGTTCATCCCATGTAGGGTTGGAGGGAGGGAGGGGTTAAAGGTGGTACTGAGTATTAGGGGCTTGAGCACCCAGCAGTCGTCAAGAAAGAATTTAGGCAAACTAATTAGCTGGACTAAAGTCCTGGGGTGAGAAGCACACTGCTTGCACTCTGAATGAGAGTTGGGAATATTACAGTCTGGAGGCTTGTTTGTATTGAGATGATTGCACATGACAGCTATATAATGAGTGATGGTGAATGTTTCATTTGGTGCCACCCTACCTCTGTGATATGCCCAGCATGTTAAAAAAAAAAAAAAAATGGTGGAAAGACAGAGGCAAAAATAAGTGCACAAGTTGGTTAATGAGGTTTAAAGCTCAATGACCAAACTAAGGCCATTAAGACTGCATGGTAACCTTTTCACCACCAGACAAGGATACTGAAATTCCTAAGAAAGAATTAAAATCTCAGCATATATAAGCTGAGAAATGTACCCCTCTGGTTGTATATCCTGTGTGCATGAGTATGAATGCTACTGCAATTTGGTCAGATATATTGGACATTCATATTTATGCATTTCAAATTTACATCAAAGTCAGGAGGTCAACTTTTTTAAACAACTGAATATCAAAGCACTACAACTGGCCTACTGTCCAGTACTAGGCAAGTCCTACTCTTCATAATCATTCTCACTCTTACACAACTGCATTGCTAAATCCATTGCTTTCCAAAAGAACAAAGGCACTGCAGTAGGCCTTCTGGTCTATGCTATGCAGGTCCTACCCTCAGCCATTCAGATAACTATTGCTAAATCACTGCTTTTCTAAACACCATTTCCTGACTTTTGACCAAATTCACAAATCAAGAAATGTGTAATTTGCGAGTCTCAACAAGCATTCCTTGTGATTTACATATTAAAATGGGTGCATTTTACGCAATTTTGCTTTATGTGCCAGGGTCTGGAACACATCTCGCACATACAGAGGGGACACCTTTATGTAAAATTCACCTGTGACAGATAATGGTAAGATGCGCATAAAACATTCAAAATAAATTACAAATAAGAGAAGCATCTATCTGTGATGATAAAGCAGTAAGTAGAGTGGGAATTAATTAATTAATTTAAAGCAAAAGACTCGGCAGACGATGCAACATCCCTCCAATAAAAAGCAGGGGTGCCAATAGCATGATAAGAGATGATACAATAAGTGTGAGGGGACCCAGACTGCTCAACTGCCTCCTAGCATACTTCAAGAAGGCGCTGGACAGGCACCTAAAGTCAGTACCTGACCAGCCGAACTGTGGTTCGTACGTTGGGCTGCATGCAGACAACAGTAACAGCCTGGTTGATCAGGTCCTGATCCACCATGAGGCCTGGTCATAGACTGGGCCATGGGGGCGTTGACGCCCAAAACCCTCTCCAGGTATACTCCAGGTAAATAGAAAAAAATGGTTTCTTAACAGCCATCAGACAGGCTAACTCCCTTATTTTAAAAGGAAGCATTATTTTCTGATTATATCTATGTTTTAAATATTGATGTGAAGATGTGTCTCCATATCCTCCAGAAACAAAAAATGCATAAAAATTTAGGGAAACAACCATGAGATATTCTTGTAACCAGGAAAATTATGAAAACCTGACAAATGACTTAATTCCATTTTTTTCAGTCTGTTCAGAATTCTGTACTTATTTCATCACCTAAACTTAACAGACCACTTCTGTTGCTGAATCTAAAGGCCCAGTATTAATTGTTAATTTCTACTACATTTTCAAACAGTGCTATCCATATCTGAGTGTCCTGAGGATATGTATTTATTAATAATTAATATTAGGGAATAGAGATGCAAATCTGTTGTGGGACAAGGCTTACCTGTTGCTGCTGTTGCTGTTGTTGTTGCTGCTGCTGTCCTGCTTGCTCCATTATGTCTGAAATGTTTTTTGGGTTTTTAAACAATAAAATTATGTACAGTACTATATAGTACAATAAACTGCAATTTAACAATATCTGTAGTAATTTTTAAATGGCTACGTATTGTTATACAGATCAATAAAATGAAAAAGCATTTTTAAGAAAAACTGATTACATGCAAACTATTTGTTTGGTCCTGATCTGAGATCCTGTTTAGCATAACATCAATGGAAAATGGAAGGAATGATTGTATTTACCAAAGAAATAAATGACAATTTGATGCAGTGGGTACTTTTATTAACAAGACATCACCAATACAGTGGGCCTTATAGAGCCTGCTGTGTGGGTTTAACTTCATTAATAAAAGGCATCTGTGACTTGTACTCCACCTTGTCAGTATTTACATACAATTCCATTCCCAGTATTTACCAGTATTAAGTTCCATCAAATGGCACATGAATGAGGTGTATCTTATTATTTTTACATTATTACTCTATGAGGTGCTATTAAAAAGTTCAAAAACTTGAATTTTCATGCACTTCCTGGAGAAAATATTGCAGTTGCACAAATCACACTGCAGTACACTCCTTTGTGAAGTAGTGTGGCGAGTTTCAGTGCGGTTATTCTGCTGAGGTTAGATGGGTATTTTTTGTTACAGTTTTTTGTGCAATGAAATGGAATCCTTTAAAGAAAGAATAGTGCGAGTGCATGGCTTGCTTCAGTAAGCATTTAGTAATGGGCTGGACACAGTGTTTTGAGTGGGTTTCTCGATTCACAGCAGGACAAACATTAGCCGAGAATGATAAATGCTCTGGTCATCCATCAACATAAAAAAACAGCGGCCAACACTGAAAGAGTGAGGAAGCCTAACCACAAAAATCATTGCCTGAGTATCCAGGACACTGCAATTCTGTGGGAATTTCTTATGGTCATTTCAAAGTATTTTGACTGAATATTTAAATGTAAGGTGAATGACTGCAAAATTTGTGATAGCGTGCTTGCCTCTCATTCAAAAGGTTGAATCCTGCTGCTCCTGTTACCTAGTAAATAACGTACACACATACCTTGGAGTTAGTCGACTGCTGAGGTTGACATCCTGGAGTGGATGCAACAGGGCCCCAATTAAAATAAGCCATATGGTTTTGTTGGTTTTTCTGGGTTACTAAATCAATGAGGTTAATCATAAAGTGGCCTTCAACACAAACATGCAGTAATTTCACCAGATTATTATATTCATATGGAAGTGCTAAACCTGGGAAATGGGACCCCTATGGGAAATAAATCACATCCTCTGACCTCGTTTTTGTTTTATCCTAGGTAAACATATGATAAACTATGTATGCCAATTGTATTTATGTGTACCTATACCTTAATAAACTTACTAAAAACCCTCTATTAAAGTGGATTTTACTAAAAAGATATTTTTGAGCCCATTCTGAGGTTTGGAAAACATGTCAGTAAAAAAATATTCAACTAATTACACTGAAAATATTAAAACAATCTTTCTGCAAGAATATTGCAAAGCATCTTCAAAACTGAAACACTGCTAGTTCCCAGAGATAAGATACAATCTTAATTTTTAAAGGGATAATAGACCTTTAAGCCAGTGGAAGGCCTCAGTCAGATGACCAAAAGCTCCAGTGACAGTCATCATATGACTAAGACCCGAGTCAGGAAACACCTGAACTTTTGCCTGACAAATCTTACTTAACTTAACCTGCTAGTTCCATCAAAATTAAAAATACAATAAGTAGAAATTCTGATAGGATTTGAGTGTAACTATTTACTCGCATGACGGCATAGGTGGAAATGTGGGTATGTTTCCTTACACCTGCCGTCCCTGTTCACCTAGCAGCAAGTAGGTACCTGGGTGTTAGTTGACTGGTGTGGGTAGCATCCTGGGGACAAGATTAGAGGACCCCAGTACTGACTCTTGGGTTATCCTAGGTAGTTAACCCTCCCCCGGGTTAAAAATCCAAACAAAATCTTAAACTATCTTAAGGGGGCCTAAAGCCACAAAAGAAAATATAACAACTATCCCGTGAGAATAAAATGTTAATTTCCTTACAATACACTGAAGTTACACTGGATGGTTTTACAGTTAATATGGCTACAGATTAGTTAGTTTCAAGAAAAAATGTTATATATTGTTAAGTATACAAGTTTATTAAGGTATAAGTATACACAAGTACAATTACAGTATTCAAGTATACATAAGTACAATTATGGTATACGAAGTATAAGTTACATTATTTGCTTTACTGGGTTAGCCTCTGTTATATGTACATAATGTACATTTTTTATGTTCCTATTATCTGTGTTCGTGGGAAGCAATGTACAAACAAATTATATATCACGAATCAAGTTTAAATAAGTTTATTTAGGCACAGGTACACATAAAAGCCAATTACACTAATTATCATACGTAAGTAACATGTGTAAATTACCAAAGATAACCCAAAAAAAGGGTTAGTGACTTACTTCCCCCGGAGTCCTTGTTTTAAACCAGAACTTATCACCTGCCCATCCAAAATAAGTCACCTTGTTTGACTGTTGGGTTATCATGGGTAATTTGAACATATATTATTATACAAGGCAAGTATAATCGTCCAAAAATTGTGTAAAAATGTAGGTAAATAAACTCACTTGTCGAAATTTCCGCTGCTGCTGCTTTTGTTGTTCACTGTTGTTGGGTGTAGAGGTTGTGAGGACCTAAGTTAGTACGTCACTAGTAAGTAACTTTATTTAGGTACAGTTACACGGAAGTATATTCAGGTACAGGTACACATAAATAAAGTTACGTAAATTATCATATATAGCAGCATATGTGTAGATTACCTACGAAACCCCCCAAAAAAGTCAGACAAAGTGACTTATTTTCATTGGAGGTCTTTGAAGTAAGTTTATTTAGGTATAGGTACACATAAGTACAATTATCATATATAGTAACGCATGTGTAAATTACCTAGGATAGCCAAAAAAAAAAAGTGAGACATAAGAACATAAAGGAGCATTGCTGCAGGTCTACTGGCCCATGCTAGCCAAGTCACACCCATATAAGAAGGAAGGAGTACTGCTGCAGGTCTCACACTTGATCACACAGTCCGATCATACAGTTGCTCTACACCGCAAGAAGCCTCTTTTCGACCCCGTCGGGGTGTAGAATTTATATTCTACAAACGTGATATCCTTTTCACAATGATGTCGAATCGTGTGAAAATCAAGCCTGTGAATGGTGCAATAAATGACTCCTCGAAGTTAGCTTTAGCTACCGTCGTTAGGACCTGCCTGCAGGTCAAATTTACTGCAATCCACTCTCTGAAAGACTCCTTCATTGTCGTCTGCACAGATGACACGGAAGCACTAAAACTAATGGACGACTCTTCAATCAGGACCCTACAAACACAACAATTCACTCTATCCCCGTCTCCATTCTTGAAGTCGAAACGTTCGGTCTTTGTGAAAAGACTTGACAATATCGTCACCTCTCTCTCTACTGAAGCACTGAAGACATCTATTGGGGAACAAAACACGTGGGCCTCGGTAGACAGCATCTCAAAGATCCCCAACGCCGCATCAATGCTAAAGATTGCATTCTCAGACATCTCCATGGCTGCCCAAGCTCTCTCTGACGGTCTGGCCATCTCATATTACCACATTCACCCAAGTCATATAGAACAAGAACGTTTCACATACATCTCCCACTGCTGGACCTGCTACTCCTATAATCACACCACCAAGGACTGCCCCATCAAGAATAAGAAGTTTTGTTCAAAATGTGGGAATGATGGACACGATTTCAGATCCTGCACCATTACTACAGCACCTACATGTCTTAATTGCAAGGGTAATCATCATACTCTTGCAGCTAACCTGGAGTTTACCTGGAGAGAGTTCCGGGGGTCAACGCCCCCGCGGCCCGGTCTGAGACCAGGCCTCCTGGTGGATCAGAGCCTGATCAACCAGGCTGTTGCTGCTGGCTGAACGCAAACCAACATACGAGCCACAGCCCGGCTGATCCGGAACTGACTTTAGGTGCTTGTCCAGTGCCAGCTTGAAGACTGCCAGGGGTCTGTTGGTAATCCCCCTTATGTGTGCTGGGAGGCAGTTGAACAGTCTCGGGCCCCTGACACTTATTGTATGGTCTCTTAACGTGCTAGTGACACCCCTGCTTTTCATTGGGGGGATGGTGCATCGTCTGCCAAGTCTTTTGCTTTCGTAATGAGTGATTTTCGTGTGCAAGTTCGGTACTAGTCCCTCTAGGATTTTCCAGGTGTATATAATCATGTATCTCTCCCTCCTGCGTTCCAGGGAATACAGGTTTAGGAACCTCAAGCGCTCCCAATAATTGAGGTGTTTTATCTCCGTTATGCGCGCCGTGAAAGTTCTCTGTACATTTTCTAGGTCGGCAATTTCACCTGCCTTGAAAGGTGCTGTTAGTGTGCAGCAATATTCCAGCCTAGATAGAACAAGTGACCTGAAGAGTGTCATCATGGGCTTGGCCTCCCTAGTTTTGAAGGTTCTCATTATCCATCCTGTCATTTTTCTAGCAGATGCGATTGATACAATGTTATGGTCCTTGAAGGTGAGATCCTCCGACATGATCACTCCCAGGTCTTTGACGTTGGTGTTTCGCTCTATTTTGTGGCCAGAATTTGTTTTGTACTCTGATGAAGATTTAATTTCCTCATGTTTACCATATCTGAGTAATTGAAATTTCTCATCGTTGAACTTTATATTGTTTTCTGCAGCCCACTGAAAGATTTGGTTGATGTCTGCCTGGAGCTTTGCAGTGTCTGCAATGGAAGACACTGTCATGCAGATTCGGGTGTCATCTGCAAAGGAAGACACGGTGCTGTGGCTGACATCCTTGTCTATGTCGGATATAAGGATGAGGAACAAGATGGGAGCGAGTACTGTGCCTTGTGGAACAGAGCTTTTCACCGTAGCTGCCTCGGACTTTACTCTGTTGACGACTACTCTCTGTGTTCTGTTAGTGAGGAAATTATAGATCCATCGACCGACTTTTCCTGTTATTCCTTTAGCACGCATTTTGTGCGCTATTACGCCATGGTCACACTTGTCGAAGGCTTTTGCAAAGTCTGTATATATTACATCTGCATTCTTTTTGTCTTCTAGTGCATTTAGGACCTTGTCGTAGTGGTCCAATAGTTGAGACAGACAGGAGCGACCTGTTCTAAACCCATGTTGCCCTGGGTTGTGTAACTGATGGGTTTCTAGATGCGTGGTGATCTTGCTTCTTAGGACCCTTTCAAAGATTTTTATGATATGGGATGTTAGTGCTATTGGTCTGTAGTTCTTTGCTGTTGCTTTACTGCCCCCTTTGTGGAGTGGGGCTATGTCTGTTGTTTTTAGTAACTGTGGGACGACCCCCGTGTCCATGCTCCCTCTCCATAGGATGGTAAAAGCTCGTGATAGGGGCTTCTTGCAGTTCTTGATGAACACAGAGTTCCACGAGTCTGGCCCTGGGGCAGAGTGCATGGGCATGTCATTTATCGCCTGTTCGAAGTCATTTGGCGTCAGGATAACATCGGATAGGCTTGTGTTAATCAAATTTTGTGGCTCTCTCATAAAAAATTCATTTTGATCTTCGACTCTCAGTCTGGTTAGCGGCTTGCTAAAAACTGAGTCATATTGGGACTTGAGTAGCTCACTCATTTCCTTGCTGTCATCTGTGTAGGACCCATCTTGTTTAAGTAGGGGCCCAATACTGGACGTTGTTCTCGATTTTGATTTGGCATAGGAGAAGAAATACTTTGGGTTTTTTTCGATTTCATTTATGGCTTTTAGTTCTTCCCGCGATTCCTGACTCCTAAAGGATTCTTTTAGCTTAAGTTCGATGCTTGCTATTTCTCTGACCAGTGTCTCCCTACGCATTTCAGATATATTGACCTCTTTTAGCCGCTCTGTTATTCTTTTCCGTCGCCTGTAAAGGGAGCGCCTGTCTCTTTCTGTTTTACATCTACTCCTCCTTTTTCTTAGAGGAATAAGCCTTGTGCATACATCGAGTGCCACCGAGTTAATCTGTTCTAGGCATAAGTTGGGGTCTGTGTTGCTTAGTATATCTTCCCAGCTTATATCGGTTAGGACTTGGTTTACTTGGTCCCACTTTATGTTTTTGTTATTGAAGTTGAATTTGGTGAATGCTCCCTCGTGACTAATCTCATTATGTCGGTCTGGGGCTCCGCGCATACATGACTGAACCTCAATTATGTTGTGATCTGAGTATATTGTTTTTGATATGGTGATATTTCTTATCAGATCATCATTGTTAGTGAAGATGAGGTCTAGTGTATTCTCCAGTCTAGTAGGCTCTATTATTTGCTGGTTTAAATTGAATTTTGTGCAGAGATTTAAAAGCTCGCGTGAGTGTGAGTTTTCATCAGAGCTGCCTCCTGGTGTTATTACTGCAACAATATTATTTGCTATATTCCTCCATTTTAGGTGCCTTAAGTTGAAATCCCCCAGGAGCAAGATGTTGGGTGCAGGAGCTGGAAGGTTTTCCAGACAGTGGTCAATTTTTAACAGCTGTTCCTGGAATTGCTGGGATGTTGCATCCGGAGGCTTGTAGACTATCACAATGACTAGGTTTTGGTTCTCGACCTTTACTGCTAAAACTTCCACTACATCATTTGAGGCATTTAGCAGTTCTGTGCAAACAAGTGACTCTGCAATGTACAGGCCAACCCCCCCCCCCTTTTGCCTGTTCACTCTGTCACATCTGTATAGGTTGTAACCTGGGATCCATATTTCGTTGTCCAAGTGATCCTTTATGTGGGTCTCAGTGAAAGCCGCGAACATTGCCTTTGCCTCTGCAAGCAGTCCACGGATGAAAGGTATTTTGTTGTTTGTTGCTGGCTTTAGACCCTGTATATTTGCAAAGAAGAATGTTATCGGACTGGTGGTATTGTTGGTACTGGGGGTACAGGAAAGAAATCATATTGAAGAAAACTAAAGTTCTGAAGAAGACCTCCAATTCACCGACATATGCTGCAATAACCAAACCACAAACCGACACCATCAAGACTCTACACGCTAAACTACAGGCACCATCGCCCAGCAACTCCCTCTCTCCACTCCCCGACGGTGCTCCTTCCAAGGTGCTGTACTGCATGGTGTATGCACACCTTGCAAACGCAGCAAACCCAGGCACTTTCAACACCACTATTAACGAACTATTCCGTCTGAACAACATGCCTGTCTTCAATTTTCCGGACTCCACACCTTCAGAAGACATCCTCAAGATTCTTCCCAACGTCCTGAACTTTACTGCACCTGCAGACCTGTCTCCTGCCCAAGCAACTGCTCCTGTAACTTCTATAACCACTTCCACCGCTGACAACGTTGATCAAGTTGCCTCAGCCACCGTCTCCCACCTCTCCCAGCCTGCTGTTACACAACCATTACACCTCACAGCTGCTCCTGTGGAACCTCAGTCACCTGCTACAACCATTGTAGATTCTCCCAGTGAATTCACTCCAGAAGAGGAAGATAACGACGACTCCAGTAAACCCTCATGGGAAAACCTTACCTTCTACACTTCTCCTTCAAATACTGACACCATGACCTGTACTGAACTCTACAAAAGCCTCGGTGCTGGAACAGTCAAGTATGCATGTGAATCACCGCTTCACTTCACACTCACCCAAGTTCTTGAGTTCATCAAGCCTCTACGTTTCACCTTCAGCAACAAGGCTAAATTATACCACCTATCTAGAAGCAGCTTCAAAAAGTTCGAAAATGGCTCCATTGCTAACCTGCCTCCTCAGTTACTCCTATAACTCTCATATGTGTTCTACCCTCTGATGAGACCTAGCCTGCTGCCAGCTACTCAAGATTCAAGACTTCAACTACCACAAGTTCAATGCAACAGTCCCTGCTATTCCTGTTCTCAAGTCTGCCCCACGATCGCCTTAGCTGCTGGGTTAAGCCCTGGCTCTATTTCTCTTGTTAGGTAAGACACATATGCAACAGTTAGACAACTTTATTCCGAAACGTTTCGCCTACACAGTAGGCTTCTTCAGTCGAATGCAGAAAGTAGGCAGGAACAGTAGAGATGTGAAGACGATGTAATCAGTCCATCACCCTTAAAGTCGTAGAATTTGAGGTTGTCAGTCCCTCGGCCTGGAGAAGTTCAGTTCCATAGTCAGGAACTATCCAGATAGTTCCTGACTATGGAACTGAACTTCTCCAGGCCGAGGGACTGACAACCTCATAGTCTGACCTTCATAGACTGACAACCTCATAGTCAGGAACTATCCAGATAGTTCCTGACTATGGAACTGAACTTCTCCAGGCCGAGGGACTGACAACCTCAAATTCTACGACTTTAAGGGTGATGGACTGATTACATCGTCTTCACATCTCTACTGTTCCTGCCTACTTTCTGCATTCGACTGAAGAAGCCTACTGTGTAGGCGAAACGTTTCGGAATAAAGTTGTCTAACTGTTGCATATGTGTCTTACCTAACAACCTGTCGGTATTGTATACCATTTTGATGTTCATCTATTTCTCTTACTAAGAACACTCCTCTCCAGAGCTATTCTTCATCTATCCCGTCTTCCCCGCTCATCCCATTGGGATCTTACCTAAACTTGTTTGCTTGTTTTGCTTTGCTTGCTGCAGGTCTGGCCTAGGTTAAGCAGGTCCACCTCACACCCACTCATGTTCTGATCTAACCTATTTTTAAAGCTACACAAGGTTCTCGCTTCAATGACTATTCGGGAGTTTGTTCCACTCATCCACAACTCTGATTACCAAACCAATGGTTTCCTATATCCTTTCTAAATCTATTTTCTTCCAGCTTGAACCAGTTGCTGCAAGTCCTGTCTTGATTAGATATTTTTAACGTGTTATTTACATCTCCTTTATTTATTCCTGTTTCCATTTACACCTCTCAATCATATTTCCCTAATTCTACGCCTTTCCAGAGTGCACCCTCCTCAAGGAAGGTTCCTTGATGAAATTAAGACACATGTGCAACATCTGGATATCTTTATTGTAGACGTTTCGCCATCCAGTGGCTTTATCAATACAAATTCCAGGACATAACTTGAAGACAGTAGGACTACAGAAGATGAGGTAATCAGTCCCTCAACCTTGGAGTAGGTGCGAAGAGCACCGTAGTCGTGGAGATTCTGAAGCAGAAGCAAGGACATGTACATAACCTTCAGGACTACTACAACTAAGCCATCTCTTTGGGAAGGACCTACTTCCACTGGGGAATCCCGCCTACCAGTGACTATGCCCTCGTCTGCTACACCCGACGTTAGTATATAAGCGCCAGGCTCCTTGCTTCTGCTTCTGCTTTAGGGACAAGATTGGCCCACTTAAGAGTAACTCTGGTCAGAACACTGACAGTGATAAGAATATGTGTGAAATTCTAAATACCTACTTCCTCTCAGTTTTCACCCAGGAAAATACTAGCGATATTCCTGAAATAATAGATTATGTAGAACAGGATGATAAACTATGTACGATTGCGGTAACTAGTGACATGGTCCTCAGACAAATGGAGAAACTAAAACCTATCAAATCCCCAGGTCCTGATGAACTGTTTTCAAGGGTGTTAAAGGAATGTAAAGAGGAACTTAGCATACCTTTGGCTAATCTTTTTAACATGTCACTACAAACTGGCATAGTGCCTGATAAGTGGAAAATGGCAAATGTAATACCTATTTACAAGGCAGGTGACAGGTCCTTGGCTTCGAACTATAGACCAATAAGCCTTTCCTCCATAGTGGGAAAATTTATGGAATCAATAATTGCAGAAGCAATTCGTAGCCATCTTGACAGGCACAGATTGATTAATGAATCTCAACACGGTTTTACAAAAGGGCATTCCTGTCTTACGAATTTATTAATTTTTTTCACTAAGGTGTTTGAGGAGGTAGATCATGGTAATGAATATGATATTGTGTATATGGACTTCAATAAGGCTTTCGATAGAGTTCCACACCAGAGGCTATTGAGGAAACTTAGGGCACACGGAATAGGAGGAGAAATTTTTTCCTGGGTAGAGGCATGGCTGACAAATAGACAGCAGAGAGTTTGCATAAATGGGGAGAAATCAGAATGGGGGCACGTCACAAGCGGTGTTCCTCAGGGGTCAGTGTTGGGCCCGTTGTTGTTCACAATTTACATAAAAGACATGATGAGGGAATAAATAGCGATATAAGCAAATTTGCTGATGACACCAAAACAGGCCGTCCAATTCATTCTAATCAGGATTGTGGAAAATTGCATTTATCTGAATGTAACTCATTATATACATAACAGAAAATGATAACAAAGATAATTATTATTTATCAGAGTTACATAGACAAGTAGGAATTTGGGACACCTAGGTCGCAAAAATGTCCCCCTTCGATACCTACAACTGTCATATCCACAAGTTGCTCTGGACCTATTAATTAAATGAAATATACATACACCAGGAATACTGGTAAATATATAAATTTGTGGACTGTATATTAAAAATAATAAATGGTTATATATATTACCTGGAGTTTACCTGGAGAGAGTTCCGGGGGTCAACGCCCCCGCGTCCCGGTCTGTGACCAGGCCTCCTGGTGGATCAGAGCCTGATCAACCAGGCTGTTGCTGCTGGCTGCACGCAAACCAACGTACGAGCCACAGCTCGGCTGATCCGGAACTGACTTTAGGTGCTTGTCCAGTGCCAGCTTGAAGACTGCCAGGGGTCTGTTGGTAATCCCCCTTATGTGTGCTGGGAGGCAGTTGAACAGTCTTGGGCCCCTGACACTTATTGTATGGTCTCTTAACGTGCTAGTGACACCCCTGCTTTTCATTGGGGGGATGGTGCATCGTCTGGCAAGTCTTTTGCTTTCGTAGTGAGTGATTTTCGTGTGCAAGTTCGGTACTAGTCCCTCTAGGATTTTCCAGGTGTATATAATCATGTATCTCTCCCTCCTGCGTTCCAGGGAATACAGGTTTAGGAACCTCAAGCGCTCCCAATAATTGAGGTGTTTTATCTCCGTTATGCGCGCCGTGAAAGTTCTCTGTACATTTTCTAGGTCGGCAGTTTCACCTGCCTTGAAAGGTGCTGTTAGTGTGCAGCAATATTCCAGCCTAGATAGAACAAGTGACCTGAAGAGTGTCATCATGGGCTTGGCCTCCCTAGTTTTGAAGGTTCTCATTATCCATCCTGTCATTTTTCTAGCAGATGCGATTGATACAATGTTATGGTCCTTGAAGGTGAGATCCTCCGACATGATCACTCCCAGGTCTTTGACGTTGGTGTTTCGCTCTATTTTGTGGCCAGAATTTGTTTTGTACTCTGATGAAGATTTAATTTCCTCATGTTTACCATATCTGAGTAATTGAAATTTCTCATCATTGAACTTCATATTGTTTTCTGCAGCCCACTGAAAGATTTGGTTGATGTCTGCCTGGAGCTTTGCAGTGTCACAAATGGAAGACACTGTCATGCAGATTCGGGTGTCATCTGCAAAGGAAGACACGGTGCTGTGGCTGACATCCTTGTCTATGTCGGATATGAGGATGAGGAACAAGATGGGAGCGAGTACTGTGCCTTGTGGAACAGAGCTTTTCACCGTAGCTGCCTCGGACTTTACTCTGTTGACGACTACTCTCTGTGTTCTGTTAGTGAGGAAATTATAGATCCATCGACCGACTTTTCCTGTTATTCCTTTAGCACGCATTTTGTGCGCTATTACACCATGGTCACACTTGTCGAAGGCTTTTGCAAAGTCTGTATATATTACATCTGCATTCTTTTTGTCTTCTAGTGCATTTAGGACCTTGTCGTAGTGATCCAATAGTTGAGACAGACAGGAGCGACCTGTTCTAAACCCATGTTGCCCTGGGTTGTGTAACTGATGGGTTTCTAGATGGGTGGTGATCTTGCTTCTTAGGACCCTTTCAAAGATTTTTATGATATGGGATGTTAGTGCTATTGGTCTGTAGTTCTTTGCTGTTGCTTTACTGCCCCCTTTGTGGAGTGGGGCTATGTCTGTTGTTTTTAGTAACTGTGGGACGACCCCCGTGTCCATGCTCCCTCTCCATAGGATGGAAAAGGCTCGTGATAGAGGCTTCTTGCAGTTTGACTAGTTATTAAGTTGTATCATACTCAGAAAAACCTCACTAACTAAATTTATGAAAACACTGGCCAGAATTATACACAAATCTAGAAAGCTTATCTGAGGTTCCTGGAGCTGTCTTGTCCAGTCGTCTGATATCTCAAGTTATGCAGGAATGCATGTCCAACAATTTCGCCTCCTATTTGAGAGGTGTCAGCCCAATTTTAACCTCTAGAGCACGAAAATTCCTTCCCATTGAACTAACGTTGTATCCAATTCAAAACCAAGATGGCGAGTCTCTTGCGCATGCGCAGAGCCTCCCTGTCGGCTCCATTCTCTTCTTTTAAAAATACACTTTTAATCAAGTTTATTTACATAGCATAATATTGGAAAATTATTTTCCACAAAGATATTAGAGCACTCCAGGATGATTTGAATAGACTGACGCAATGGTCTGAGAAGTGGCAGATGCAGTTTAATATTGACAAATGCAAAGTTGTAAATGTTGGTGTGGAAAATTGCATTTACTTGGATGTATCATTATATACATAACAGTAAATGAACATAGATAATTATTTATCAGTTAGACAAGTAGGAATTTGGGACACCTAGGTCGCAAAAAATGTCCCCCTTCGATACCTACAACTGTCATATCCACAAGTTGCTCTGGACCTATTAATTAAATGAAATATACTTTACCCCATGGACTTCTCGTACGTTTAAGGTGTGCATTTATCATCGCTTGAAGTAGGAATGGACTGGATGTAGCACCAAATAATAAAGCGAAAGGTTTTCAGAGGGCTAAGTGGGTCAATAGGATTCTCAGGCCATAAGAAGCAGGTACAATCCCGGTCAGCCTCTTGTAAACCCACTCTTAGGAAAGCTTTACTTATGTCAGCCATAAAGGCTGATATCTCCTAATTTTTCCGTCAACGACGGACCTGTCATCAAACAGCCATTTAAACTAGGTACATTTTTGTTACTCCTGTCACTACAATTAAACACAATTCTCAGAGGAGTGGTCTTAGAATCCTTCTTCACTCCGTGATGTGGCAAATAGTGACCATAAATTTTGGCTAGCTCAGGAGGTACCTCTTCTATAAATTTATTAATTGACTGCTCAGCAATTATATCATTATAGGCAGTTAAGAATTCTGGTGTCTTACTCAGTTCGCGGAGCTGAGCCTTTAATTGTCCATATGCCATTCTGTAATTAGTGGGCAATTCTGGATGATTCAGTCTCCACGGAAGTCGCACCCAGTATTGTCCAGATTCAAATTTTACATCTCTCAGGTATTGCTCCTGAGTAAAAGAATCGTCTGGACTTTCTTCATTTACATTTATTCCAATGCTGTCTAATTCCCACAATTTATGCACTGGCTCAACACCATCCTCTATGGAAGAATTATACTGGGGTACGACTTCATGAGTAAGACACACAGTTATGGTATTTGTAGTTTCCTCTAGTCATGAATTATTATTACGAGGAATCCTACCATACATTACATGGCCTCCTGCAGTCTTCAAAAGGGTGACACCACATTTCTTTACCATACCCTTTACAAAGGAGGCATAATAGTCACTACCTATCAAAATATTTATTGGGCCTACAGAATCATCACTTACACCAGAAGGTGCTAAATTTACATTATGTGAGTCTTTCTGTAGCTTTACTAAGCCCTACTGTAGATATTTTCTCTGGAAGTCTATCTACAATACTGCATTAACACGTTTTTTTCTCATTGCCCAACCTGACAGTTACATAAACAGTGTCATACAATTGAGACCTTTTATCCGAGAGAAACCCAGATAATTTTAAAGTTGTGGGATCTCCCATCTGTACTTTCATACCATCAAGACATTTACGTTTAATGAAAGCTTAAGTCTCGAGACACTCCCCAGAGAGGGAGCCAAGGCCGGGTCACCACTACCTGGAAAAGACCCGGGCCGGGAGAATACCGGCGAATAAAAAAAAATGAAAGCACGTTGGGATCCTTGGTCTAATAATGCAGTTACATTTCTTGATTTATGCCTTTTATCATCAATTTTTACCTGTAACACAGGTAAGGCTACTTCAGCAAAACCATCATTAACATTAGCAGCAATTTTTACATTAGCTACTGTTGTGTCAGGATTGTCAACATTATCATTATTATCAACATTGTCATATAGACCCTTACACATGACTATATGGTGTCTTCCTTTGTGACATTGATAACAGTTGTTTAATTTGGCATAACAATACTTTACATTGTGATTACCCAAACACCTGATACATCTGTCAAGTTCCTCCAATCTTTCAACTTTATCATTCCATGAATTTTATGCAATGCAATTCTTAGAAAAATGAGTACCCTTGCAGAAGAGACAATCTCTCTTTTCTTTGACTGGTTTCTTATTAACTGGGCTACTCTTAGGAGGGTACTTATTCTTCTTACTTTGTGGAGAATCATTATTTCTGATTCCTGCTACTTGATATGCACCTATCCAACTCTTTTTAGGAAATGAAATTTGATTATTACAATTGGGATAATTTTTCCCTTTGTGAAACTTGACAGATACCTCAGAGTTATTATGTGTTGCATCTTTAAAATGAGTTGGTTGGCTGGTCTGCAACTGAACAATTAATTCTTGTAGACCTAGTCTTATTTCCTCCAGACCAAAATAACCCTTGTGATATTTGTTCGAGAAACATTCAATTGTTTTACAGCTTAATTTATTCTGTACTATGGCACTCAATAACCAGTCTGATTCCTTCAGATTATATTTATTGCTTAAAGTTTTGAGAGTGCTCTCCAGTTTAACTCTAAACTGCTGTAAACCTTTGTAAGTGTGATCTGGAGATTTTAAATTAACAATGATATTCACTAGATCCAACCTACTTTGTTCTATATTACCATAAGTGACCTTCAACAAGTCAACTGCTTCCTTGTAAGAGTCATCTACATTGGGAAAGGCTTGTATGAGTATGTGAGCATCTCCTCTTACCTGTCCTTTGAGGTAAAATAATTTAGTTACACAGGCTAGGTCACTCCTGTCATGCACAGCTGCTTTAAAAATTGACCAAAATTCCTCCTAATTTTCACCAGGATTAAATACAGGTAAACATAGTTCTGGGAGTTTTGGCAAAGACATATTATTTGTTGGAGCAGACTGATTAACTGCCTGGTTTACACATTTTAATTTATTCAAGGCCTGACTTTTACAAGAAAGAATCTTTTCCTCTAATTCATAATACTGATTAATCATGAGATCTATTTCAGTCTCATCTACACAGTTTACTAATAAATCTCCTTCATATTTGTTGTAATATAATTTGTATGATTCATATCTATTCCCTAAAGCATCTAAATACAATTTTAAATCATCAGTATTCACAGTTTCTTGATTCATTAATTCCAAGCACTTATTATATGCCTTGGTTACATGAACTTTTCTAGCCTGTATTGATGCTTTCTTTACTCTATATTCCATATGTTTGTCTTCTATATTAATTTCCTCATTTTCAGCCATGATGCAATGTATTAAATTCAACTTAATAACACTGATTACAACTCACAACACTGACACAACTTACCTTTGAATAAATCCCAGCTACTTGAGCTTAGCAATTACATGTAAGAAAATAATATAAACTTCAAATGTACATTAATACAAACAAACCTTTAGCCAAACTTGGCTTATCAAAATTAATATTACACAGATTAATATAATCCTTGCCAGAATTTGGCATAGCAAATTAATATTATACACAGTATAATCTTTAGCCACACTTGTCTTATCAGTTACACATACACTGATATAAATCTTGGCCAGAATTGTCTTATCAAATTAAAATTATACAAATACATTAATATAAATCCTAGCCACTTTGGCTTTGCAAAATTAATATACACATTAATATAATTAGCTACACTTGACTTATCCAAATTAATATTGTAATAATTATAATCCACTACACATTAAGTAAATTTGTGAACTTAACATCCACCTCCTTCTGTCATTTCACATATAATTATTAAGTAATTAACTAATTAATGACTTCACTAATTACCTCCGGTTCAAGAAGGACCAACGGGCAAATTAAATGTGGAAAATTGCATTTATCTGAATGTATCATTATATACATAACAGTAAATGAACATAGATAATTATTATTTATCAGTTAGACAAGTAGGAATTTGGGACACCTAGGTCGCAAAAAATGTCCCACTTCGATACCTACAACTGTCATATCCACAAGTTGCTCTGGACCTATTAATTAAATTAAATATACATCACCAGGATTGCTGGTAAATATATAAATTTGTGGACTGTATATTAAAAATAATAAATGGTTATAGATACACATATATACACATTTATACAACAGAAGCAGAATATATCTTAATCATAACACTCACCAATTTGACTGGAGATTAATGTGTCATGTACAGGACCCCCCATTCTGCCTTCATTTATGAAGAATTTACTGGCCAGAAATTAAACATAATTTAGACAGCTTATCTGAGGTTCCTGGAGTTGTCCTGTCCTGTCGCCTGATTCTCAAATCATGCAGGAATGCACATCCAACAATTTCGCCTCCTATTTGAGAGGTGTCAGCCCAATTTTAACCTTTAGAGCATGAAAAATTTTTTCCCATTATTCACAACGTGTTATTCAATTCAAAGAAAATGGCGACTCTCTCCCCCAGTCGCAGGTTTCCCATTTTCGATAACATACTTCTTTTAAAAATACAATATAGGGCATCTATATGTACCTATAAATTACCATATTTTCCGAAAATATATACAGTATTTTCCACAGTTGGACAGTTAAATAACCATGCCACATATAAACTAAATAATGCAGATCTTAATACTACTGATTGTGAAAAGGATTTAGGAGTTCTGGTTAGCAGTAACCTAAAACCAAGACAACAGTTCATTAGTGTTCGCAATAAAGCTAACAGAATTCTTGGCTTCATATCTAGAAGTATTAATAATAGAAGTCCTCAGGTTGTTCTTCAACTCTATATATCCTTGGTTAGGCCTCATTTAGACTATGCTGCTCACTTCTGGTCACAGTATTACGGAATGGATATAAATGCTCTGGAAAACTTACAAAGGAGGATGACAAAGATTATCCCATGTATCAGAAATCTTCCCTATGAGGATAGACTGAGGGCCTTGAATCTGCACTCTCTTGAAAGGCGTAGAATTAGGGGGGATATGATCGAGGTGTATAAATGGAAAACAGGAATAAATAAAGGGGATGTAAATAGAGTGCTGAAAATTTCCAGCCATGACAGGAGGTGTACCTCTGTAATCTTTTGACTACCGCCCACAGGATGGGTATGGGGTGCATAATAACTAACATGACAGGACTCGCAGCATTGGTTTCAAGTTGGAAAAATTCAGATTCAGGAAGGATATAGGAAAGTACTGGTTTGGTAATAGAGTTGTGGATGAGTGGAACAAACTCCCGAGTACAGTTATTTAGGCTAAAACGTTGTGTAATTTTAAAAATAGGTTAGATAAATACATAAGTGGGTGTGGGTGGGTGTGAGTTGACCTGACTAGCTTGTGCTGCTGGGTCTGGTGCAGTGCTCCTTCCTTGAGTGGAGATGACCAGGCTGGGTGGGTCATTGGGATAATCCGGGGTGTGGGTTATTGGTCTAATCCGGGGGGAAACATGGACCTGCTCTGCTTGGGTCAGTAGGCCTGTTGCAGTGTTCCTTCTTTCTTATGTTCTTATGTTACACAAATAACCTGCACATAAAAGAGAGAAGCTTACGACGACGTTTCGGTCCGACTTGGACCATTTACAAAGTCACACTAACTTTGTAAATGGTCCAAGTCGGACCGAAACGTCGTCGTAAGCTTCTCTCTTTCATGTGCGGGTTATTTGTGTATCGTTCCAGTCACGTTATTGTGCCTTTTTTGTTATTTATGTTCTTATGTTCCAGACTCACATACACACCTTCATCGACCAACGATCTCGCCTCTCTAATTACCCCATGTTGAGAGAGACTTTCCTCAGAGTGGTCGTTACTGGACCTTCGTCTCACCATCAGGATTGGTGCGTCGGTGGCTGCCTACCCAAGGGCAGGAAGCCTCCCTCTGCACTCCTGTTGCTGTCTGAGGTCTCCACGCCTCAGACTGTATGTGTAGTCTACACGCCATACAGCTAGTGTTGCCTCTCCTCGCCGCTCACAGCCAGTGTTGCTTCTCCTCGCCGCTCACAGCCAGTGTTGCCTCTTTTCCTCCAGTGGTGGTTACTGGAGCTTCGTCTAGACCAGCAGGATTGGTGCGTCGGTGGCTGCCTACCCAAGGGCAGGAAGCCTCCCTCTGCACTCCTGTTGCTGTCTGAAGTCTCCACGCCTCAGCCTGTACGTGTGGTCTGCATGCCATACAGCCAGTGTGCCTCTTATCGCCGTTCAGAGCATACAGTGCTCCATCAAGCTACAGCTCACCTCCTCAGTGTCCTGCGCCTCCAGCGACGGACTCCACAAGAAAACTTTAAAGTTATAACCAGGCAAGTACGTGTGTCTACTTCACACGTACTTGCCTAGCCAATTATTCTCACAGATTTGGCCGCCACATCTAATTTAAGATGCCTTCAATGCCTTCCACTTCCTTCCCCCTTACCATTCCTCCTCTACCGCCAACACCTGCCTCTACTCTGTCTACTCCTGCCTCTAAGGCCTACCCTGCCTCTATCTCTTCCAAACCCAATTCTTTCTTGCTTAACCTCAAATACTCTAAATCTGATCATGCCACTATCTGTCCTGGAAATTTATTGTACCAGATCACTGGCGCACCTCAGCTGAAAGTCTTTAAAACCAACTCAGGCTTCAAACTCCTTCTTGACAGACATTCCTATGAAACGTACACCTCAACCGAGACCAGACAAAAACTTCTCATGAGCACTGCACCAAATGCACAGTGATCGCAAAACACGTAGATTATTCTCTCCTGACTGCCTATGACACAGACAAAGAAGACTTAATCAAAGACATTAGTACTAAGAACAAAGTCTCTGTTGGTGATATTTACAGACCTGAGAACTCTACCATCCTCAAAATCCGCTGTTCAAGTCCTGACGCCTCTACACTCTTTAATCAAGGAATCCTTGCCAAGACCATCTGCATTCCTCCAAACATTCTCTTCACTCCAAACTTTCACCCCATCACACAATGTCTGAAATGCTACAAATTCGGCCACGACAAAATCTCATGCACTTCCACACAAATCTGCTCCAGATGTTCAGCAACTGGCCACTTCTGGAACACTTGCAACCTCCCCCTTAAATGTTCTAACTGCGGCGGGTCACACACTGCAGTTACAAATTCCTGCCCTTCTAGAAAAGACATTCTCTCCACCCTCAGAGCCAGCCAACCTCCCTCCCTCCGCAACCCCTTCCCTGCACCTCCCTCCCCTACTATACCTTCCTCTCCTACCCCCAATGCCTGGGCTACTCCACGCACTTGGTCTACCTCTCCTACTCTACACACCTCAAACACCAACACACAGACTACAAGCACTTCTCCTTCTACATCTACACCCACACTAGACTACAAAACTAACTGCCAACTCGCCACTGCTGCCCACTCTGCGATGGTAATTTCTCAAGCTTACCAATCAGACTACTCACATGTCCTTATCCTAATCTTGTCTGCAAACAATCTTCCCTCTTTAATTATCCCTCCTTCCTGCTTCTCTTCTAAGCCCCCTACAACCTCTACCTCCTCCCTCTCTCCCACCCCCCACTTCCTACACCCACCAGCTCTCCTCCTCCCCTACCCCTCTGCACTACTTCTACCCCTCCCACCAACACCCCTACTGCTACTGCTACGACCACCCCTTCCCCCACCTCCTTACCCACTTCCTCATCCCCAACCAAAGCTTCCACTTCCTCATCCCTTACCATAGCTTCCACTTCGTCTTCCCCTACCAAAGCTTCCACTTCCTCTGCATCTACCTTCGCCCACTCCTCCACCTTAGTTTAATATGTTTATTATGCACCCCATACCCATCCTGTGGGCGGTAGTCAAAAGATTACAGAGGTACATAATTGGTCCAGGGACTGGACTCCAAAGTTTTGATAGCTGAGCAAGTTACAGAGGTAATGAACTCACAATTTACAAAGGTAATGAACTCACAATTTACAAAGGTAATGAACTCACAATTTACAAAGGTAATGAACTCCAGGTAAGTCTGGTCACAATCATGACAAGTTACAAAGGTATTTACAGATTACAGAGGTACGTAATGGGTCCAGGGACTGGGCCCCCAAAGTTTTGATACCAAAACTTCATCCAATTCCAACTCTACCTCCTCCAGACAAAATCCACTCAAACCTAAACCTGCCCCAACTTCTGACAGACAGACCAAAGAACATAAAAACAGATCCATCTCTTCCTCCCCCTCCAGGAAACGGGTCCATAACACCTACAAACACACATCCACCGATGGCACCACTATCATGGGCTTTAATCCAAACTCCTCCCACGACATTAACTTTGCTTTGACGAAACCATTAAATCATGTTTAAAGTGATTCAGTTCAACGTATGTTCTTACTATACAATTAGACACCTACTGGCCGAGCTCCTTGAAGCAGAGAGGCCAGATATTGTTTTGCTAAACAGTACCTGCCTCAAAGCCCCTCAACGTATCCGCCATTATGGTTATACTGCACTACAGTCCCCCTATGATTCCCACGATGGGGTTGCCATCCTTGTCAAATCCAACATAAAACACAAATCTCTCCCAATCCCTTTTATTCACAAACACTGTCTTGCAGTCAGAATACACACCCACCTTGGTCCCTTTATCTTTTTCACCACCTATGCTCGCCCAAACACTATTCTCAACATACACGACCTCTCCTTAGTCTTCAACTACACCAACACACCAACATACCTACTAGCTGACATGAATGCCAAACACACCGCCTTTCATCACACCAGTAACAACCAACTTGGTCACCAATTACTCAACTTCACAAACCATAAACACCTAATTCATCTTGGCCTAGACTTCAACACCTTCTACAACCACACGGGCCAAAGCAAACCAGACATAATTCTGGCAAACAGAGCCAGCGCTCTATTTCAACACTACATCTCACCTGGCCCTATTACAGGCTCTGATCACATCCCAGTCATCTTACACATCTCCTCCAACCCTATCCTCATTCCAACCACACCTTCCTTCTCCTACAAGAACACTGACTGGGATGCTTTCAAACAACACATAGACAATATTAACCTCACCTATGACTACAACAACAAACCTATCTCTGACATCGATACTCAACTTGATCTCATCCGGGACACCATTACACAAGCAGCCGACACCGCAATACCAAAGAAAACTCACACCACTCGTTATTCCTTCAAACCGTCACTCAGAACAAGAAGACTAATTATCTGCTACCACAACCGCTTCCTCTACAACACACATAGATTTAATCAAGTCCAATTAGATCTCACTTACCTTAGAAACAACATTTTACACAGCCTAGACCAAGACCACAACAATCACTGGTCACAACTCATACAACAAGCGGACAAACAGCGTATTAAAACACTAAAGCCTTCTGGAACTTTATAAAAAAAATCAGAGGCACAACTCCCACCAACAAATTCAAACACATCACCCACAACAACACACACATCTCAGACCCGCAGGCTGCTACCAACATCTTCAAACACATCTGGGAGAACATCTTCCACCCTCACCCACCTCACCCTAACGTTATTCAACACATTCAGAACATAGAACACTGGAACACTGCACACACACAAGAAACAACACCAGATAGCCACATACATCTAGACTCTCCCACCTCCTCCCAAGAACTCGACACTCCTTTCACCAACACAGACATTAAAACTCTCCTCAGACACCTTCCTCCCAAGGCTCCTGGTGCCTCTGGCCTAAACCATATTATCCTAAAACACCTTCCTGACTCTATCATTACTGCCTACACAAACCTCCTCAATGCCTCCCTTGCCTCTGGATACTTCCCTCTTCAAAGCTGCTACTGCTATCCTCCTTCCTAAACCCAATAAAGACCACTCTGACCCTAGAAACTATCGCCCTATCAGCCTCCTCGAAACTTTAGGAAAACTCTTTGAAAAACTCATCAACCATCGCCTTCGCGATGGTTGATGGGTATATATAGGCTCAGAGTGAGGTACAATGCTAGTGGTAGTAGTAGTAATACAATATGTTAGAACAATTAACTTGCGCATGAGTAAAGGATATAAAAGCTATTACTTGGGAAACGTAAAAATTTATTAGACAAATATTTCTATTGGAGGCTGGATAGAGAAGGCCTGCACCTCACTCTGAGCCTATATATACCCTCTGTGTCCATGTACTGTTTGTAACGGCTTGATAAAGCTCCTGGAGAGCGAAACGTTGCCACAATAAAATGTCACATTAGTTCCACTTGTGTCCTTTTACTTTACATATTGTCGGTAATTCTACCAACTTTATTACAATACAGAGAAAGTATAATAACCTATGTGACATGTCAAGATGTCTTATTAGTGAAAATAAGATACCAGATATACTAAGGAAATTTCCTAATTTTGCTTGTAAAAGATAACTGAACTGTAGATATATATATAAATATAAACCCATATGTACACCTGTTAACCCTTGTGGGGCCTAGTTCCTAGGCCTTTTGTGTATCCATATGCTCTTGCGCTACCGTCCACAGGATGAATATAGAGTGCACAATAAACTAGCCACAGGATGGACATGGGGTGCACAATAAACTAGTCTTCCTGGTAACTGAAGTATGTTCAAGGCATATTCCCCCCAGAAAGAAGAGAAATAAACTGCAGAAAGAAAGACGCTCCCTCTACAGAAGACGACGAAGAATCACTGAGCTCCTCAAGAATGTTAGATTATGATACACGGAAGGAAGCGCTGACCAGGGAAGTGGAAAGTATCGAACTTAAGTTAAAGGATTCTTACAGGATCCAGGAGAGACACGAGGAGCTAACAGCGATTAGTGAAATTGAAAGAAATTCGAAATATTTATTTTCGTATGCCCAAAACAAGGCAAATACCACATCTAGTATCGGGTCCTTGCTCAAACAAGATGGGACTTACACAGATGACAATATAGGAATGAGTGAGATACTGAAATCCTAATATGACTCTGTGTTTAGCGAGCCACTAATCAGTCTAAAGATCGACAATCCAAATGATTTTTTCATGAATGAACCTCAAAACTCCATCAATGTATGTCAGATTTCCGACATTACCCTAACTCCGATTGACTTTGAGAAAGCCATTGACAACATGCCCATGCACTCAGCCCCAGGTCCAGACTCGTGGAACTCTGTGCTCATTAAGAACTGCAAGAAACCCCTTTCGCATACCCTAAGTATACTATGGAGAAAGAGCTTAGACATGGGTGAAATTCCACAGACACTAAAAACAACGGATATAGTCCCACTCCATAAAGGTGGCAGCAAAGCATTAGCTAAGAACTATAAACCAACAACTCTAACGTCGCACATCATATAAATCTTTGAAAGAGTGCTAAGAATCACGATTGTAAACCACTTGGATTCCCAAAAACTGCACAATCCAGGGCAACATGGGTTCAGAGCAGGTCGCTCCTGCCTCTCGCAACTACTGGATCACTATGATATGGTCTTGGATGCACTGGAAGAAAAAACAGAATGCATATGTAATATACACAGACTTTGCAAAAACCTTTGACAAGTGCGATCATGGCGTAACAGCGCACAAAATACGTGCTAAAGGAATTACTAGCAAAAGTAAGGAGATGGACCTTTAACTTTCTATCCAATCGAACACAGAGTAGTGGTCAACAGAGCTAAATCGGAAGCTGCCATAGTGAAAAGCTCTGTTCCACAAGGCACGGTACTCGCCCCCATCCTCTTCCTCATCCACATATCAGACATAGAAAGATTTGTAATCCACAGTACCGTGTCATCCTTTGCAGACGATACTAGGATCTGGATTAGACTCATCTATTGATGACACGGATAACCTCCAAGAATATATAAACCAAGTTTTCCAATGGGCAACGGAAAACAATATAATGCTTAATGAAGACAAATTCCAACTACTCCGTTATGGAAAACTGAAGGAGATAATAATTGGAACCGAGTATGCTACAAACTCTGATCATACAATAGAGTGGAAAAATAATGTAAGAGACCTGGGAGTGATAATGTCTGACGATCTCACTTTAAAGGATTACAACAGTGCCACAATCACAACTGCAAAGAAAATAATAGGATGGATAATGAGAACGTTCAAAACAAGAGATGCCAAGCCAATGATGATCCTTTTCAAATCACTTGTTCTTTCTAGGCTGGAATACTGCTGTACATTAGCATCTACGGTCAAAGCAGGTGAAACTGCAGATCTAGAGAGTGTACAGAGAACCTTTACTGCACATATAAGCTCTATTAAACACCTCAGCTACTGGGAACGCTTGGAAGCACTTGACTTGTACTCGTTGGAACGCAGGCGATATATCAAAAGCTATACTTGGAAAATCCTAGAAGGAATGGTCCCGAATCTGCATACAGAAATCACTCCCTATAAAAGTAAAAGACTGGGCAGGCGGTGTAAAGCACCACCAGTGAAAAGTAGGGGCGCCTTGGTACACTAAGAGAAAACTCCATAAGTGTCCGGGGCCCAAGACTGTTCAGAAGCTTCCCACCATGCATAATGGGCATTACCAATAGGCCCCTGGCTGCCTTCAAGAGGGAGCTGGGCAGATACTTAAAGTCGGTGCCTGATCAGCCGGGCTATGGTTCGTACGTTGGACTACGTGCGGCCAGCAGTAACAACCTGGTTGATCAGGCCCTGATACACCGGGAGGCCTGGTCGTGGACCGGGCCGCGGGGGCGTTGATCCCCGGAATAACCTCCATGTAGACTCCAGGTAGCCAGGATAAGTCACATAAGTAAAGATAACCCTCAAAAGCATGATAATAATCAAATAAGCCAAGATAACAGTCACAGAAGCCAGGATGACACTGAGTCACACGAGATAAGATGATAATCAGTCACACAAGTCAGCAGGACAGTCAATCAGTCAAGCCTGACAGTCAGCCAGTCCTGCAAAAATGGTGCAGTCACAACAAACTGATAGAGAGCATGAAGGAGCAACAGTCTGAGCCACCGGCGCCACCTGAACAAACATCCACAGCAGTGAACTATGTTGGCTGAATGTTGGTTGGTTGAATGTTGTCTAGCTGAATGTTGGTTGGATGAATGTTGTATGGCTGAATGTTGGTTGGATGAATTTTGTATGGCTGAATGTTGGTTGGATGAATTTTGTAATGGCTGAATGTTGGTTGGCTGAATGTTGGTTGGCTGAATGTTGGTTGGTTGAATGTTGTCTAGCTGAATGTTGGTTGGTTGAATGTTGTCTAGCTGAATGTTGGTTGGATGAATGTTGGTTGGATGAATGTTGGTTGGTTGAATGTTGGTTGGTTGAATGTTGTCTAGCTGAATGTTGGTTGGATGAATGTTGTATGGCTGAATGTTGGTTGGATGAATTTTGTAATGGCTGAATGTTGGTTGGCTGAATGTTGGTTGGTTGAATGTTGTCTAGCTGAATGTTGTCTGGGTGGATGTTGGTTGGCTGAATGTTGGTTGATTGAATGTTGGTTGGTTGAATGTTGTCTGGGTGAATGTTGTCTGGGTGAATGTTGTCTGGCTGAATGTTGTCTAGCTGAATGTTGGTTGGTTGAATGTTGTGTGGCTGAATGTTGGTTGGATGAATGTTGTATGGCTGAATGTTGGTTGGTTGAATGTTGGTTGGTTGAATGTTGTCTGGCTGAATGTTGACTGGCTGAACACTGGTCTTTCTGAACGCTGGCTGGCTGTTACCCTACGGATTTAGCGCTTCCTCATGAATATATAATCATTTGCCCTAGCTCCCTCATCCTGGCTCTCTCCCTTCATGTAGATCCTCCCTCAGCCTAGGTCCCTTGCCCTGACCCTACCCTATCTTCGCCTCTGATAGAGTTCCACACAGGTGACTACTGAAGAAAGTAGCAGCACACGGAATAGCGGAAAATTTTCTCCTGGATGGAGGCGTAGTTGATCAGTAGGTTTCAGAGTTTGCCTGAATGGGGAGGAATCAAAATGGGAATGTGTTGTTAGTGGTGTTCTACAGAGTTCAGTACTGAGCCCTTAATTAAAGATAATCCAAATAAACAAAAAAACAAAAAAACAAAATACCGTGACTGGAACAATACACAAATTACCCGCGCATAGGAAAGAGGAGCTTACGACGACGTTTCGGTCCGACTTGAACCATTTACAGTGTGTGTACGAATGGTATATAATACCGACAAGATGAGAGTAAGACACATGTGCAACATCTGGGTATCTTTATTGTAGACGTTTCGCCATCCAGTGGCTTTATCAATACAAATTCTAGGACATAACTTGAAGACAGTAGAACTATGTACAGAAGATGAGGTAATCAGTCCCTCAACCTAGGAGTAGGTGCGAAGAGCACCTATGGTGCTGTTCGCACCTACTCCTAGGTTGAGGGACTGATTACCTCATCTTCTGTACATAGTTCTACTGTCTTCAAGTTATGTCCTAGAATTTGTATTGATAAAGCCACTGGATGGCGAAACGTCTACAATAAAGATACCCAGATGTTGCACATGTGTCTTACTCTCATTTACAGTGTGACTTTGTGAATGGTCCAAGTCAGGCCGAAACGTCGTTGTAAGCTCCCCTCTCCTAAGTGCGGGTTATTTGTGTAAGATAACCTAAGAAAGTCAGTGCACCATCAAGGACTGTTTGTCTTATTTCCACTGGGGTAGTTTATTTTAGTCTCCCAGAGTGCGACCCTCATCAATCGACTAAGAGCCAGGTATATACTTACTGCTAGGTGAAAAAAGGGACAGCAGGTGTAAAGAAACATGCCCAACGTTTCCACCCATGCTAGGGATTGAACCACGGACACTCAGTGTGTGAAGCAAGTGCTTTGCCGTGTTCTTACAATCTACATAAACGACATAGATGAGGGAATAAATAGCGACTTAAGCAAATTTGCCGATGACTGTAGAAAAGGCCATGAAATAAATTCTGACGAGAACACTACAGCGCCACAGGAAGATCTGGATATGTTGATGCAATGGTCGGAGAAGTGGCAGATGCAGTTCAATGTAGACATATGTAAGGTTTTAATAACCATGGGGAAAAAATAACCATGGCACTTATAAACTAGATAATGTAGATCTCAATCAAACAACATGCGAAAAATATTTAGGTATTCTAGTTAACAGCAATCTAAAACCAAGATAACAGTGTGTTCGCAATAAAACTAATTGAATTTTTGGCTTCATATTAAGAAGTATAAATAATAAAAGTCTTCGGGTTATATCTCAACTTTATCTTTGGTAAAGTCTCATTTAGATTATGCTGCTCAACTCTGGTCTCCATATTACAGAATGGACACAAATATGCTGCAGAACATGCAGAGAAGGATGACGATGTTGATCCCATATATTAACTCTTTCGTAAGATGACAGAATTTGCACCCTCCGGAAAGGGGTAGAATTAGTGAAAATATGACTTAAATGTTAAAATGGGGATATAAATAATGTACTGAAAATATCTAATCAAGGCAGGTCTTGCAACAATGGGTTCAAGTTAGACAAATTTAAGTTTAGATAGGATATAAGCAATAGCGTTATGGGTGAATGGAACAAACTGCCTAGTAACGTCTATGAAACAAGAGGTTTAAGTAGCTTTACAAATAGGTCGGACAGAGCTGTGAGTGGGTATAGGCGGATGTAAGCTGGACCTGCCTAGTATGGTCCAACAGGCCTGCTATGGTACTTCTCATATATTCTAATGTTCATATAGCCTGCCTCAACCTAGCTCCCTAACCCTGTCCCCCTGAGTATCTCCCTCTACGTATAGCCTCCCTCACACACTCTCACCCTGGCCCCTGCGTCTATCCCCCATATATAGCATCTCCTCGTTCTCATTATAAATATTTACAATATAGAAGGGGATGCGGATGCCTTCATTGCCCTAGTAACACCTTTCCTCTCACTAGCTACGCTGCAGAATAATAATAATAATAATAATAATAATAATAATAATAATAATAATAATAATAATAATAATAATAATAATAATCTAATAATAATAACAGCAACACGGAAACATCATCAACAACAACAACAACAACAATAATAATAATAATAATAATAATAATAATAATAATAATAATAATAATAAAAATCTAATAATAATAACAGCAACACGGAAACATCATCAACAACAACAACAACAACAACAACAACAACAATAATAATAATAATAATAATAATAATAATAATAATAATAATAATAAATCGTCTCCCTGGCTTGCACTGTTTTTCACTTATCATCATTAGATACAGAACATTATGGACTATCATTATCCAGCATACAACTGTGTTCCTCAATGACGAACACACGAAACATCGTAAGTCTTTATTATATTAGGTAAAAGGACACAAGTACAACTTTATTATAAGAGCGTTTCGCTCAAGGAGAAGTAAGCAGCAGCAGCAGCAGCAGCAGCACCGCGAGTATACCTGGAGAGGGTTACAGGGATCAACGCCCCCGCGGCCTGGTCTGAGACCAGGCCGTGTGACGACGTTTCGGTCCATCCTGGATCATTATGTGACAAAAATTATCTCTACACAGTTAAGATAACATTTTGTTCGAATTTTTAACCCCGGAGGGTTAGCCACCCAGGATAACCCAAGAAAGTCAGTGCGTCATCGAGGACTAATTTCCATTGGGGTCCTCAATCCCAGGATGCAACCCACACCAGTTGACTAACACCCAGGTACCTACTTGTTTTCTAGGTAAATGGGGCAACAGGTGTAAGGAAATACGCCCAATGTTTCTACCCTTGCCGGGGTCAAACCACGGACACTCAGCGTGTGAAAAGAGAGCGTTGCCCACCAGGCCACGGGCCACCGTTGATATGCTGTTACTGTTGCAGTTGCAACGGTGCCCTGTGGCCTGGTGGCTAAAGCTCTTGCTTCATACGGCGAGTGTCCGGGTTCGTTTCCCAGTGAGGGTAGAAACTTGGGGCGTGTATCTTTACACCGGTTGTCTATGTTCCCCATCAGTAAAATTGGTACCTGGGAGTTAGTCTACTGGTGTGGGTCGCACCCTGGGACAAAATTGACCTAATTTGCTCGAAATGCTCTGCATAACAAGCAGCTGTCTATGTCACTGATGTCAGCTAGTCCTGTATACTTTGTACATGTACTTGTAGGAATAAAGATATTTATTTATTTATATCAACTGCTGCAGATGCTGCTGTTATTGTGGCATAACGCAATAAAGTCAAGTAGTAGAATTTTTTTCCAGTGAAGTCCTCCCTAGGCGGCACTAATTAAGAGACCAGAAACTTTTAACCAATTACCTAGTTCCCAGGTAGCCACGGAGCGAGACACTCAAGGTTGCACGAATCTCACTCATCTACTGATCTACGATCATTAATTTTATACAACCAAGCCACAAATTGCAGACGAAACTAAACAATATTTCGTTCCTCTCTTGGACCATCTGCTGGTCGTAACTTGACACTGGTCCAGGACGGACCCGAGCGTCTAGTTTTATTTCGGATTTATGTGATAATAGCCCGAAATGTGCGCTTCAGAACTATGGCTTTTCACGTGCACTCTTGATTGCCTTCTAATTTTGTAATAAAATATGTAACATGTGGAAATAAAGAATTTACTCATTTAAAATTGCATCAGGCGCGGTATGATGCGTAAGTGGTTCATTGCCTTTATAACTTGTTCATGACTGTGGCCAGATATAGACATGTAAATGGTTCGTTACCTTCGTAACTTGTTCAGCTATCAAAACTTTGTGGTCCAGTCCCTGGACCCATTATGTACCTCAGTAATCTTTTAACTGCCACCCACAGGAGGTGCCTTAATGACGCTGAAGAGATTTTGATTCATGAAATTGAAGGCACCCTTCTCTTTCCCAGGATCAAACCTAGTGCCTAACATTCCCCAGTCACTCTATGACCCCTATGAAGTTAGTGCTTGTCCGTGAATTTAATAATGTTGTCCATCTCATACTCAAACATGTGTAGAACTAGGTGAATAGACAGCATATCTGTCTCGTGATTACTGATGGAGGACAGAACCGGAGTCTCCACCACTTGTGCTGAATGACCTACACGAGTTTGAAAATACAGTGTTTGTTATTATGAGACAGATGCTGCTGGCTATCTCATCAGTGTCCATCTACTGTGAGAAATATGGAACGGGACCTTTCCTCTCCCGCTGCCGCCGCTACTACTACTACTTCCTTCTTTAACTAACCATACCACGGGTGGGATTAGAACCCGCGATCAGAATCTCAAAACTCCAGACCGTCGCGTTAGCCACTGGACCGTTGGTCCAGTGGTCCAACTAGGTATATTTCTACACCATAGGAAAGTTAGCATAGGCACGACTGTGACCACAAATGCAAGTTTTTACAGACGAATCTCCCGCTAGCGTGGCCGTGGCAAACTCTAGCTCGCTGTCGTATTATCTTCTGGCCTTCTCTACTTTTCTCACCTCATTTGGATTTGACAGTGGTCCAGAATGGACCGAAACGTCGTCATAAAGTGCGGGTGTTTGGTGAAAGAAGCAGGTTCCTGGTTCTGCTGAGAGAGAATCGATGCTCAGCAGAAAGTATACCATTAGTGGTTGGTGAAGTCAGCAGCGTGTGGAGAGATCAGTGTATGTGGAGAGAAAACGAGGGGTTGATAGAATTTATGAGAGATTGGAAAAATGTGTTTTGTCTTTGGAGAACTACAGGACTCGTAAGGGGTCATACATCTCCTGTATTTGATCCGTGGAAGGGGAAGATAGCGCTAATTTCTTGCATAAAGAGCTCTTTATCAGCATTAATTTATCCCGCTTGAGGGGAGTTAAATCCCACTTGAAGGGAGTTAAATCCCGCTTGAAGTGAGTTAAATCCCACTTGAAAGGACTTAAATCCCGCTTGAAAAGAGTTAAGAAGTTGGAGAGAGGATTGTTGGAGTAAGGTTAATCAAACAACAAATATTTATGATGTGTAAATGGTTGTGTGTACGTGTCTTGCTGAACCAGTAGTTGATGGTTGCATAAGCTTTTACTGGGACAACGTTCCATTCTGTGTAGAACTTTATGAAGTCATGATTTGATAACAGTGTACACAGCTAAACCTTGTCCCAGTAAAAACATATTCTGCATCATATGTTTTCACTTATTGACTGTACGTCATTTATAATCTACGAAGACTCAAAAGTGGAGTGTCCTTATACTATGTGCTCCTTTAAGTGTAAGTATATTTTTAAGATAATTGTATGTATATTTTTATGATAAATATATCTTACTCCTCCGAATTTAATATTTCTTACTTTGAATTACAATGAGTTTAATTTGTTTCTGATGTATACGATAACTGTTCTAATCAGCTTTAACCTGTATCTTTTAGTCTGTCTGAACTTAGAATGTACATAATTCTAAATGACTCTTTTATGATTTTGAGTTAAAATTCAAGAAGAATTTGTTCAAAATCCTTCCTGAAAATTCACCAAATAGATTCCCAGGGAAAAAGGGGGAGTGTGTAAACAAAATTTATGTAAAGATAAGATTAGAAATTAACAATAAACTAACCGCTCGGAAGAGATAAATACAAGTTATCTAGGCTGTTGTCCATAAATATGAGAATAAAATAAGCAAGTTCATTCAGGTATAATTGCAGAGTCTTTGGATGATTACAACTGTCTTACATAATAACATGTGTACATTGCCTAGGATAACCCGAGAAAATCAGTGTTTTTTGATGGCACATGAGTTGCAGAAGCTTTCACTGGGGTAAATAAAAGGTTGTTAAGCAACTTGTGTCTTTATCATCATGACGTCGTTCCCTAGTATGTGTCCAACAACAGTTCACTAACAACCAGGTGTAAGGAGACTTGCTCGTCTCGTTCCTGTAAGTAATCGAACCCTGTGTTTTTCGGTTATGAGTCGAATATTCTATCGCTGAACCTACAAGGCAATCTAATAGCTACGAGAGTACATAAGAAAGCGAAGGACCTGATTCTCCTGTTCAACTAGCAGTAAATAGGTACCGCCTGAGCAGCTAGTTTATTGAGCACCTCATTCTCATCCTGAGAGCGGTATCGACCGTTGTGGGTCGCATACTAGTCTAGTTTTTATTTAGGCTTTGGGTACATAACATACCAATTTTTTACAGTAATCTTGAGGGTTACCTGTAGACGCTTCCGGAGGTCACTGCCTCCGCGGACTATTATGTATATGAACTATATGAAGTAATTGTAAAATATGAAAAAACCTATTGTGACCTCTGTAATCTTTTTTTTTTTTTTTTGCGCTACCGCTCACAGGATGAGCTGTGGATGAACAATAAACTAGCCGCTCAGGCGACACAACTAACTAGCCTTGGGTTGGGGAACAGAACTCTTCACTATTATTCATTGGGTTCTGTTAATTAGGAAGTTAAATATACCTCTGCTTACCTTTCTAGTTATTCCTTTTGCACATTTTGTGTTCAATTACTCCATGGTCGCACTTGTCGAAGGCTTTTGGAATTATTGTACACTACATCTGCATATTGTTTGTCTTCCAGTATATCAGAGATCATGTTGTAATGGTTCAGCAATTGCGAGAGTCAAGAGCGACCTATTCTAAAGCCATGCTAACCTGGGTTGTGCAAAAACTGCGATTCCATGTGATCTACCCTAGAATAATCCAGTAAAGTCAAAGTGATTTATTTTATTTTTCATAGGGATAAACTGGTAAGCCACACTGTTTTTTTGGGGATTCGGTTACTAGTCATTTGGGGTTAATAATCCGAATATAGTCTTGCTCAAGGACGCACGTGCGAGAAGTCAAGCAAGGGTGGCGTTAAGCAAGGTGCGAGAGGCAGCTGGGTCCGAGGCCATTTTGAGTGGCTGCGGGCGGGAGTTATCTAGCAACGGCAGCGATGGTAACTTCAGTATGTGGTGAGCCGTCCTGAGGGGCGGACTTGTTAACCTGTCGTCTTGTGCCTCAGTGTACATGCTTGTTTCTCTCCGTCTGTCTCTCAAACTTACAACTTTATTTCCCCGAAAAGAAAAGTTGACATTATAACTCCTGATCAGTGCCATCATTTCTTAAGCCATTATGTGATTTACAATGAATTATAACTTTTGGGATCAGCACTTTAGACGAAATGAAAGGTATCTGTGATGAACCAGTAGAGTATATACTTCAGATACAAAAGTGTTGAGGGGAGGAAGGCGCAGCAGCAGTCGTGGGGGACATCTGACCCCGGGACAACTACCAGGGGTCCCAAGCACACTTCTGGTCTTCTGGGACCCCCAGCAGGGGACCCACAACACTAGGTGAGTCACTAGTCCATACCCCTCCCAGGGAGGTCCCATAGACCTTACTATAACTAGAGCGTCATGGATCATCAATCTGTCCGTATGCGGTTTACCTAAGTGGTAGTCTTTGATTCACAATCAAAGGGACCAGGATATGATTCCCGAGCAGGGCATTAAATAGGTATCTGGGTGATGGACGACTGTTGAGGATCGTATCCTTGGGAAGGATGGTCTCCAGTGTAAATAAATCACGCTACTGTATTAGAATTTATTCGGGTATTCTTAAGGATGTCTTATTCGTCCTGCAGAAGACTGTAAATTGTATTGCATGACGCACTAAACCTACGAGGGTCATTCAGCGCAAAAAGTTGTAGAAACTCATCCTGTCTCCGATCAGTCAAGTTGTTGGTAGAAAAAGAAATCACGGGAAACGGGATGGGAATTGAGCCCGAGGCTGTACGTGTACAAAGCCTGCTGTATTCACCTATACATGGTGGCAGGGGTCGAGTTACAGCTCCTGGCCTCGTGTGATGGTTACTAAATAATCACAAAGATATGTTGCCCAAGCCATCAAAATGGTTCACTTTACTAATGAAGTTTAGGGAGACCCTGGCTGCTAGAGTATGTGCGGAGCGAGGATCGAGCCTTCACTCCTTACGTTGAATGGCCTAAAATGCTTTAGTGCTTGATATAAATTATATAATAATTTACACAAACCTATAGCCATAAAAACTGTTCTGGTGAAAAAATGAAAATACTGCGCAATTGTTGAGATTTCGACTATAATATTTCAGTTCATGAGTTTCTTCAAGAGCACAATAATTCAAATATCTTAAGTGCCAGACAAATGGGAGCGTATCATAAGAGCTTATCAAACAAGAAATTCTAAGTCAATGATAACACTTCATAAAGCATTTTACGCTGTCCATGACTGTCGGAATTAATGATCTAGAAAATGTGCAAAGCATTCACCAAGCGCGTTCGTCTATATTTCTAAGCTACTGGCAGCACCTAAAAAGCCTTCACATTGTTCTCACTGTAGATCAGGCGAGACAGATAGCAATTTTGCAATTGCATTTCTGCAAACTATGTCTGCTCACGTTGGAATGTCACCAGTCAGGGGGTTGGGCTAGAGACCGGACCGTGGGGACTGCGATGTCTTTAACTATCACTAGCTAAATATTAAGCAATGGAATAATATGTTATATATAATGAGATGTATAACTCTCAGTGTGTGAATATACACTATGAGGTTAATTGGTTGGTTAGTTGGCTTAATAGCGTATCTGCTACACGAGGGTCGTTAAGGCGGCATGTAACCTGTTCATTACCTGTCAAGAATGCTTGAAAAATAGGGATTAAAGCGAACTCTCAGCATGTACTGAGAGATTTGTGTTTCCCGGCGTATTTATCATGTACGTGTAATTCTTATTTCAGGGCTTAAAGGATTTTGATGTTAGTGTTCATGGCAATAATGGGATTAGTATTATTTTTATCACTAGCCATCCCACCTAGGAAAGGTGACCCCAGAAAAGAATACACTTTTACCATCATTCAGGTAAGAGTTATTAAGCCAGAAGTGTGCAGAGATAACAATTCAAATAACCCTGTGAACTGCGACACCCCCCACCCCTCCATCAGAGTGCAAGCACCATACTTGTTCACCTCCAGGACTCTAGTCTGGTTAACCGGTTTCCCTGAATCCCTTCATCAATGTTACGTTGCTCACACTCCAACAGTACGCTAGGTCATAAACAAAAAACACTTAGTTTCTACTTCTGTTTAACATGTTCGTACAAGCCTGCTGGATGCTCAAGCCCCCAGCAGTCAAACCCTTCTATACCCTCTCCCGAAAACCCTTTCCGTGGCTTGGTTTAATATCTTTATAATGCAACCCATACCCATCCTGTGGGAGGTAGTAAAAAGATTACAGAGGTACATAATGGGTCTAGGGACTGGGCCACAAAGTCTTGATAGCTGAACAAGTAACAGTAGTAATGAACTATTTACATGTTTATATCTCGTCACAATCGTAATGAGTTAATTATGCAAACACGAATTTAGGTCGCACACACACAAATACAATTGGTAATGCTTTAATTGCAGTGAGCAAAGGCAAGGTATTTTTCCAGAATGGTTTGTAATATACCACTGTGGGTAGAATACTTTGACATTTCTTGAAAATTTCTGAGTGAGTTGTCTCTGAATATATTAATTTTATCGCATTCCAATACATAATGACGCAGGGTGTGACAATTGTCCATCTGGCATTTACATTTCGTTTAGTCTACATCAGGTGGTGATTTAGCCTCCCGAAGATACAGGTAACCCAGGGGTTTGGTAGGCAGTGCACTCGCTTCACACACTGTCCGCGGTTCAATCCCAGGCAAGGGTGGAAATGTTGGGCATGTTTCCTTGCACCTGTTCACCTAGCAGTAGGTAGGTACCTGGGTGTTAGTCAACTGGTGTGGGTCGCATCTTGGGGAATAACATTGAAGGACCCCAATGGAAATGAGACAGACAGTTCTCGATGACGCACTGACTTTCCCGGGTTATCCTGGGTGGATAAACCTTCGGGTTAAAAATCCGAACAAATCTTATCTTATCTTAACCCCTACCCATCCTTCCTTCCACCCCCGATTAATATACCTTCGTCATCCTATTCTGCTCCATTATTATTATTATTTATATACTGATACACAAATAACCCGCACATAGGAGAGGAAAGCTTATGACGACGTTTCTGTCCGACTTGGACCATTTACAGTTTTACACTGATGAATCTAAATAAGATTCCCAGTGGCGAGGCTGCATCTACTCTCCCTGCCACTTCACTGGACAAGAATTTTAGCAGCCACGTAGTGCTGGCCATAAGAATTAACATTTGTGCTTCTATGGTACAAGCTATATTGTTTGCAGCCTAATGGTACCAAAGCAACATTAATGAGCTTGGCTCATGATCATAATTAAATGTCATTACTGAATATACTGAATGTACTTTCTAAAATGTTCTCTTATACGTTTAAAGGTACATTTTTTTCATTTCTGTAATACAAAAATTAACAATTTTGTGCAGGAAAAACCTTAGAAAACTTACCTAACCTTATTATAACAAGCGCAATTTAATTTAGCCTAATACAATTAAATGTATTTTAGTTATGTTTACAATAATTTAATAATAAATAAACACAATTAAATATATTTTTTTCCGCTAGGTTCAGAATGATTTTAGCAAGATTATTGCATACACAAATTTTCGCTTGCCTTATTGGGCAAGAAGAGCGTTGCTATTAAGCCACAATCGCAAGTTTACCTATTCGGCACCACACACGCAAAGTATATATATATATATATATATATATATATATATATATATATATATATATATATATATATATATATATATATATATATATATATATATATATATTATATTTTATTTAAAGACAAAATACATTGACAAAACATTCACAAAAATATGATACAAAGTAAAACAACATAGGTAACTCAGAGCTACATCTCGAATACTTCGTCCAGCTCCCCTGCGGTGGGCCGCGTGCCCAGAATGCTGCAGGCATTTCCTCTCTGGATCGCAACACTGAGTCTCTGAAAGAGGAAGCTGGTCGCCCTGTGGTCCTTGGTTTCTATGATGAGCTTTTCACCCAGCTCTTTGAGGAACTTTAGAGCACACTTGCCCCATGCTCCAAGGGTCTCCGACCCTATTGGAATGAAGTTATAGCAAGGGGGAAGGTCTTCATATTTTCGGATCTTCTGGGTCTCCCTGTGGCTGGCAGCTCCACCCCCTTCCACTACAGAGTATGGCAAGTAGGTGTCTGCCAATGTGGCAGCACAGGTATAGTCCCAGGCAATCTGCTTTCCATCCTTCCAGGGTAGCATAGTGGCTCCATCAGGACGCTTTTGACTTCCATCAGACCTCTGTACTTGGGGTTCCCGTTGAGCTGGGCAACGGGCTGTGGCAAGGCTTCTCTTTATTATGTCATTGATCTCCTCATGTCTGGCATACTTCCCTTCTGCTGTGTGGCACACGAGACCATGGAGTCCGAATTGATCAGCTGTCGCCCTGCCGCAAATACACCTATGTTCGGTGAGGATGGGGGCGGCTAGGCGAAGAGCAACACCAATCCGAATGGCCTGTGGGTCGAGACGGGTGCCCAGGGAGGAATTGGGAACAGCTAACAGGAAATCTCCTGAGTGTGGTGCCTTCACTGCCAGGAGACGAGCTTTGTTCTTTCCTGAAGCATTGGAGAGCATTGTGTTGGCGATTTTATATTATATATATATATATTTTATATATATATATATATATATATATATATATATATATATATATATATATATATATATATATATATAAGCACAACAACCACTCTGAAAGAATAGAGAAATTCCAAGCGCATTCGTGACTGCTCACATTATCCTTGATAATATGAGTAGTCACGAAAGCGCTTGGAATTTCTCTGTTCTTTCAGAGTGGTTGTTTTGCATATTCTGAAATCACCTGTTTACTGTGATCTTATTGCATATATATATATATATATATATATATATATATATATATATATATATATATATATATATATATATATATATATATATATATATATATATATACATACATAAATTTATATTAGAATATCAAGGAGGAAGACTTCATTCAGATTATTATCCTGAAGTGTAAGTAACCCAGAATAACCATTTACCCCCAGGATGCCACCCACAAGCCACCAGCACCCAGGTACCTACTTCCTGCCAGGTGAATCGAGGCAATACGTACAAGGGAACATACCCGACGTTTTCATCAGTGTGCCGAAGGCGCTACCACTTGAATCACAATCCATTATAAATGAATTAATGTATTATTTTTATAGATTCCATTTCGCGTTCAATTACTCCTGCATGATACAGCTGACAACTCAGCCAACGAAAGTACTTTGAAATAAATGAAGAATATCTTTTATCCATGTCAAGCATTAGAAATAATGAGAAAAATAATGAATGTGAATGTCAGGACTGCAGTTAGAAGGCTGAGAGGAGCTGTAACTCGCTATGATAATAACGTAGGTAAGTAATTTCGGAGCAGCTTGAAATACACACAGACTTTTTGATGTAGTAGCCAAGCTGAGGCTTGGTTACAAGTATCTTTCGTAGTCTAGCATGTACATATACTAGAGAGAGAGAGAGAGAGAGAGAGAGAGAGAGAGAGAGAGAGAGAGAGAGAGAGAGAGAGAGAGAGAGAGAGAGAGAGAGAGACAGAGAATCAAACTGAATGCAAAGTATGTGGTCACTTAAAACTACGGTATGTACTTGATTGTCCACTTATTGAAGAATATAGCAACAGTACAATAATAAATAAGTAAATATGTGTGTGTCTTCATCTGCACACCTGACGTCTATACATCTACAAGAGAAGTTAGAACTTTCAGCGTTGGTTCAGAAATAGTATCAAGTTATCATCATAAATCATCACACAAAGCCAAGATCATTATCATTATGTTACATCACTATGCTCACTGTTATTAATGTTACATCATTACTATGATTATTGTTATGCAACATCACTATGCTCGTCCTGAGAATGGACCAACGTAATTATGTCGCTCACAAATTTCACAACGGTTGACGCCTAGCAAAGTTATCCACATTATTTACTTCAAAAATTGTTGTATAGTTACTTGTTTTATGTATCGACAGTGTGTGACATATATTCTCCAAGGTTTAGGTATAATTTAACGCATTAAGGACCATCGTTTTTACCGGTAATAAAATGTTAATAGGCATGCTATGTCTTGAGGCATGTTGAGCAAGAGTCAGCTAGTGGAGGTGAGTACACAGGCAAGAGTCAGCTAGTGGAGGTGAGTACACAAGCAAGAGTCAGCTAGTGGAGGTGAGTACACAAGCAAGAGTCAGCTAGTGGAGGTGAGTACACAGGCAAGAGTCAGCTAGTGGAGGTGAGTACACAGGCAAGAGTCAGCTAGTGGAGGTGAGTACACAGGCAAGAGTCAGCTAGTGGAGGTGAGTACACAGGCAAGAGTCAGCTAGTGGAGGTGAGTACACAGGCAAGAGTCAGCTAGTGGAGGTGAGTACACAAGCAAGAGTCAGCTAGTGGAGGTGAGTACACAAGCAAGAGTCAGCTAGTGGAGGTGAGTACACAGGCAAGAGTCAGCTAGTGGAGGTGAGTACACAGGCAAGAGTCAGCTAGTGGAGGTGAGTACACAGGCAAGAGTCAGCTAGTGGAGGTGAGTACACAGGCAAGAGTCAGCTAGTGGAGGTGAGTACACAGGCAAGAGTCAGCTAGTGGAGGTGAGTACACAAGCAAGAGTCAGCTAGTGGAGGTGAGTACACAAGCAAGAGTCAGCTAGTGGAGGTGAGTACACAGGCAAGAGTCAGCTAGTGGAGGTGAGTACACAGGCAAGAGTCAGCTAGTGGAGGTGAGTACACAAGCAAGAGTCAGCTAGTGGAGGTGAGTACACAAGCAAGAGTCAGCTAGTGGAGGTGAGTACACAAGCAAGAGTCAGCTAGTGGAGGTGAGTACACAAGCAAGAGTCAGCTAGTGGAGGTGAGTACACAAGCAAGAGTCAGCTAGTGGAGGTGAGTACACAAGCAAGAGTCAGCCAGTGGAGGTGAGTACACAAGCAAGAGTCAGCTAGTGGAGGTGAGTACACAAGCAAGAGTCAGCCAGTGGAAGTGAGTACACAAGCAAGAGTCAGCCAGTGGAGGTGAGTACACAAGCAAGAGTCAGCTAGTGGAGGTGAGTACACAAGCAAGAGTCAGCCAGTGGAAGTGAGTACACAAGCAAGAGTCAGCCAGTGGAAGTGAGTACACAAGCAAGAGTCAGCCAGTGGAGGTGAGTGCACAAGCAAGAGTCAGCCAGTGGAGGTGAGTGCACAAGTAAGAGTCAGCCAGTGGAGGTGAGTACACAAGTAAGAGTCAGCTAGTGGTGAGTACACAAGCAAGAGTCTGCCAGTGGATGTGAGTACACAAGCAAGAGTCAGTTAGTGGAGGTGAGTACACAAGCAAGAGTCAGCCAGTGGAGGTGAGTACACAAGTAAGAGTCAGCTAGTGGTGAGTACACAAGCAAGAGTCTGCCAGTGGATGTGAGTACACAAGCAAGAGTCAGTTAGTGGAGGTGAGTACACAAGCAAGAGTCAGCCAGTGGAGGTGAGTACGCAAGCAAGAGTCAGCTTGTGGACGTGAGTACATAGGAGAGCATTCTCACTCGTTCAAACATGATGAAGTGGTGGAAGTAAATCCCATACGTTGTTTCAAGAGTAGGTGTGACAGGAAAGAGGTCTTTCTTATTACCCCAACCTTACACCCGACTCGGCCTCTTCTATCCCCTTTTCCCATGTATTCTATCTCTCTCTTTCTCTCTCGCCATTCACTCACAAACCTTCAGATATACCACCCCCATCCTCACTCCCACTACCCATAAATTCTTAGCACTTGTACTCATAACTTTCTACGTCAACACTTTTAAACATCTTTCTCTTCTCCCCTCTTTCCTCGCATTTCCCCTTCACCCCTCTACCAAATACTTCCCCCCTCACGACTAAACTTAGCTTTTCAGTTGGCCCGGCTGGGTTCGATTGGCAACGCACTCGCCTCACATTTTGAGTGTCCGTGGTTTAATTATTCCAGGCATGGGTGGAAACGGTGGGCATGTTTTCTTACACCTGTTGTCCTTGTTCACCTAGCAGTAAGTAGGTACCTGGGTGTTAGTCGACTGGTGTGGGTCGCATTCTGGGGAACAATATTGAAGGGCCCCAGTGGAAATAAGACGGACAGTCCTCGATGACGCACTGACTTTCTTGGGTTATCCTGGGTGGCTAACCCTCCGGGGTTAAAAATCCTAACAAATCTTATCATATCTCGAAGGTTCCAGAGCCCAATCAGGACATAAAATTGTTGACATTGCCTCTAGCCAATAGAGGAACTCATCGTCATCTACATTAACCAGTGAGAGCCGTAACTCCTTCCCAGGGGAAGTGAGGAGGTGAAATGTGAGTTATTGTAGTTTTAGACTTGGGAGAGGGTGATCCACAATTACTCGTAAGTAAGAATTTTGACCATTTGGACTTTCAAAAATTCATAAAAACTATTAAAGTTACGACAAAAATCATGATTAGAAAAGGCCAATTAGCAGACGATACAGGATAGAATTCGAGGAATTAAATATAAGATTCAGGAATATTTAAAAAAAGGAACAAGACATGAGAAGTCAGGGCAGATCAATAGGAGGTGAGGAAGCTATTGAAGGAGATGAGGTACGACAAAACTCAGGAGCAAAATCACTGAATTTATAACGAGGAAATTTAACAAGTAGCTGGAGACGACGGGACAACAAATGAATTGTTGGAAGAGAACTAATGTAGGCTCCAATATTTGAGCAATGAGAGGGCAGATGATGCTAAACAACAGGCCCAGTATCACTGACATGCATTCTGCCAAAAGTAATGAAGAGGGGAATATTAGCGCAACAAGAGAAGGTCAAGGGTTTTGCTTGTCAGAGAAACCCAACATGGATTCGTGGACGGAAAATCGTCTAAAAAATCCATTAGAGACCTACATCAGTTACACAGATAAAGCAAAAGACAGAGACAAGGTGACTGAATCTTCCTGGACTGCAGAACGTATTTAGCATAGTTTTCCACCAGAAACAAATTTACAGATTAGAAGATCAGAGGAAGGGCTGGGGTGAAAAGTGGATACAGGAGTACCTGAAAGAGAAAAGATAGGAAGTGACAGTAAAGGAAGAGTTTTTAATGATAAATAAGCGATGGTAACAAGTGTGGATCCCCAATGAATAATACTAGAGCCACTACTGTTCTGGTTATATGTAAATGACGGAGTATATGTAAATGAACAGAGTATACTACTGACTCCGGCCATACAATAGAGCGGAAAAATAATGTAAGGGACCTGGGAGCAGTAATGTCTGAGGATCTCACTTTCAAGGATCACAACAGTGCCACGATCGCACGTGCAAAAAAAATGATAGGATGGATAATGAGAACTTTCAAAACGAGAGATGCCAAGCCCATGATGATCCTTTTCAAATCACTTGTTCTCTCTAGGCTGGAATACTGCTGTACATTAACATCTCCATACAAAGCAGGTGAAATCGCAGATCTAGAGAGTGTACAGAGATCCTTTACTGCACGTATAAGTTCTGTCAAGCACCTTAACTACTGGGAACGCTTGAAAGCACTTGACTTGTACTCGTTGGAACGCAGGAGGGAGAGATATATCATAATCTACACTTGGAAAATCTTGGAAGGAATGGTCCCAAATCTGCACACAGAAATCACTCCCTACGAAAGTAAAAGACTGGGCAGGCGATGCAAAATGCCGCAAATAAAAAGTAGGGGCGCCATTGGTACACTAAGAGAAAACACCATAAGTGTCCGGGGCCCAAAACTGTTCAACAGCCTCCCATCAAGCATTAGGGGAATTGCCAATAAACCCCTGGCTGCCTTCAAGAGAGAGCTGGACAGATACCTAAAGTCAGTGCCGGATCAGCCGGGCTGTGGCTCGTACGTCGGACTGCGTGCGGCCAGCAGTAACAGCCTAGTTGATCAGGCCCTGATCCATCAGGAGGCCTGGTCGTGGACCGGGCCGCGGGGGCGTTGATCCCCGGAATAACCTCCAGGTAACCCTCCCAGCCTCCCACGCCATGAATAAAGCTTACCGCCACGTGCCTTCACTTTTCCCTTCATCTCTCTTTCTCTTTGTTTTCCTTTATCAATGCTACTGTGGAAGAGTATTTCAAGTTATACCTGGGGAGGTAAATAAACCAGAAATATTGCTCTCACAGCCACTAATATTATTCTTACTGCTGGTACAACAACTAATATTACTACTACTACTACTTGGCTACAGTTGAAATCAAATTGGTTGCTGATGGCGAATCAGCACCACTAAAATGACAAGCCACCACCATTTAAATGGACTACAACCTATATCAACCATATCTAACCCATCATCACCATAATCCACACTAGCCATCGCTACAACAGCCAACAGCCACAGCCACCACTGCTAACTACCACACCACTAACCACTATTACAACCACTACATCAACCCACACCAATCACCACTATAATAACAAACAACTACCACCACCCACACCAACTGCCAAGTGACACCAGCTACTCAGCAAAAACGTAAATACAATCTGGCTCGAATTATGGTTTTCTTAGGCCACAGTGTGAAGATATATTATACCAACATGACTTAACAGCTGTTCGTTCGACCTTCTACCAGTCGCTGAAACACTCTATATATATATATATATATTTTTTTTTTATTTTTATTATCACACCGGCCGATTCCCACCAAGGCAGGGTGGCCCGAAAAAGAAAAACTTTCACCATCATTCACTCCATCACTGTCTTGCCAGAAGGGTGCTTTACACTACAGTTTTTAAACTGCAACATTAACACCCCTCCTTCAGAGTGCAGGCACTGTACTTCCCATCTCCAGGACTCAAGTCCGGCCCGCCGGTTTCCCTGAATCCCTTCATAAATGTTACCTTGCTCACACTCCAACAGCACGTCAAGTATTAAAAACCATTTGTCTCCATTCACTCCTATCAAACACGCTCACGCATGCCTGCTGGAAGTCCAAGCCCCTCGCACACAAAACCTCCTTTACCCCCTCCCTCCAACCCTTCCTAGGCCGACCCCTACCCCGCCTTCCTTCCACTACAGACTGATACACTCTTGAAGTCATTCTGTTTCGCTCCATTCTCTCTACATGTCCGAACCACCTCAACAACCCTTCCTCAGCCCTCTGGACAACAGTTTTGGTAATCCCGCACCTCCTCCTAACTTCCAAACTACGAATTCTCTGCATTATATTCACACCACACATTGCCCTCAGACATGACATCTCCACTGCCTCCAGCCTTCTCCTCGCTGCAACATTCATCACCCACGCTTCACACCCATATAAGAGCGTTGGTAAAACTATACTCTCATACATTCCCCTCTTTGCCTCCAAGGACAAAGTTCTTTGTCTCCACAGACTCCTAAGTGCACCACTCACTCTTTTTCCCTCATCAATTCTATGATTCACCTCATCTTTCATAGACCCATCCGCCGACACGTCCACTCCCAAATATCTGAATACATTCACCTCCTCCATACTCTCTCCCTCCAATCTGATATTCAATCTTTCATCACCTAATCTTTTTGTTATCCTCATAACCTTACTCTTTCCTGTATTCACCTTTAATTTTCTTCTTTTGCACACCCTACCAAATTCATCCACCAATCTCTGCAACTTCTCTTCAGAATCTCCCAAGAGCACAGTGTCATCAGCAAAGAGCAGCTGTGACAACTCCCACTTTGTGTGTGATTATCTTTTAACTCCACGCCTCTTGCCAAGACCCTCGCATTTACTTCTCTTACAACCCCATCTATAAATATATTAAACAACCACGGTGACATCACACATCCTTGTCTAAGGCCTACTTTTACTGGGAAAAAATTTCCTTCTTTCCTACATACTCTAACTTGAGCCTCACTATCCTCGTAAAAACTCTTCACTGCTTTCAGTAACCTACCTCCTACACCATACACTTGCAACATCTGCCACATTGCCCCCCTATCCACCCTGTCATATGCCTTTTCCAAATCCATAAATGCCACAAAGACCTCTTTAGCCTTATCTAAATACTGTTCACTTATATGTTTCACTGTAAACACCTGGTCCACACACCCCCTACCTTTCCTAAAGCCTCCTTGTTCATCTGCTATCCTATTCTCCGTCTTACTCTTAATTCTTTCAATTATAACTCTACCATACACTTTACCAGGTACACTCAACAGACTTATCCCCCTATAATTTTTGCACTCTCTTTTATCCCCTTTGCCTTTATACAAAGGAACTATGCATGCTCTCTGCCAATCCCTAGGTACCTTACCCTCTTCCATACATTTATTAAATAATTGCACCAACCACTCCAAAACTATATCCCCACCTGCTTTTAACATTTCTATCTTTATCCCATCAATCCCGGCTGCCTTACCCCCTTTCATTTTGCCTACTGCCTCACGAACTTCCCCCACACTCACAACTGGCTCTTCCTCACTCCTACAAGATGTTATTCCTCCTTGCCCTATACACGAAATCACAGCTTCCCTATCTTCATCAACATTTAACAATTCCTCAAAATATTCCTTCCATCTTCCCAATACCTCTAACTCTCCATTTAATAACTCTCCTCTCCTATTTTTAACTGACAAATCCATTTGTTCTCTAGGCTTTCTTAACTTGTTAATCTCACTCCAAAACTTTTTCTTATTTTCAACAAAATTTGTTGATAACATCTCACCCACTCTCTCATTTGCTCTCTTTTTACATTGCTTCACCACTCTCTTAACTTCTCTCTTTTTCTCCATATACTCTTCCCTCCTTGCATCACTTCTACTTTGTAAAAACTTCTCATATGCTAACTTTTTCTCCCTTACTACTCTCTTTACATCATCATTCCACCAATCGCTCCTCTTCCCTCCTGCACCCACTTTCCCGTAACCACAAACTTCTGCTGAACACTCTAACACTACATTTTTAAACCTACCCCATACCTCTTCGACCCCATTGCCTATGCTCTCATTAGCCCATCTATCCTCCAATAGCTGTTTATATCTTACCCTAACTGCCTCCTCTTTTAGTTTATAAACCTTCACCTCTCTCTTCCCTGATGCTTCTATTCTCCTTGTATCCCATCTACCTTTTACTCTCAGTGTAGCTACAACTAGAAAGTGATCTGATATATCTGTGGCCCCTCTATAAACATGTACATCCTGAAGTCTACTCAACAGTCTTTTATCTACCAATACATAATCCAACAAACTACTGTCATTTCGCCCTACATCATATCGTGTATACTTATTTATCCTCTTTTTCTTAAAATATGTATTACCTATAACTAAACCCCTTTCTATACAAAGTTCAATCAAAGGGCTCCCATTATCATTTACACCTGGCACCCCAAACTTACCTACCACACCCTCTCTAAAAGTTTCTCCTACTTTAGCATTCAAGTCCCCTACCACAATTACTCTCTCACTTGGTTCAAAGGCTCCTATACATTCACTTAACATCTCCCAAAATCTCTCTCTCTCCTCTGCATTCCTCTCTTCTCCAGGTGCATACACGCTTATTATGACCCACTTCTCGCATCCAACCTTGACTTTAATCCACATAATTCTTGAATTTACACATTCATATTCTCTTTTCTCCTTCCATAACTGATCATTTAACATTACTGCTACCCCTTCCTTTGCTCTAACTCTCTCAGATACTCCAGATTTAATCCCATTTATTTCCCCCCACTGAAACTCTCCTACCCCCTTCAGCTTTGTTTCGCTTAGGGCCAGGACATCCAACTTCTTTTCATTCATAGCATCAGCAATCATCTGTTTCTTGTCATCCGCACTACATCCACGCACATTTAAGCAACCCAGTTTTATAAAGTTTTTCTTCTTCTCTTTTTTAGTAATTGTATACAAGAGAAGGGGTTACTAGCCCTATATATATATATATATATATATATGTATATATATATATATATATGTATATATATATATATATATATATATATATATATGTATATATATATATATATATATATATATATATATATATATATATATATATATATATATATATATATATATATATATATATATATATATATATATATAGAGTGTTTCAGCGACTGGTAGAAGGTCGAACGAACAGCTGTTAAGTCATGTTGGTATAATATATCTTCACACTGTGGCCTAAGAAAACCATATATATATATATATATATATATATATATATATATATATATATATATATATATATATATATATATATATATATATATATATATATATATATATATAGTAAAACTCATGTTTCGGTTCACTAATCGATACAAAAACTGGACGTCAATTACAATAAAAGAATTATAGAATAATAGTCAACTACACAATGAAATTTTAAAAATCCTGTTACAAAAGCCTCATAAAAGGCTGTTTTAAAAAAAGTGTAATTGCAGTCTATCACGCAAGCCTATTAAAATGAAGAAAATGAGAATTCAGAGGTTAGCAACGATATTCAAATAGGAATTAAAAGTTTTATACGAAAAAAAATATTGGTTTACCAGAAAAAGACAGTCGAAAAGGCCATTAAAAACTGAAAAGGAGAACCATAAATTACCTCCAGAATGAAAGCAAATAAGATAGATCTAATCCAGGGAATGTAAGCTTACGATATATTGTACTAGGAACTCGGACATTAAAATACCATTACCATCACGAAATGAAGACATGGTCTTATTATTCTTTTGCACAGAATGGTGGGCTAGATAATAAAATTTTGATGAATAAAAAAATAATAAGTCAGTAGAGACTGAAGGAGATTTAACAAAGTAGTGAGGGTTATATTTTAGCAGCTTGTTGGATTACGGTCAACCAGCGTTACTTTGTTCACCTTACATTTATATACTACCACCACCACCATCACCACAAATAGTCACACACCACCACCATCACCACAAATAGTCACACACCACCACCATCACCACAAATAGTCACACACCACCACCATCACCACAAATAGCCACACACCACCACCATCACCACAAATAGCCACACACCACCACCATCATCACCACAAATAGCCACATACCACCACCATCACCACAAATAGCCACACACCACCACCATCACCACAAATAGCCACACACCACCACCATCACCACAAATAGCCACATACCACCACCATCACCACAAATAGCCACATACCACCACCATCACCACAAATAGCCACACACCACCACCATCACCACAAATAGCCACACACCACCACCATCACCACAAATAGCCACACACCACCACCATCATCACCACAAATAGCCACACACCACCACCATCATCACCACAAATAGCCACACACCACCACCATCACCACAAATAGCCACACACCACCACCATCACCACAAATAGCCACACACCACCACCATCACCACAAATAGCCACACACCACCACCATCACCACAAATAGCCACACACCACCACCATCACCACAAATAGCCACACACCACCACCATCACCACAAATAGCCACACACCACCACCATCACCACAAATAGCCACATACCACCACCATCACCACAAATAGCCACATACCACCACCATCACCACAAATAGCCACACACCACCACCATCACCACAAATAGCCACACACCGCCACCACAAATAGCCACACACCACCACCATCACCACAAATAGCCACACACCACCACAAATAGCACACACCGCCACCACAAATAGCCACACACCGCCACCACAAATAGCCATAGCCACCGCCACCACAAATAGCACACACCGCCACCATCACACACCGCCACCACAAATAGCCACACACCGCCACCACAAATAGCCACACACCGCCACCACAAATAGCCACACACCGCCACCACAAATAGCCACACACCGCCACCACAAATAGCCACACACCGCCACCACAAATAGCCACACACCGCCACCACAAATAGCCACACACCGCCACCACAAATAGCCACACACCGCCACCACAAATAGCCACACACCGCCACCACAAATAGCCACACACCACCACCATCACCACAAATAGCCACACACCACCACCATCACCACAAATAGTCACACACCATCACAATTACCACCATTACCACAAATAGCCAGACACTACCACCATTACCATCACAGCTACCACCGTCACCACAAATAGCCAGATACAAGCACCTCCATGAGAACCACCACCAGCATCGCCACCAGAACCAATACCAGCACCAGAACCACCACCACCATCAGAATCACCACCACCACCGCTATCAGAACCACTACCACCACCACCACCGCCATCAGAACCACCAACACCCCCAGAACCACCACCACCGCCACCAGAACCACCAGAACCAACACCACCAGAACCACCAACACCACCAGAACCACCACCACCATCAGAACCAACACCACCAGAACCACCACCATCAGAACCACCAACACCACTAGAACCACCACCATCAGAACCACCAACACCACCAGAACCACCAATACCACCAGAACCACCAACACCAGAACCACCAACACCACCAGAACCACCAACACCATCAGAACCTCCAACACCACCAGAACCACCAACACCACCAGAACCACCAACACCACCAGAACCACCACCATCAGAATCACCACCACCACCACCACCAGAACTACCAACACCAGAACTACCAACACCAGAACCACCAACACCATCAGAACCACCAACACACACTTCAACATGAATCTGCGGCAACAAAGCTGAATGATTGTATGTTAAGTGAAACAATTAAGGAATGTGACCCTGAAAGCCTTCCTGTCGCTCTTTATATGCAAAATGGAGAATGACAGAGAGAGAGAGAGAGAGAGAGAGAGAGAGAGAGAGAGAGAGAGAGAGAGAGAGAGAGAGAGAGAGAGAGAGAGAGAGAGACCGACCTTACACACTCCTAGTACACTAAGCAAATACTGATCTTGAGTTTCCTAGTCCGTCCTCTCGACCTTTGCCCTCCTTCCCGGGCCTGGGTCACTGCTATGACCCATAACTTTCTCTACTCTAGTTTCACTAACACTCATCTACGTCAAGAGTGGGTCGCCGCGACCTTCACCCAGTAGCTGTTGCGGCTTGACTCACTCACAGACTTTTAACAGATGGCTACGTGCTGTCTAATGGGGGAGACGACAATAACCTTAACCTCGATTGGGGAGCATAGAGATGGGGTGAAGGAGGGGGAGAAAAAGGTGTGTGTGTGTGTGTGTGTGTGTGTGTGTGTGTGTGTGTGTGTGTGTGTGTGTGTGTGTGTGTGTGTGTGTGTGTGTGTGTGTGTGTGTGTGTGTGTGTGTGTGTGCTCACCTGTATGTACTTACCTATCTGTGGTTGCAGGGGTCGAGTAACAGCTCCTGGCCCCGCCTCTTCGCTAGTCGCTACTAGGTCAATCTTCTCGCTCCAAGAGCCTTATCATATCTCTTCTTAAAGCTGTGTATGAATCTTGCCTCCACTACTTCACTCCCCAGATGATTCCACTTTTTGACAACTCTGAGGCTAAAGAAATACTTACTAACATCCCTATGGCTCATCTGAGTTTTCAGCTTCCAGTTGTGGTCCCTTATTTTTGTGTCTTATCTCTTGAAACATTCTAGCCCTGTCCACCTTGTCGATTCTTCTCAGTATTTTATACGTCGTTATCATGTTTTCCCTATCCCTCCTGTCCTCTAGTGTCATCAGGTTGAGTTTCCTTAACCTCTCCTTATAAGATATACTATTTAGCTTCGAGACTAGTCTTGTTGCAGACTTTTGCACTTTCTCAAATTTCTTGACGTGTTTGACAAGGTGTGGGTGTGTACTCACCCAATTGTGGTTGCAGGGGTAGAGTCACAGCTCCTCGCCCCGCCTCTTCAGTGGTGAGAGAGAGAGAGAGAGAGAGAGAGAGAGAGACAGCGTGAAACAAGCTTTTATGCCACAAGACGGGCAGAAAGCAGCAACTTCACTCTGGCTGTACCCTTCTCCAGAACATCACTCCATCTGAGATCTTACATACCCAGGATGACTCGAGTATGGAACACATTCGTACAGCATAATGATGTCAACGAGATAACGTCAGTTGATCAAATGAAAATGCTGGCCCACAGATGGCTCCAACTTCATCCTGTTCCTTACTTGTATGTCTCATAACAATAAAAATGCTTTCAAATGAGCTGATGTAGGTAACAGCTCTTAGCTTGGGAGTAAGACACATGTGCAACATCTGGGTATCTTTATTGTAGACGTTTCGCCATCCAGTGGCTTTATCAATACAAATTCTAGGACATAACTTGAAGACAGTAGAACTATGTACAGAAGATGAGGTAATCAGTCCCTCAACCTAGGAGTAGGTGCGAACAGCACCATAGTCGTGGAGATTCTGAAGCAGAAGAAAGAATCCTGGCGCTTATATAGTAACGTCAGGTGAAGCAGACGAGGGCAAATTCACTGGTAGGCGGGATTCCCCAGTGGAAGTAGGTCCTTCCCAAAGAGATGGGTTAGTTGTAGTGGTAGTTGTCGTAGACGTGAAGGTTATGTGCATGTCCTCAGAATTAAGATTCCATGATGTTGCAGTGTCTGACAAGTTGTGTACGAATGGTATATAATACCGACAAGATGAGAGTAAGACACATGTGCAACATCTGGGTATTATATACCATTCGTACACAACTTGTCAGACACTGCAACATCATGGAATCTTAATTCTGAGGACATGTACATAACCTTCACGACTACGACAACTACTACTACAACCCATCTCTTTGGGAAGGACCTACTTCCACTGGGGAATCCCGCCTACCAGTGAATTTGCCCTCGTCTGCTTCACCTGACGTTACTATATAAGCGCCAGGATTCTTTCTTCTGCTTCAGAATCTCCACGACTATGGTGCTGTTCGCACCTACTCCTAGGTTGAGGGACTGATTACCTCATCTTCTGTACATAGTTCTACTGTCTTCAAGTTATGTCCTAGAATTTGTATTGATAAAGCCACTGGATGGCGAAACGTCTACAATAAAGATACCCAGATGTTGCACATGTGTCTTACTCTCATCTTGTCGGTATTATATACCATTCGTACACAACTTGTCAGACACTGCAACATCATGGAATCTTAATTCTGAGGACATGTACATAACCTTCACGACTACGACAACTACTACTACAACCCATCTCTTTGGGAAGGACCTACTTCCACTGGGGAATCCCGCCTACCAGTGAATTTGCCCTCGTCTGCTTCACCTGACGTTACTATATAAGCGCCAGGATTCTTTCTTCTGCTTCAGAATCTCCACGACTATGGTGCTGTTCGCACCTACTCCTAGGTTGAGGGACTGATTACCTCATCTTCTGTACATAGTTCTACTGTCTTCAAGTTATGTCCTAGAATTTGTATTGATAAAGCCACTGGATGGCGAAACGTCTACAATAAAGATACCCAGATGTTGCACATGTGTCTTACTCTCATCTTGTCGGTATTATATACCATTCGTACACAGCTCTTAGCTTGCCAATAAAGTTAGGAATCCTTAACCTGTAAATAGCTGTCAATAAAGCTAGGGATCCTTAACCTTGTCAAACCCTGTTTAAAAAAAAAAAAAAAAAAAAAAAAAAAAAGAGAGAGAGAGAGAGTACATGGTGGGTGTGGGTGTTACGCTCAGTTCCTTTAGTTCATTAGATTTATTGTCCCAGCTGCACTACTGGATTGTAGAAAACTTACGAACTCTGTCGAGTTACAGAATGTTTGACCAGGTGTGGGCTTCATGTTGGCGCTGTGGTCCCCGTTAAGGCAGTTCGGTTCTTCGTTAACTCTACATGGCTACCGACGGTATGCGGTTCATATATACCGTACATCTGGAGATATATTCGGTGTGATATCCGCTCCCCGATCTTATACCTTTTTCATTTCGCATTCTTTACTCTGTGTCTGATCTCTTTCCCTCACTTATTTGCATGACCTGGCACGTCTTTCGGATGTATTCCAATAGCTACTTATTAAGCATCCCCGAAGGGATACTTTTAAACGGCTTCAATATTTAATGGCTAATGCATCTTATAGGCAGGACATAAGTCGATAAATTTATTTATTGTAGGTACAAACTTGTCAATATTGCTATTTATAATAGCTGAAGAAACCTGGAAGCGACGCATTGTGTGCTATACCTTAAGAATGGATATCCATAATATTTCTGAATGTTATGGATATCTGAGTTATAATATTAAGAAACAGTATCTGAAAGTGTTACAAAAATGTTATCCTCAAGTTAAATTTAAATTCTTAGTTATCAGCCCTTTAACTACTGGGAGTTATGTTAGATGTAAGAGTCCAGTTATGTACCTTTGTGATCTAATGTTATTTATCAGTGTACATGCAGTAATCGCGAACGAGCGAATATACAAAATAACCACAGGGGGGAGTTGAATGATAGCTCTAGGCCTTTCGTGTTGCAATCAACACACCAGGAACTTGCAAGCTCCTGATGATGTGTTGATTGCAATACGAAAATCCTAGAGCTATCATTCAACTTCCCCTGTGATTATTTTGTATCAGTTATATATGTTAGAGTTGTAACCATCACCAAATTACCTAAACTTTTCTCAGCTGTAAGATTACACTCCGAAATTAAATATCATTAATTACCACGGACCTTAAAATTATAAGTACCTGGAGGTTACCTGGAGGTTATTCCGGGGATCAACGCCCCCGCGGCCCGGTCCATGACCAGGCCTCCCGATGGATCAGGGCCTGATCAACTAGGCTGTTACTGCTGGCCGCACGCAGTCCAACGTACGAGCCACAGCCCGGCTGATCCGGCACTGACTTTAGGTATCTGTCCAGCTCTCTCTTGAAGGCAGCCAGGGGTTTATTGGCAATTCCCCTAATGCTTGATGGGAGGCTGTTGAACAGTTTTGGGCCCCGGACACTTATGGTGTTTTCCCTTAGTGTACCAATGGCGCCCCTACTTTTTATTGGGGGCATTTTGCATCGTCTGCCCAGTCTTTTACTTTCGTAGGGAGTGATTTCTGTGTGCAGATTTGGGACCATTCCTTCCAAGATTTTCCAAGTGTAGATTATGATATATCTCTCCCTCCTGCGTTCCAACGAGTACAAGTCAAGTGCTTCCAAGCGTTCCCAGTAGTTAAGGTGCTTGACAGAACTTATACGTGCAGTAAAGGATCTCTGTACACTCTCTAGGTCTGCGATTTCACCTGCTTTGAATGGAGATGTTAATGTACATGTAGACAGCCTGTACTGTCTGCACAGACAGCCCATGCTGTCTGCCAGCTTAGTTCATATTTCGCGCCACTCAGGTGCTGCCCTCTGTAGCCAGGCCTCTAGGTAGGCACGCCAGCCTGCCGGCCCATGCCTCTCCCTCACTGACACAGCGGCCTAGCAGCAAGACACAAGTACTAGCAGCTCTCTCTCGTGGGCATGGCCCTCCCGGGCCATGGGCACAACACAAGCCTGTGTAACCCACCTACTACTTAACAATAAACAAAGAAGCCTCCGAAGACGTATATCATTTAACCACCCGCTACCAGAATACCAAACAAGCCCGTTATAATGGTACCAGCGGTGCTCGCAGCAGTTGTGTTTGCCTGGAGAGAGGGAGGAAGAGGTATGAAGTCATCTTCACTTCATCACCCTACACAAGAAGCATCCGTCTCTCAACGAGTTATCCTGATGTCGTGTCTGCACGTTTGAGCATCCAGACACAGGTACAAGCAGGATCCAGCCGAAATTTGCCGAAATTCTCCGAGAATTGTAAGTGACCCCACGCTACAGCGTCCCACGCTACAGTGTCCCACGCTGTTTCTCAAGTCACGTGTTCAGCGTCACTTGTATGTTGCTGTTGTTGTTGTTCAGCTCAGCACAGCCGTTTCAGCAAGCCAGAGGTGAGTTTTGTGGTGATTTCTGCGTCCAGTGTGAGCTTCTCCACGTGTTTGTGGGTGGGGGAGGAGAGGAGAGGAAGTGGCTGTTCCTCACCTTGCCCATGCTCGGCCTACTCACGCTCACCCGTCTACCATACACCACTCACCACTGCCCACTCCCTCTGCTGTGTTTTCTGCTTTTTTCGTATGAATTCATTGCCAGTGCTGTGTATCCGAGTGCCCGAGGCCACTCGAAGCTACGTGGATCACGACGTCACGTGGGTGTGGGCGATGTCACGTAGACCTACAAAGCCACGTGAGTTACCAGATGTCCCAAGGCCACATGCTGTGGTCTGCTGCCCGCATTACATTGACGTCACCCACGATGCTGCCCGACTTCATGACGTCACCTCGAGATGTCTGCTGACGTCACCTCGAGATGTCTGCTGACGTCACCTCGAGATGTCTGCTGACGTCACCTCGAGATGTCTGCTGACGTCACCTCACGATGTCTGCCTGACGTCACCTCGAGATGTCTGCTGACGTCACCTCGAGATGTCTGCTGACGTCACAGCCCTGCTGACGTCACCTCGCGACATCACGCCTGACATCACATGATGTCACCATCGAATGTTCTAGTAATTATTTTAGTATTGTCGAGAAGATTGAGAGAAAATATATGTCGTGTGTTAATTAATTCCTCTCAGTCAGTGTTCTCACATTTTAGTATGTCTTAGTGTCTGTTTTGTGCACAGAAAAGCATCATTTGCTAGTTAAGCCATGTTGTACCATATGTACAGCGGTGTGTTTTTAAAGTTTCCGTGTGTCCAGTGAGGTCTGAGCCAGCCAGACCTGAGTAGCACCACTGTGCTAAGTCACCCATGTGACCAGTATGTTTGACAGCTGATTACTCAGCCCTGAGCGTATGAGCCCTTTGTACAGAAAGCTTTTATGCTCATCGCTCGTGATGTTCTGCAGAATCGTACCTGCTACGATTCCCATCGAGATTTGTTTCACTTCACCTCCAGACCGTCAGAGTGCAGTTATATGTAGAGAAACAAGTCTGGGGATGCTTAGACTAACCTCTGCTATAACTCCAACTGTCGAGAGAATGACACACTGTGTCAGCCTCGTGTCACAAGCTTCAGTGAGCAGCCTGCACATAGAAGATGTCACTTTGACTGCTAGCTCTCTCACTGCAGTCTGGTGTATGATGTTACGACTCCCAGATGTTTCGCCCAGTCATCTCTGCCACGACTCGCTCCACAACTCACTCCACGCTCGCCGGCAGTGACAGCCCAGCGACAGTACCAGTTGAGAAGTGTCCTCCTGAGTCGCTTGCCAGAAGTCCTGCCCAGTTGCCGAGTTTTGGCGACGCCTCACTCGAAGGCACCAGCATGTTGTGCCCCAGGTTGAGTGAAAACCTGCAGCGACTCCTACGATGTCTGCTTCACCGTTCCAGAGGAGACTGTAACCTGTTACGTCACAGCTCAGCCGCAGCGATGTCTCCTGTGTTGCAGTATATGTCCAGACGCAGGAAGGCGTGCAGTGATGCCCTTCGACGCTCACTGCCTATGACCACGATGTTTAGCACACCCCACATGTTTTTTTCTTCCCTCCCTGTAGGAAGTTTTTTTTCCATGTCCATATGTATATATATGTTTTTATTTTGTGTTCTGTGCCCTGTTCCTACGAGAGAGAGACCGAGTTTCTTTTACTACCAGTATTGTCGCGTTGGGACGGCGCGCGGTAGGTGGCCGAGCGTATGTAGACAGCCTGTACTGTCTGCACAGACAGCCCATGCTGTCTGCCAGCTTAGTTCATATTTCACGCCACTCAGGTGCTGCCCTCTGTAGCCAGGCCTCTAGGCAGGCACGCCAGCCTGCCGGCCCATGCCTCTCCCTCACTGACACAGCGGCCTGGCATCAACACACAAGTACTCCCAGCTCTCTCTCGTGGGATGGCCCTGCCCGGGCCATGGGCACACACGCACAAGCCTGTGTACCCACAACGACTTAACAATAAACAAAGAAGCCTCCGAAGAAGTATATCTTTCACAACCCGCTTACAGTTACCAAATAAACCCCGTTATATACAGCAGTATTCCAGCCTAGAGAGAACAAGTGATTTGAAAAGGATCATCATGGGCTTGGCATCTCTCGTTTTGAAAGTTCTCATTATACATCCTATCATTATCTTTGCACGTGCGATCGTGGCACTGTTGTAATCCTTGAAAGTGAGATCCTCAGACATTACTACTCCCAGGTCCCTTACATTATTTTTCCGCTCTATTGTATGGCCGGAGTCAGTAGTATACTCTGTTCTAGTTATTATCTCCTCCAGTTTTCCATAACGGAGTAGTTGGAATTTGTCCTTATTGAACATCATATTGTTTACCGTTGCCTACTGGAAAACTTTGTTTATATCTTCTTGGAGGTTAACCGCGTCCTCAGCAGATGACAGCCTCATGCAGATCCTAGTATCATCCGCAAAGGATGATACGGTGCTGTGGTGTATATCTCTGTTTATGTCTGATATGAGGATAAGGAATAAGATGGGGGCGAGTACTGTGCCTTGTGGAACAGAGCTCTTCACTATGGCAGCCTCCGATTTAACTCTGTTGACCACTACTCTTTGTGCTCGATTTGTTAGGAAGTTGAAGATCCATCTCCCCACTTTCCCAGTTATTCCTTTAGCACGTATTTTATGGGCTATTACGCCATGATCGCATTTGTCAAATGCTTTTGCAAAGTCTGTGTATATTACATCTGCATTCTGATTTTCTTCCAGTGCATCCAAGGCCATGTCATAGTGATCCAGTAGTTGTGAGAGGCAGGAGCGACCTGCCCTGAACCCATGTTGCCCTGGATTGTGCAGATTTTGGGAATCCACGTGATTTGCAATCCTTCTTCTTAGCACTCTTTCAAAGATTTTTATGATGTGGGACGTCAGAGCTATTGGTCTATAGTTCTTAGCTAATGCTTTGCTGCCACCTTTATGGAGTGGGGCTATATCCGTTGTTTTAAGTGACTGTGGAATTTCACCCATGTCCAAGCTCCTCCTCCATAGTGTACTTAGGGCACGCGAGAGGGGTTTCTTGCAGTTCTTAATGAAAACAGAGTTCCACGAGTCTGGGCCCGGGGCTGAGTGCATAGGCATGTTGTCAATGGCTTTTTCGAAATCTATCGGAGTTAGGGTAATGTCGGAAACCTGGCATACATTTATGGAGTTTTGAGGCTCATTCATGAAGAAATCATTTGGGTCGTCGATCCTCAGACCGATTAGTGGTTCACTAAACACAGATTCGTACTGGGATTTCAATATTTCACTCATTTCCTTGTTGTCATCTGTGTAAGTCCCATCCTGTCTGATTAAGGGCCCGATACTAGATGTGGTATTTGCCTTGTTTTTGGCATATGAAAAGAAATATTTTGAATTTCTTTCAATTTCACTAATAGCTTTAAGCTCCTCCTGCCTCTCCTGGTTCCTGTAAGAGTCATTTAGCTTAAGTTCGATAGTTTCCACTTCCCTGGTCAGCGCCTCCTTTCGTGTATCAGATATTCTAGCACTCCTGAGGAGCTCAGTGACTCTTCGTCGTCTTCTGTAGAGGGAGCGTCTTTTTCTCTCTAGTTTACTCCTGCTCTTCTTCTTTCTTAGGGGAATATGCCTAGAACATGCTTCGGCTGCCAGGAAGTTGATCCTTTCAAGGCACTGATTTGGATCCATGTCATTTAAGACATCTTCCCAACATGTTTCGTTTAGGACATGGTTTACCTGGTCCCAGTTGATGTAGGAGCACCGGATAAATTAGACTTCTGAATTTTAGAGTTTGTATATTAGGGTGTTCAGACCTGAGCTTCATGATTACACCTCGATAATTCCATTATTTCCTGTGTGAGTTTTCTCATGTTACTCACGGCCTGACCACTGTGTAGCTGGGTCAGTTTCGACTCAAAGTCTTCCTAGGATAGCACGCTTGATGGTCAATTTATGTTTAAAACTTATTTGTAACTAGTTGTCTTTTTAGCGGATCCTGATGGTGATTAGTTCAATATTTTTTTGGGTGCAGCGAGGTAGAGGGGCAAGATGGGCCTATGGAAAGCTGGGATACCTTTTTCGGATCGTACAACGACCGTAATACACTTTTTTTTTCTCTTCCTGTAACCTGTCTATCGTCTCCAGTTTTTGTTTTGCTTTTAATATCCCATTATAGTATCTTTGCAATAGCTTATCGTGGTATTCTAGTAGTATTCCATCGTTGTATCCTAGTAATGTGCCATCTTGTTATTAATAATGTTCCATTATGGTATCCTAGTACTCTCGCGTCATGGTATCCTTCCATGGTGAAATATCAAAAAAACATTTGTAGGGTAGAGAAAACAATGTTTAGAAAATGTACTCGGATTTTCGCTACATCATGTGAATTATCATCTTTGTATGGTGTTATATTTACATAACTGTGTACACTCGATCATGCTCCAATGTTGCTCTGTCATGCTCTACCCTGAGTCACACAATTTTCTACTGCTCTCCACTCACACAATTTTCTACTGCTCTACACTCACACAATTTTCTACTGCTCAACACAATTTTCTACTGCTCTACACTCACACAATTTTCTACTGCTCTACACTCACACAATTTTTTACTGCTCTACCCACACGCGCTATTTTACTCCTTTGCTCACTCAGCATAAGTGTAAGGAGTATTATGCTTAACCTACTCTCGCGGTTGCTGGGGCCTGAAACAACACAAGCTTTGTGTATACATACATCTAACACTGTTACAGTACTGTAGTATTTTTCGTATCTCAGTGGCCCAAACGACAGAGCTTTATTTATATCAGTAATAACTCCATTGTAATGATTCCTTCTTGACAAGATTATGTGTTAGAGATGGGTAAGATTCAACCATGAATCAAGTACCCCGAGAGAGAGCCTTAAAGAAACCATGTTGTCATTTTATATATATATATATATATATATATATATATATATATATATATATATATATATATATATATATATATATATATATATATATACTGAGAAGTTTGTATGTCAAGGTGTATATGCGCTAATTGTTGTAGATTCGCCGGCGTACTCGCCCGACCTGGGCCTTTTCCAAGAGGTCACCCAGCTTTGGCTCCCTGTCGTGGGAGTGTCTCAGACCAATGTCTGCCATGGAAGGAGGTACAAGTACCTCCTCATCTTCTGGGACTAGCTGTCCCCAGGCCTAGCCTCATTCCCCGTCCCCACGGGGCACGGAGGGAAAAGCTAGGCGCCTTGGGCTGCCACAAACCCCGCCCACACTGGGCTCGGAGGGTGGCAGCTGTATAGCAGCAGACGATGTCAGGAGGTGCAAAGGCAGCAAGCACTACAGGATCCTTTTGGAGTCACACTCCAGTTTTGGACATTAAGCCCGAGTGCTGGGAAGCTCAAGAATGCCTCTTGCTGTGTGTGTGTTGCTGCTGCTACTACTTCACTTGTCCGTTGCACTCTCGTATATGCGCTAAGAGTTAACTTGAATCCCTGTTTAAGGGACTGAAATATCCTTGGCCGGTGGTGAAGAGGTTAAACGTAGCCTTAGTGACCTTCGAGTAGTAGAAAGGCTTTAAACTCCACTAATCAACCAGTTATATTTTCGCTTATTGAGAACTTTATTAAACTGCGACAAATAATAAAATAATAATAATTTAGTTTTGTTTGTTCTCCAGCGCCCGTTCTTCCTAGAAATTCGCAAGCGCTCGCGCACCTTATAAAGGTCACACTGAACGAAATAGTTTAATTCAGATTTCCTCCATCATATATTTGATAACAATTGTTATCAAATATATGATAAGTTATACCATGAATTATGGAATGATCCTAGACTTCACCTTACGAAACAGATAAAGCAAATGCGATAGTAAATATAGACAAGGTAGATTATAGTGGAAAAATAAAAGGGGACTTACGTGCTTCTTAACAACAGACGACGATAGTCGTATTGATTCAACCACTTTTAAGATTACAATTAAGGAGTGAACTGAGACAGTGTGCTCATCGCGTTCACACGCAAAATTCCATGACCCTGTCAAACGAGGGATGCCAATAACACTATCAAAATACGTCATTAATCGCAAATATTAAGAAAACGTTTATGCGTGAATCTTCGTGAACGAGTGATGGTGAAGTCGTATGACGTTGAAACGAATCTGTGAGTCTACCTGGAGGGTATTCCGGGGATCAACGCCCCCGCCACCCGGTCCACGACCAGGCCTCCCGGTGGATCAGGCCCTGATCACCCAGGCTGTTACTGCTGGCCACACATGTATTGAAGTCTAAATAACGTGTGCAGTGACTAGAGACAATATGCTAGTGTATGCCAACGATCTGTCAATACAGTACTACAAGGACGGTGTTTAACATGTCTTAACGACAATAGACGTGGCTCGTGGCCTGGTAGGCAAAGTTCTCGCTTCACACGCTGAGGGGTCCAGGTTCCATTCCCGGCAAGGGTGGAAACGTTGGGCGTGTTTCCTTACACCTGTTGTCCTTGTTCATCCATCAGTAAAATGCGCACCTGGGTGTTAGTCGACTGGTTTGGGTCGCATCCTGGGACAGAATTGACCTAATTTGCCCGAAATGCTTTGCATAACAAGGGGCTCTCTATATAGTAATATGTCATTGATGTCAGTTAGGCCTGTATACCACGTACAAGTAGAAATAAAGATACTATTAATAGACGCCATGTCTTTAATCAAGTTATCGGATATCGGCGTCCAGAAGATAAGATAAGATAAGATAAGATTTCGTTCGGATTTTTAACCCCGGAGGGTTAGCCACCCAGGATAACCCAAGAAAGTCAGTGCGTCATCGAGGACTGTCTAACTTATTTCCATTGGGGTCCTTAATCTTGTCCCCCAGGATGCGACCCACACCAGTCGACTAACACCCAGGTACCTATTTGCTGCTAGGTGAACAGGACAATAGGTGTAAGGAAACGTGTCGGAATTTCCACCCGCCGGGAATCGAACCCGGGCCCTCCGTGTGTGAAGCGGGAGCTTTAGCCACCAGACCACAGCTCAGTCACACGAGCTTAGGTAAGTCCGATTTTCTAGTACAGCACCTTAGAGGAATACTGCAGTGATCCCATCAGGGCGTGTTAGAGAAATTTAGACGAGCACCTTTGGGATGCTATGATATATGGGCGATCCGCCTAAACCAGGTAAATGACGTGACCTCACCACATGAGATACACCTTTACCATAGTGGAACATGCAGTAACATACGTAACAATTGCATGTTTCATCCAGCATAACCAAAAAAGTATCCAAAACGGTTGGGATCCTCTCCAAGATACGATACAAAATGCCCTTCTCACACTATACTAATCATTTATCCATACCTCACCTATGCTATTTGTGCTTGGGGATCAACTGCAGCAACACACCTAAAGCCAATAATAACCCAACAAAAAGCCGCAGTAAGAATAATCACTAAATCCCATCCCTGGCAACACCCCCCCCCACTCTTCATAGATCTAAACTTACTCCCTGTTCAGTACATCCACACTTACTACTGTGCAATCTACATCTACAGGACCTTAAATTCCAATATTAACCTTGACCTAAAACGCTTTCTTGATAGTTGTGACAGAACCCACAGGCATAACACCAGACACAAACATCTCTATGACATTCCCCGTGTCCGACTAAACCTTTACAAAAATTCAATGTATGTCAAAGGCCCTAAAATCTGGAACACCCTACCTGAAAATTCTAAAACTGCAGACACATTCATCACCTTCAAAACTACCATTAGAAAACATCTTATCTCCCTGATACACCCCATCAACTAATTACACGAATACCACCTGGTGGTTCACACTTACACTCACTCACCCATTTGACCATAAACAGAAATATCAATCTCAGTCTTAAAATAATGAATCCTAACTAGTCATAAGTTGGCCTGTGATACTCCAATACTGAAACTATGTATTGTGCCAAAACAAAAGCATTCACATTGCTAAACTCACAAACTAGTATTTAGTCACTTAGCCATAATACCAACTTACCTCATAATTTGTAATATTTTAAATTTAAGAATTAATCTAAGTCTGCCCGAAATGCCTAGCCATGCTAGGTGTTCTAGTGGTACACCCTGTAATTATTATTTTACTGCATGTAAACCACACAATAACCAAATTCTGTAAACTCAGCATTGTAATCCTTATAGAGAATAAACTTTGAATTGAATTGAATTGAACATACAGTTACGGAGGAAGGAGCCCAGAGTACAGCTGCTGGAACACTTAGACAGTGAACCTTTAAGATAGATAACACTTATATGTTACTAACACTCACCCAAAGTCCCAAGAGTGGTCTTTGGAAGACCCCCACACGTAGGTATCCATAGCCTCGAAGAAGTAAATGTAAAGACTTAAGAAAAATGTTGACATTATTTCTTGAGGCTGTTTGGGTATTTACTTCTCCTACTAACACATATTCTTTATATATATATATATATATATATATATATATATATATATATATATATATATATATATATATATATATATATATATGTCGTGCCGAATATATATAGGAAGAACTCATATATATATATATATATAGCGGAGCACCTGGAAAAGACTGGATTCATAAATAATAACCAACACCATTTCCTAAAGGGTAAATCCTGTATCACAACTCTGCCAGCAGAGTTCTGTGATAAGGTAACAAAAACTGGGCAGGAAGAGTGGGATGGGTGGACTGAATAGTTTTGGATTACAAGAAGGTGTTTGATACTGTACTCCACAAGAGATTGGCACAACAGCTAGAGGTGCAGGCAGGAATTACAGGGAAAGCACTACAGTGGATCAAGGAATACTTAACGGGAAGGAAGCAACGATTTACTGTCAGGGAGGAGGTGTCGGAATGGGCGAATGTGTCGGGAGAGTTCGTGGAGATGTGATGGCTGGAGTTAAACAGTCGTTGGATGGTAACACATATATTAGCAGAGTGTGAGAGGGGAGCCCAGACTGCCTGTGCTGCCTGTCGTAGACCTAAGCGCGGAGTGAGGACGAGGCCGGGAGCGCAGTGCTCACATCCTGCATCACGTGACGTCATGCAAGCTAGTCACTGAGCCTAGCAAGGGGTCAACTATGTAAAACATATGGATGGTACTATGATACTCAGATAACATATACATATACAGGGGATCAGCAACTATGCTGACAAATGTGATGAGTGGGGTTCCACAAAAGTCAGCACTGTTTCTTGTGTATATGAACGACATGGCAGAGGAAAAATAAAAGCACTAATGATGCAATTATAAAAATGCTAGACCTGCTTTACACAGCATTGGAAAATAAGGAATATCCGCTAGGAATTTTTATTGACCTAAGAAAAGCGTTTGACACAGTAGACCACGGTATCCTACTCCACAAACTTGACCACTATGGTATAAGAGGCCATGCGCTTGCATATTTCAAATCCTACCTTTCAAATAGGTATCAGTATGTCACCATTAAAGACACGGCCTTATCAATACGGCCACTTGATAATGGAGTTCCGCAGGGAAGTGTCCTTGGACCCCTGCTCTTCCTCATTTACATCAATGATCTTCCAAACATATCCCAACACCTGAAACCCATTCTCTTTGCTGACGACACGACTTATGTCATCTCCCACCCTAATCTTGCCACCCTCAACACCATTGTTAACGAGGAGCTGCTCAAAATATCGACTTGGATGACAGCCAATAAACTTACACTTAACACTGGCAAAACCTACTATATTATGTTTGGTAGCAGAGCAGGTGTTGTGCAACTTAACATTAAGATCGACAACACTGTAATTGCCAGACATAATGAGGACAAATTCCTTGGCCTATACCTCGACAACAACCTAAATTTCAGCACCCATATCTAACACATAACAAAAAAAGTATCCAAAACGGTGGGGATCCTCTCCAAGATACGATACTACGTGCCGCAAACTGCCCTTCTCACATTATACCATTCACTTATATATCCATACCTCACCTATGCTGTCTGTGCTTGGGGTTCAACTGTAGCAACACACCTAAAGCCAATAATAACCCAACAAAAAGCCGCAGTAAGAATAATCACTAAATCCCATCCCTGGCAACACCCCCCTACCACTCTTCATAGATCTAAACTTACTCCCTGTTCAGAACATCCACACATACTACTGTGCAATCTATATCTACAGGACCTTAAATTCCAATATTAACCTTGACCTAAAACGCTTTTTTGTTAGTTGTTACAGGATCCACAGGCATAACACCAGACACAAACATCTCTGACATTCCTCGTGTTTGACTAAACCTTTACAAAAATTCAATATATTTCAAAGGACCTAACATCTGGAACACCCTACCCAAAAACTCTAGAACTGCAGACACATTCATCACTTTCAAAACTACAGTTAGAAAACATCTTATCTCCCTGATCCACTTCTTCCTCGGTTGCATTTATTGTGTCCAACACTTGTTGGTGTACCCCGATCCACCCCGACAACTAACTACATGATAACCACCTGGTAGTTCACAATTACACTCACTCACCCACTGAGTATAAACCCAGAAGTACTAATCTTAAAATACTAAATCCTAACTAGACATAAGTTTGCCTATGATACTCCAATATAGACACCTTGTATTGTGCCAAAACAAAAGCATTCACATTGCTAAACTCACAAATTATGATGTAGTCACTTAGCCTTAATACCATAATCTGTAAGGATTTAATGTTAAGATTTAATCTAAGTCTGTTCGAAATGCCTAGCCATGCTAGGTGTCCTAGTGGCCCCCTCTGTAATTAGTATTTTATAACATGTAAACCACACAATACCCAAAACCTGTAAACCCCACATTGTAACCCTTATAGAGAATAAACTTGAATTGAATTGAATTGAAATCGAGTCAGAGGTGTTGCTGTTCGCAGATGGTGTGAAAGTAATGAGAATGCAAACAGGAGTAGACTAGGAAAGACTACAAATAGATCTGGACAAACTATAGGTTTGGTCCAACAAGTGGCTTTTGGAAATGCAAAGTTATGAAAATCAAAGGTTAAGGACGTCCGGAAACTGTACAGGCTCGGGGGACAAAAGCTGCAAACCTCCCTGAAGGAGAAGTACCTCGTGTGAACATAATTCCGAGCATTTCGCCTGAGAAGCACATCAAGTGAATAACTGCTGCAGCAAACGCGAGACTGGCAATGTAAGGGTAGCTTTCAGAAACATCAACAAGAAAGTATTCATGACCATATGTATACACAGCATATGTCAGACCCATGTTGGAGTATGCAGCGCCAATATGGAACCCACATCTGATTAAGCATGTAAACTGGAAAAAATTAAAAGGTTTGCAGCAAAACTAGTCCCAGAGCCGAGGTGTATGACCTGTGAGGAGAAGCTAGAGGAGATAGACCTGACGACACGAGAAGACAAAAGGACCAGAGATGACATGATTACGACGTACAAAATTCTGAGGAGCTGACAGGGTAGACAGGGAGAGTCTGAGAGGCAGGTCTCAGGTACACGAGGTCGTGGCTGGAAGTTAAAAGCACAGATGAATCACAGGGATGATAGAAAATACTTCTTCGACCTTCAACGACCTAGTCAGTGAAGTGGTACATACAGAATCTATACACAGCTTTAAGAATAGGTTTGATAGGGCTCGTGCAGCCATGAGTTAAACCAGTAGCGGCCAGCAGAGAGGCGGGGTCAGGAGCCGAGACTCGACCCACGATTAAGTTAATACAATTAGGTGAGTACACATACACATCAACCGTCACCAGTAATGTGATATTACATGAGGTTGGGCTAGGTGGTAGTAGGGTAGAGGTAGGGGCTAGGTGGTAGTAGGATAGATGTAGAGGCTAGGTGGTAGCAGGATAGATGTAGAGGCTAGGTGGTAGTAGTATAGAGATAGGGGCTAGGTGGTTGTAGTATAGAGGTAGGGGCATCCCCTTGTTTACTATCCCCCGTGGTATTGCTAGTTTGTAACATTGGATTTTGCATGTGTTTGTCTACACCTGTTTCCCCACTAGAGCTCCTGTCTCCCTCCAGGCCACTAACATTCACTTCTCTATTCTTACAGTTACTGTCTACCAGGGCAGCATTTGCACCAGGGGCGATAGCACCATCTGGCCCAGACTTTTTATTTTCCCATCTGTGACGAACGGCCGGTGACCTGTGGCACCCTTTTTTACCGCTTGAAGTTTTGGGCACTTATAGATCACTTATAGATTAGTAGGACAGAGATAGGGGCTAGGTGGTAGTAGGATAGAGATAGGGGCTAGGTGGTAGTAGGATAGAGATAGGAGCTAGGTGGTTGTAGGATAGAGATAGGGGCTAGGTGGTAGGACAGTGAGTTAGTTAGTTAGTTTAATATGTTTATTATGCACCCCATACCCATCCTGTGGGCGGTAGTCAAAAGATTACAGAGGTACATAATTGGTCCAGGGACTGGACTCCAAAGTTTTGATAGCTGAGCAAGTTACAGAGGTAATGAACTCACAATTTACAAAGGTAATGAACTCACAATTTACAAAGGTAATGAACTCACAATTTACAAAGGTAATGAACTCACAATTTACAAAGGTAATGAACTCACAATTTACAAAGGTAATGAACTCCAGGTAAGTCTGGTCACAATCATGACAAGTTATAAAGGTATTTACAGATTACAGAGGTACGTAATGGGTCCAGGGACTGGGCCCCCAAAGTTTTGATAGCTGAACTAGGTACAAAGGTAATGAGCTCACAAGTTACAAAGGTAATGAATTCTGTAGAATGGTTACTTACGTTTATACTTTGGCTACAATCATGAACAAATTATAGAGTAATGAGCAATTCACACTTTCACACCCGGTCACAACTGTAATGAGTTATTGGTGCAAATATTGATTGTTGAGTCACACACACCACACACACACACACACACACACACACACACACACACACACACACACACACACACACACACACACACACACACACACACACACACACACACACTTTAGTTTAATATCTTTATGCACCCCATACCCATCCTGTGGGCGGTAGTCAAAAGATTACAAAGGTACATAATGGGTCCAGTGACTGGACCCCAAAGTTATGATAGCTGAACTAGTTACAGAGGTAATGAACTCCAGGTAGATCTGGTCACTAATCATGGCAAGTTACAGAGGTAATGAATCAGCTTCACTCCTATACATGGTTACAGTCATGAACAAATTACAAAGTAATGAACCACTGATACGTCCACACCTGGTCACAATTGCAATGAGTTATAAATACAAATATTAAGTGGATCATACACCCACACTAGCGCGCGCGCGCACATACACACACGAGGGCGCACGCACGGACATGTGCACACGAGCGTACAAATATATGCATACACACAAGGACGCACACCCACACACACACACACACCAACACCCACACACACACACCAACACCCACACACACACATCCTCACACACACCCACACACACACCCTCACACACACCCACACACACACACCCACACACACACCCACACACGCACACACACACCCACACACGCACACACACACACACACGCACACACACACACACACCCTCACACACACCCGCACACACACCCTCACACACCCACACACACGCACGCACACACACACACACACACACACACACACACACACACACACACACACACACACACACACACACACACACACACACCCTCACACACACACACACACACACACACACACACACACACACACACACACACACACACACACACACACACACACACACATGCACACATGCACACATGTGGTAATGCTTTATTTACAGCTAGCAAAGTCAGGGTATTTCTCCAGAATGGTCTGCAATATACCACTGTGGATAAAATACTTAGCCATTTCTTGAACACTTCTGAGTGAGTTGTTTCTAAATTCATTAATTTTATCACACTCCAGTACATAATGACGCAATGTGTGACAATAGTCCATCTGGCAAAGTTTACATTTCGTTTGGTCTACATCTGGTGGTGGTGATTTAACCTGCCAAAGATACTTGTAACCCAGCCGGAGCCGGGCAGTAGTGACATCCAAGAGTCTGCTTATCTTGTTGGATGCACCATAGACATGTGGCTCCTCCTGCATGATGGAATGATGATAGATGGACTGACTTGTGTCAATCTCCCTAAGTCTTAAGTCAATAAAGTTCATTTGAAGTTCTTTTCGTATTATTGTTCTCAAACTGCTAACTGACAACCCAAGATTGTAATCTACCCCCTCTTTGAAAGCATACAGCTTAGCCAATTTATCAGTTCTATCATGCATCTGAAGACCAATGTGAGATGGAATCCACAGCATGTGCACTCTGACTCCACTGTCCACAATCTTACCATATCTATGTCTGGCTTCTGACAAAAGCATGCCACAATTTATACTTAATGAGTTGAGAGCATTTATGGATGACAGAGAATCAGTTACAATTAAAGTGTCAACCTTAGATACATGGACACATTTGAGTGCAAGGAGTATGGCAAACAGTTCTGTTTGAAGGGTAGAGGCCCAGTTATTGATGCGTGCTCCAATTTCTTTATGAGAGCCATCACTCTGTGTGACAACAGCAGCACTACCAGCTGCACCAGTGGACTGGTGAACAGAACCATCGACGTAAATAATTTGTGAAAGATTGTTCTGTGTGACTAAGTTATCAATACAGCTTAAGGCATCATGTTTGGCTTCAAGACGAAGCTTTGGTTGTGATTTAAGAAGAGTTTTGGGGGGAAATGGAGGAATGGTAGTTTGGAATGGGGTAATATCCCATGGAGCAGGGAAATGTCTCTGTTGTCCAACTTGATATAGATCATGTAGCTGGTTCATGCGGAGGTCGGTTCCAGTTTTTTCGATCCATCTGGAAGGATGTTCACCAGTGCTGAGGAAAGTTTGGAGGGCTTCTGTGCAGGGGTTTGAATGGGCTAGCCTAAGCATATTGACCCCAATAAGGATATTTCTTTCAGTAACACGATCTCTAATGCTTGGAATATTAAGTTCTTTCCGCATATTTAAAATTTTGGCAGTACGAGGGCATCCTAGGATGATCCTCATTGCTTCGTTTTGCAGTTTTTCCAGCCCTCCAAGCTTCCAGTCAGACACGAGTGCAAGTAGTGGCGCTGCATAATCAACCAATGATCTAATATAAGCAAGATACATCATTTTCACAATTTTAACATTAGCACCATACCTGGGATGAAAACCTGCCACAACTCTAAGTGCTCTCAGCCTTTCTTTGTATTGGCGACAAAGTCTCGTTACAACAGGTCCAAGTAGTGGAACCTCAAAGCCTAGATACCTGTATCTGCTTACATATTCTAGAAGAGACCCATCATGCAACTGGATCTGACGAACTGTGCCTCTCTGCCGAGGAGGACGCCTGTTGAGTATCTTTGTTTTATCCCCTGAGATTATTAACCCCAGGTCCTGACACGAGGCTAAAACATGATTAAGAATGTTTTGGGTGTTGGAGAATCCGGTAGTGTGAATCATTATGTCATCAGCAAAACTAACCATATAATGATGGGGCTGGCTAGGCATGGCATTAAGTAAGGCATTAATCAAAATGTTGAAAAGGGTGGGACTAAGCACACCTCCCTGTGGGGTTCCTAATTCAAAATCTTTAGTTACACTTCTATGTCCCTGGAACAACACAGACGACTTTCTGTTGGACAGGTAACCTTTAATCCAGCGGAGAAGCCATCCTCCAACATCCATTCTGGCAAGTTCACTAATGATTACATGTCTGTTGGCTACATCAAAAGCGGATTTAAGGTCAAGGAACGTAGTGTATGAGCTGTCAGTGTGCAGAGTGAGAAAGGTGGTAATGCAATGATGCACACTCCTTCCATGCATGAAGCCATGCAACCGGGGTGACAAGAATTCCTTAATTCTGTGCATAAGACGATTAAGAATCATCCTTTCAAATGTTTTACACAAGCAGCTAGTAAGGGATATTGGGCGAAATGAGTTTTGTTGATTGGGCTTTGGAATGGGAATAATGAGGCTATTGGTCCATGATTTAGGGAGCTCCCCAGTGACATAACTCATGTTATATAATTCAAGTAAAGGATTACCTGGTACTCGACACAGCAATCTGAGTATGTTGTAAGTAATACCATCCTCACCAGGCGACGTGGAGTTGCCCTTAGTTAGTGCTGCATCAAGTTCATAATTAGTGAAAGGAATGTTGCAGTCATCTGCCTTGCTGAGCATAAAGCAAACAAGTCTCTCCCTTGCATCATATTTGTCCATTAATTTCTCCTGTGTGGTACTGGGAAGACTGTCATAGCTAGATGTAGCAGCCCAAGCACTGACTAACTCATTCGCCCTATGCAAGGGATGAGGGTGCGCGATCTGCCCAGTTCTGTTACCCTTAATTCTATTTATGTCCCTCCATGCCCGGCTAAGTGGGGTGTGAGCATTGAGACCATTGACAAATTGTTCCCAGTCTGTTTGCCGCAGCTCTGTCATACGCTCTCTGGCAGCAGCAAGGGCAGTTTGGAAGAGGCTCAGCATTTCAGGGGTACGATGGTTTCTATAGGCTAGGCCTAGTCTGCGAGCAGTACGTTTCAATGTTCGAAGTTTAGAATCATTGTAATAGGTATGATTTTTATAAGACTTATGATTATTATGGAAGTCATTTGGATTTAGAGTAGTAGGAGGTTTCAGAGGCGGCTCTAAGAAGTTCTGAATACTGCTCATAAGGTCATTGTTAAACGACGGTGATAGGGGCTAGGTGGTAGCAGGATACAGGTAGGGGCTGGGTGGTAGTGGGACAGAGATACGGGCTAGGTGGTAGTAGGATAGTGATAGGGGATAGGTGGTAGTAGGAATAAGGAGGAGATAGGTTCCATTGGGTAGGATGTAAGTATTCTTCTGGTTAATATACTTTTTTTTTAACTGATTTACATTACGTAACTTTACCTAAGTTACCCTAAATGTCCTAACTTAATGCAGTTGGTAAACTAGTAAGATATGAACGTATATGATGAGATATTCTGGGTGAGGTGGGTGAAGGGTGGGTGACAGAGGCAGGGTCTGGGTGAGGTGGGTGAAGGGTGGGTGACAGTGGCAGGGTCTGGGTGAGGTGGGTGAAGGGTGGGTGACAGTGGCAGGGTCTGGGTGAGGTGGGTGAAGGGTGAGTGACAGTGGCAGGGTCTGGGTGAGGTGGGTGAAGGATGGGTGACAGAGGCAGGGTCTGGGTGAGGTGGGTGAAGGGTGTGTGACAGAGGCAGGGTCTGGGTGAGGTGGGTGAAGGGTGGGTGACAGAGGCAGGGTCTGGGTGAGGTGGGTGAAGGGTGAGTGACAGTGGCAGGGTCTGGGTGAGGTGGGTGAAGGGTGGGTGACAGAGGCAGGGTCTGGGTGAGGTGGGTGAAGGGTGGGTGACAGAGGCAGGGTCTGGGTGAGGTGGGTGAAGGGTGGGTGACAGAGGCAGGGTCTGGGTGAGGTAGGTGAAGGGTGAGTGACAGAGGCAGGGTCTGGGTGAGGTGGGTGAAGGGTGAGTGACAGAGGCAGGGTCTGGGTGAGGTGGGTGAAGGGTGAGTGACAGAGGCAGGGTCTGGGTGAGGTGGGTGAAGGGTGAGTGACAGAGGCAGGGTCTGGGTGAGGTGGGTGAAGGGTGAGTGACAGAGGCAGGGTCTGGGTGAGGTGGGTGAAGGGTGAGTGACAGAGGCAGGGTCTGGGTGAGGTGGGTGAAGGGTGAGTGACAGAGGCAGGGTCTGGGTGAGGTGGGTAAAGGGTGGGTGACAGAGGAAGGGTCTGGGTGAGGTGGGTGAAGGGTGAGTGACAGAGGCAGGGTCTGGGTGAGGTGGGTGAAGGGTGAGTGACAGAGGCAGGGTCTGGGTGAGGTGGGTAAAGGGTGGGTGACAGAGGAAGGGTCTGGGTGAGGTGAGTGAAGGGTGGGTGACAGAGGCAGGGTCTGGGTGAGGTGAGTGAAGGGTAGGTGACAGTGGCAGGGTCTGGGTGAGGTGGGTGAAGGGTGAGTGACAGAGGCAGGGTCTGGGTGAGGTGGGTGAAGGGTGAGTGACAGAAGCAGGGTCTGAGTGAGGTGGGTAAAGGGTGGGTGACAGAGGCAGGGTCTGGGTGAGGTGGGTGAAGGGTGAGTGACAGAGGCAGGGTCTGGGTGAGGTGGGTGAAGGGTGAGTGACAGAAGCAGGGTCTGGGTGAGGTGGGTAAAGGGTGGGTGACAGAGGCAGGGTCTGAGTGAGGTGGGTGAAGGGTGGGTGACAGAGGCAGGGTCTGGGTGAGGTGGGTGAAGGGTGGGTGACAGAGGCAGGGTCTGGGTGAGGTGGGTGAAGGGTGGGTGACAGAGGCAGGGTCTGGGTGAGGTGGGTGAAGGGTGGGTGACAGAGGCAGGGTCTGGGTGAGGTGGGTGAAGGGTGGGTGACAGTGGCAGGGTCTGGGTGAGGTGGGTGAAGGGTGGGTGACAGAGGCAGGGTCTGGGTGAGGTGAGTGAAGTGTGGGTGACAGAGGCAGGGTCTGGGTGAGGTGAGTGAAGGGTGGGTGACAGTAGCAGGGTCTGGGTGAGGTGGGTGAAGGGTAGGTGACAGAGGCAGGGTCTGGGTGAGGTGGGTGAAGGGTGGGTGACAGAGGCAGGGTCTGGGTGAGGTGAGTGAAGTGTGGGTGACAGTGGCAGGGTCTGGGTGAGGTGGGTGAAGGGTAGGTGACAGAGGCAGGGTCTGGGTGAGGTGGGTGAAGGGTGGGTGACAGAGGCAGGGTCTGGGTGAGGTGGGTGAAGGGTGGGTGACAGTGGCAGGGTCTGGGTGAGGTGAGTGAAGGGTGGGTGACAGTGGCAGGGTCTGGGTGAGGTGGGTGAAGGGTGGGTGACAGAGGCAGGGTCTGGGTGAGGTGAGTGAAGGGTGGGTGACAGTGGCAGGGTCTGTGTGAGGTGAGTGAAGGGTGGGTGACAGTGGCAGGGTCTGGGTTAGGTGGGTGAAAGGTGGGTGACAGAGGTAGGGTCTGGGTGAGGTGAGTGAAGGGTGGGTGACAGTGGCAGGGTCTAGGTGAGGTGGGTGAAGGGTGAGTGACAGAGGCAGGGTCTGTGTGAGGTGAGTGAAGGGTGGGTGACAGTGGCAGGGTCTGGGTTAGGTGGGTGAAAGGTGGGTGACAGAGGCAGGGTCTGGGTGAGGTGGGTGAAGGGTGGGTGACAGGCAGGGTCTGGAGGAGGTGGGTGACAGTGGCAGGGTCTGGGTGAGGTGGGTGAAGGATGGGTGACAGAGGCAGGGTCTGGAGGAGGTGGGTGACAGTGGCAGGGTCTGGGTGAGGTGGGTGAAGGGTGGGTGACAGAGGCAGGGTCTGGAGGTGGGTGAAGGGTGGGTGACAGTGGCAGGGTTTGGAGGAGGTGGGTGAACGGTGGGTGACAGTGGCAGGGTCTGGGTGAGGTGGGTGAAGGGTGGGTGACAGAAGCAGGGTCTGGAGGAGGTGGGTGAAGGATGGGTGACAGTGGCAGGGTCTGGAGGAGGTGAGTGAACGGTGGGTGACAGTGGCAGGGTCTGGGTGAGGTGGGTGAAGGGTGGGTGACAGTGGCAGGGTCTGGGTGAGGTGGGTGAAGGATGGGTGACAGTGGCAGGGTCTGGAGGAGGTGAGTGAACGGTGGGTGACAGTGGCAGGGTCTGGAGGAGGTGGGTGAAGGGTGGGTGACAGTGGCAGGGTCTGGAGGAGGTGAGTGAAGGGTGGGTGACAGTGGCAGGGTCTGGGGGAGGTGGGTGAAGGGTGGGTGACAGAGGCAGGGTCTGGAGGAGGTGAGTGAAGGGTGGGTGACAGTGGCAGGGTCTGGGGGAGGTGGGTGAAGGGTGGGTGACAGTGGCAGGGTCTGGGGGAGGTGGGTGAAGGGTGTGTGACAGAGGCAGGGTCTGGAGGAGGTGGGTGAAGGGTGGGTGACAGTGGCAGGGTCTGGAGGAGGTGAGTGAAGGGTGGGGGACAGTGGCAGGGTCTGGGGGAGGTGGGTGAAGGGTGGGTGACAGTGGCAGGGTCTGGGGGAGGTGGGTGAAGGGTGTGTGACAGAGGCAGGGTCTGGAGGAGGTGGGTGAAGGGTGGGTGACAGTGGCAGGGTCTGGAGGAGGTGAGTGAAGGGTGGGTGACAGTGGCAGGGTCTGGGGGAGGTGGGTGAAGGGTGGGTGACAGTGGCAGGGTCTGGGGGAGGTGGGTGAAGGGTGTGTGACAGTGGCAGGGTCTGGAGGAGGTGGGTGAAGGGTGGGTGACAGTGGCAGGGTCTGGAGGAGGTGAGTGAAGGGTGGGTGACAGTGGCAGGGTCTGGGGGAGGTGGGTGAAGGGTGGGTGACAGAGGCAGGGTCTGGAGGAGGTGGGTGAAGGGTGGGTGACAGTGGCAGGGTCTGGGTGAGGTGGGTGAAGGGTGGGTGACAGAGGCAGGGTCTGGGTGAGGTGGGTGAAGGGTGGGTGACAGAGGCAGGGTCTGGGTGAGGTGGGTGAAGGGTGGGTGACAGTGGCAGGGTCTGGGTGAGGTGGGTGAAGGGTGGGTGACAGAGGCAGGGTCTGGGTGAGGTGGGTGAAGGGTGGGTGACAGAGGCAGGGTCTGGAGGTGCGTGAAGGATGGGTGACAGTGGCAGGGTCTGGGTGAGGTGGGTGAAGGGTGGGTGACAGAGGCAGGGTCTGGGTGAGGTGGGTGAAAGGTGGGTGACAGTGGCAGGGTCTGGAGGAGGTGGGTGAACGGTGGGTGACAGAGGCAGGGTCTGGGTGAGGTGGGTGAAGGGTGGATGACAGTGGCAGGGTCTGGAGGTGGGTGAAGGGTGGGTGACAGTGGCAGGGTCTGGAGGAGGTGGGTGAAGGATGGGTGACAGTGGCAGGGTCTGGAGGAGGTGGGTGAAGGGTGGGTGACAGTGGCAGGGTCTGGAGGAGGTGGGTGAAGGGTGGGTGACAGTGGCAGGGTCTGGAGGAGGTGGGTGACAGAGGCAGGGTCTGGAGGAGGTGGGTGACAGAGGCAGGGTCTGGAGGAGGTGGGTGACAGAGGCAGGGTCTGGAGGAGGTGGGTGACAGAGGCAGGGTCTGGAGGAGGTGGGTGACAGAGGCAGGGTCTGGAGGAGGTGGGTGACAGAGGCAGGGTCTGGAGGAGGTGGGTGACAGAGGCAGGGTCTCTGGCGTACCCAAAGGGTCTAGCCAACGGCAAAACAACGGAGCTGACTCACAGCTAAGCAACGGGTCATAACGGCCAACGATACGCTAATCTCCCACCCTTGTGCTACTGTTACATACGCCAACGCTATCTACACTCCCACGCTACCTACACTCTCCCACGCTATTTACACTCCCACACTACCTACACTCTCCCACGCTACCTACACTCCCACGCTACCTACACTCTCCCACGCTATTTACACTCCCACACTACCTACACTCTCCCACGCTACTTACACTCTCCCACGCTACTTACACTCCCACGCTACCTACACTCTCCCACGCTACCTACACTCTCCCACGTTACTTACACTCCCACGCTACCTACACTCTCCCACGCTACCTACACTCTCCCACGTTACTTACACTCCCACGCTACCTACACTCTCCCACGCTACCTACACTCTCCCACGCTACTTACACTCCCATGCTACCTACACTCTCCCACGCTACCTACACTCCCACGCTACCTACGCTCTCCCACTCTACATACACTCTCCCATGCTACCTACACTCTCCCACGCTACCTACACTCTCCCACGCTACTTACACTCCCACGCTACCTACACTCTCCCACGCTACCTACACTCCCACGCTACCTACACTCCCACGTTACCTACACTCTCCCACGCTACGTACACTCACGCTCCCTACACTCGCACGCTACCTGCACTCTCCCACGCTACCTACACTCTCCCACGCTGCCTACATTCCCATGCTACCTACACTCCCACGCTACCTACACTCTCCCACGCTGCCTACATTCCCATGCTACCTACACTCCCACGCTACCTACACTCTCCCACGTTACTTACACTCCCACGCTACCTACACTCTCCCACGCTACCTACACTCTCCCACGCTACTTACACTCCCATGCTACCTACACTCTCCCACGCTACCTACACTCCCACGCTACCTACGCTCTCCCACTCTACATACACTCTCCCATGCTACCTACACTCTCCCACGCTACCTACACTCTCCCACGCTACTTACACTCCCACGCTACCTACACTCTCCCACGCTACCTACACTCTCCCACGCTACCTACACTCCCACGCTACTTACACACACGCTACTTACACTCCCACGCTACCTACACTCTCCCACGCTACCTACACTCCCACGCTACTTACACCCCCACGCTACCTACACTCTCCCACGCTACCTACACTCTCCCACGCTGCCTACATTCCCATGCTACCTACACTCCCACGCTACCTACACTCTCCCACGCTGCCTACATTCCCATGCTACCTACACTCCCACGCTACCTACACTCTCCCACGCTACCTACACTCTCCCACGTTACTTACACTCCCACGCTACCTACACTCTCCCACGCTACCTACACTCTCCCACGCTACTTACACTCCCATGCTACCTACACTCTCCCACGCTACCTACACTCCCACGCTACCTACGCTCTCCCACTCTACATACACTCTCCCATGCTACCTATACTCTCCCACGCTACCTACACTCTCCCACGCTACTTACACTCCCACGCTACCTACACTCTCCCACGCTACCTACACTCTCCCACGCTACCTACACTCCCACGCTACTTACACCCACGCTACTTACACTCCCACGCTACCTACACTCTCCCACGCTACCTACACTCTCCCACGCTACCTACACTCCCACGCTACTTACACCCCCACGCTACCTACACTCTCCCACGCTACCTACACTCCCACGCTACTTACACCCACGCTACTTACACTCCCACGCTACCTACACTCTCCCACGCTACCTACACTCTCCCACGCTACCTACACTCCCACGCTACTTACACCCCCACGCTACCTGCACTCTCCCACGCTACCTACACTCTCCCACGCTGCCTACATTCCCATGCTACCTACACTCCCACGCTACCTGCACTCTCCCACGCTACCTACACTCCCACGCTACCTGCACTCTCCCACGCTACCTGCACTCTCCCACTCTACCTACACTCTCCCACGCTACCTACACTCCCACGCTACTTACACCCCCACGCTACCTACACTCTCCCACGCTACCTACACTCTCACGCTCCCTACACTCGCACGCTACCTGCACTCTCCCACGCTACCTACACTCTCCCACGCTGCCTACATTCCCATGCTACCTACACTCCCACGCTACCTGCACTCTCCCACGCTACCTACACTCTCCCACGCTACCTACACTCTCCCACGCTACCTGCACTCTCCCACGCTACCTACACTCCCACGCTGCTTACACTCTCCCACGCTACCTACACTCCCACGCTGCCTACACTCCCACGCTTCCTACACTCAAGCTACTTATACTTAGGCTACGCACACTCCCAGGCTACCTACACTCAAGCTACCTATACTCAGGCTACGCACACTCCCAGGCTACCTACACTTAAGCTACGTACACTCCTTGTTTGTACCTCTACGAGGTGGTGATCGTAGTACATGGTACTCTAGAGCGCTATTTCCCTGACTAGTTCCTCGTTGTTGAAGATCAAGTCTAGTACATATTTCTAGTAGGCTCCGTTATGTGTTATTTGTTAGCTCAAAGCGGGGGTTTTCAGAGTCCCAGTTCCCAGAATCCCAGAATCCTTGAATCCCCAGAGTCCCTTTCTGGTATGTGCCTCTCATGGGCCCATGTGGAACGCCCTAAATAGGAAAGTTGAAGAGGCGGGATTCATGCATAGTTTTAAGAACAGGTATGATAGGGCTCACACAGAAAGGAGAACGTGAACCCAGTAGCAGCAGCGGAAAGGCGGGGCCAGGAGCTGAGATTCGGCCCCTGTAACCACAATTAGGTGAGTACACACAAAGGAGGAATTGAGTCAGTTGTTTAGGAGACGGACTAGGAGGAGGAGGAGGAGGATGTTGATTATTCTTCTTATTATTATTATTATTATTATCAAAAGGAAGCGCTAAACCTACTAGGATCACACAGAAGGGGATGTTGAGCAGAAGAGATAAGCAGGAAACCTTCAGATGTAAATAAGAAACAAAATGCCATAACCCGCACTTATGTTGTTTACATACAGTGGGAATATTCTACCATTGTATTATCAGGACGAAACCAACACCTGAGGAAGCATGTTAAGAAACTGGAGACAGTGTAAAAGTACGCTATGAGAGGCTAGTGAAGTTGAATCTAACGACAGTGAAGAATAAAAGAACCAGGGGAGATATGATAACAACATGCAATATGCAAAATACTCAGGGAAACTGATAGGGACAGGCTATTTGAGAGGTGAGAAACGGGAACTCGGGGAGACAGTTGGAAGTTAAAAACAGATCAGCCACAGGGAAGTTTAGAAGCATTTTTTCAGTCTTAGGGTTGTCGGAAAGTGCAACAATCTTGATGAATAAGTGGGGAAAGCAGTCTCCATGAGGCTAGGAGTGAATCTAGTGAGCGGCAAGTTGAGAGGCGGTGCCAGGAGCTGAGATTCTATCCCTACAACTACATGTAGGTGATATAAAAGGGCATGTCTACTGAAAAGAATTTTGAGAACCGGTAGCTAAGTAACGGATGTGTTTCAGTTACAACGCCTTTGTTTACCACCTTCCATTTCACACTTGACAAAGTTGAAATCTCAAAGGAGGATAATATCTGGTTGTCAGATATTATCCTCCTTTGAGAACTCACCTGTTGTTGACTGTGGTTTATTTGCAAGGATAATTAAGAGAGTCTTGTTCTCCACTTGTATACGTAGTGCTATGTTATGCAATAAATTGAACAGTTCTGTGCAATGTCTCTCTCACGCAGTTCTGCTCTTTTCCGTGATTTTTTTTTGCCGTGTCACATATGTATATATTGTAGCTTTCTACCCAGATCGCATCGTCTAAAACATCCCTTGTTTGTGTGTTTTTTTTTTTTTGTGTGTGTGAATGCTCCAAACACAGTATTTGTTTCTGCATGAAGTTCACTTATATACTGTATTTAACTATATTTTTGTTTGTTTTAGACCCTCAGTGTTAGCAGCATAAAAGGAGAATTTACCGTTTGTGATGTTTGGGTTTGTTGTGGGTTGTGTTAACACTTCTGGTACAGTACCATCTTGTATTGTAGTTCTCGGTGTACTTATTCCCGGTCTCCCGGGTACTAACTGTTGTATATTTTTGCCAGATGTGTGAAGAACTGCTTCGCTGTGTTCCAGTGTCAAGTATATCTTTGTATACCCTATTTTTATTGTCAGGTATATATCTTTGTATTCCCTTTTGCCTTTCATTGTATTTGTTTTATCTTTAGATGGTATATCTCTCACCCCTAATTTTTTTTTTGTTTACCGTGCCTACGGCTTCTTGATACGTAATTGTGTATTGTTGGGCGTGAAGGGTGGGCGTGATGGGCATGATGGGTGTGATGGGTGGGTGGGTGGGTGTGAAGGTGGGTGGTATAACCAGTCTTGCTGGGTGGCTCACCACAGACAGGTTCGTCTCTCTGGAACACGACTTCCTGGACCAGCTGAAACACGACCACCCTCTTGTATGACATCCATTCTTCTTGCTTCCCTCTTCATTCTTTACTACTCCCTTCTCTGCTCCTCTTCTTCTTCCTGCTCCTCATCCTTTTTCTTAATCCTTTTCTTCTCATTCCTCTTATTCCTCACTGATAACCTTTTTCTACATCTTCCTCCTCCATCTTTCCCCACTTCTAGTCCTTCACCTCTTCTTTTTCCCCCTTCATCTCTTCTTTTTCTTTTATCTTTTCTTCTTCTTCACTTCTTCCTCCTTCATCTTAATATTTTCATCCTTCTCGTCCTGTCTTTACACAACATTCATAAAAACAATACAGTTACATTAACTGTGCTCCACAATAACAGTTACATTAACTGTGCTCCACAATAACACAGTTACATTAACTGTGCTCCACAATAACACAGTTACATTAACTGTGCTCCACAATAACACAGTTACATTAACTGTGCTCTACAATAACACAGTTACATTAACTGTGTTCCACAATAACACAGTTACATTAACTGTGCTCCACAATAACAGTTACATTAACTGTGCTCCACAATAACACAGTTACATTAACTGTGCTCTACAATAACACAGTTACATTAGCTGTGCTCCACAATAACACAGTTACATTAACTGTGCTCTACAATAACACAGTTACATTAACTGTGCTCCACAATAACACAGTTACATTAACTGTGCTCCACAATAACACAGTTACATTAACTGTGCTCCACAATAACACAGTTACATTAACTGTGCTCTACAATAACACAGTTGCATTAACTGTGCTCCACAATAACACAGTTGCATTAACTGTGCTCCACAATAACAGTTACATTAACTGTGCTCTACAATAACACAGTTGCATTAACTGTGCTCCACAATAACACAGTTGCATTAACTGTGCTCCACAATAACAGTTACATTAACTGTGCTCTACAATAACACAGTTACATTAGCTGTGCTCCACAATAACACAGTTACATTAACTGTGCTCTACAATAACACAGTTGCATTAACTGTGCTCCACAATAACAGTTACATTAACTGTGCTCCACAATAACACAGTTACATTAACTGTGCTCTACAATAACACAGTTACATTAGCTGTGCTCCACAATAACACAGTTACATTAACTGTGCTCTACAATAACACAGTTACATTAACTGTGCTCCACAATAACACAGTTATATTAACTGTGCTCCACAATAACACAGTTACATTAACTGTGCTCTACAGTAACACAGTTACATTAACTGTGCTCTACAATAACACAGTTACATTAACTGTGCTCCACAATAACACAGTTACATTAACTGTGCTCCACAATAACAGTTACATTAACTGTGCTCCACAATAACACAGTTACATTAACTGTGCTCCACAATAACACAGTTACATTAACTGTGCTCTACAATAACACAGTTACATTAACTGTGCTCCACAATAACACAGTTACATTAACTGTGCTCCACAATAACACAGTTACATTAACTGTGCTCTACAATAACACAGTTACATTAACTGTGCTCCACAATAACAGTTACATTAACTGTGCTCCACAACAACACAGTTACGTCAGTTGTGCGTCACAAAAAAACATAAACAAAGGCACTGACTAAGTCTCACCTTAACAGTGACACATTTTCTCCTGTTTCCTCTCAAGAAAAGATTATCCTCAAGATTACCAGAAAAAAAACTCATTTGAGTATACGAGAAAACTTCATTAAAACCTCTGAATATATTCACATTGAAGTGTTATGTTATCAGAAAAAACGTTTAAACCCATGTAACAGTCTCTCTCTCTCTCTCTCTCTCTCTCTCTCTCTCTCTCTCTCTCTCTCTCTCTCTCTCTCTCTCTCTTTACACAGGCTTTTAGAAAATAAGTTTAGGTTTCTGAGCTTTATTCACATCAGCTCATTTGGTCAACTGACTATTTCGTTGATGTTATTATACTGAACAAACATGTTCCAGACACGAGTCTTCCCAGGAATAAATGATCCCAGATGAAACGCTGTTCTGGGGAAGTGTACAGAGTGTAGTGTTTGCTACCCGTCTTGTTGTGTAGAAGCTCACTTCTCACCATCCTCGGAATAGAGCCAAATATGATATATATATATATATATATATATATATATATATATATATATATATATATATATATATATATATATATATATATATCTTTCTCCCAGTAACATTCAACAGTTTAGAAATATCGAGAATATTTTCGGTGTACGTAGAGACCCTTCTCAGACTTGTTCTTGATAACACAAGCAGCAGCAGCAGCCGACTCCATGATTATTACTGGGTATAAACAAAAAACACTGTAGCAGTCACATTAATAAAAGTTGGTTCTGCTCAAAGTTCTTTTGTATTAGGCATATTTGTTTGGCCTCAGCCTTTTAACCAGCCCATATATTGTGGCGATTTATCTTAATTATCATAATTAGGTGCAGCGTAGTGTAATTATTGTTTATGTTGTGAGTGTCCGTGTGCTTGTCCACTACCTGCCTCTCTGTTTACCTATATTACACTACACTAGCTTGCGTTCCTTTGTTTTTGAATCTGTGGAAAATGTTGTTCAAGTGCATCAATGGTGGCTTATTCACTTCTCGGGTATATTGCATGAGTGCATCAACAGTTGCTTACGTTGGATTGCGTGCCGCCAACAGTAACAGCCTGGGTGATCAGGCTGTTACTGTTGGCGCCCCCGAGGCCTGGTCGAGGACCGGGCCGCGGGGGCGTTGATCCCCCCGGAACGACCTCCAGGTAGCCACGACCCGAGTATATCACACAGTGAGCGGGTCATCATCTGACAAAGACCCCCGCCAGGAAATACTTAACTGTTTAATGGCAAACAAAAACACAACATCCCCCACCTATCCTACCTTCGTGGGTGTCAACCAGACCACCTATCCTACCTTCGTGGTTGTCAACCAGACCACCTATCCTACCTTCGTGGTTGTCAACCAGACCACCTATCCTACCTTCGTGGTTGTCAACCAGACCACCTATCCTACCTTCGTGGTTGTCAACCAGACCACCTATCCTACCTTCGTGGTTGTCAACCAGACCACCTATCCTACCTTCGTGGTTGTCAACCAGACCACCTATCCTACCTTCGTGGTTGCCAACCAGACCACCCATCTATCCTACCTACTTGCCAGTCTACCCACCCTCTGATTTGTGTTAACCCATCCTCAAATTACACCTTTTGCTTTCTTACGTATTTACATGCAACAGATTCTGAGCTACAGAATTCAGTATTAGTTAAAAATTAATTTAGCCCAGATTATTTTATATTTGCGTATTGTTAACTATCCATAAGCAAATTATATAAACGGGAGGGTAACGTCGGGCCGCGAGGAATACACTGAAGGTTCTTAAATCGTGGAGACAATACGCGTTATGTACGGTGTTAGGACAGCGTCACTGTATATTTCTCCTTATAACAGTATATACTGTATGTTTACTAACACTTTGTGTGCAATAAAGACGAAATACTGTTATAGGAAACTATTTAGACAATGTTACGCCTGTACAACATGCTTTTTCAGCTCAGAAGAATAGATCTGAGGGGAGGAAATTATATACTGTGGGTAGGTGTGATGTAAATGGTTTGGAAAACTTACAAGTTGAAGAATGAGACAGTTGTGCGACATTTGGGAATCTTTAATGAGGAAACGTTTCACCGGCCAGAGGGTTTTTCAGTCCAGTACAGAGAAGAACGATGGAAGATGAGGAGGAGTTTAAGGTAATCAGTCCCTCAGCCTCTAGCCGATGTGTCCAGTCCATCAGTCTTAAGAAAAGTACGAGGTAATTCAGAGTCAACGTTGAGTTCATTAACAGTGTATTCCGTTGGTACGGTGGTTAATAAGGAAACATCAAGACTAGTTAGTTTTATGTTGGTAATATTGGTTCCTCTGAGGCGTGATGGATTTTCTGAATGTTTTAGATGTGACCCGCTGATGGTACCTAACACTTCTGGTACTGTATTAAGCAAGTGTGTCAGTAAGCTTGTGTAAGGGCATTACCAGTCGCTAAAGTGATGGGTTGTAATGAGATTTTGGTCGTGTGTGTTATGGGAAGAGCAGAAATATTGGCAGGTTTCGGATTGATTGGGAGCAGATAGGTTACTATTCTTCCATGTTCTTTACTTTTACGGATTTGTGTGGATTTATTTATGAATTTAATGATAAGACTGGCCATTTCTCTCGTGTCTGTGGTGGAACGTGTGTTAGCATCATTTAGGTCTGACATTTTCGACATAAACCACGGAACGTGTGGGGTTTGTAACTATGGCCAGTGAGTTCTAAAGCTTACAGGTCATTGCGTTCTTACGATTTCCTGAGTCCTGACATTTTTCGCTTTGTGGACCGCGGTGTTTAATATTACGATATCATATTTCCTGGCCCTTTTGTCTGCGTTGGTTATGAAGATGTAGTCTGCGGCAAGTTGTAAAAGCACTAGTGTATATCTACAGGTATTGTAAGTGTGAAAGTTGCGGCAAAAGTGGTATTGAGGAGTTACTTTATCATCTCTTTGTAGAAAAACATTATTAACAGTATGCACTACCGACATGTTGAAGAATAAGATACATGTGCAACACTCAGGTATATTTATTGCTATGCTGGAAGATTAAACGATGACCCCCACACACACAGGCTGAAACTTGTTGAGCCTTTTAGTTCATTAAAGTTAATAAGGGGACATAGTACCTACATCATAGGGAAAACATTTTCACTCTTAACCCAAATTTTTCATCATCAGAAAGTCGCATTTTTTTCGTTAATACCCACAATTTCTCTACAAAATACAACACAACATTATCACAAAAAACTAACTCAAACTAACCCAAAGTTAATAAGGGGACACAGTACATCAGAAAAAGTCACAAAAACTAACTCAAACACTTTTACTTTGAACATCACCAAAACACTCTCATAAATCATTTGAATACTCACATAAACACCTTTGAACACCTTCAAAACACTCTTGAACACCTTCAAAAACACCTTTGAACATTTTCAATCAACACTGAAACACTTCCAAAAAACACAATTTGAGTACTCCCAATTACACCACTGAATACTACTAAAACACCGCTGAATTCAATCAAAACACCCTTCAACACCTTCAAAACACCTTTGATTTTTCGGTATCTCTAGTTCGACAACAACACCCACATCCCACAACACCCACAACCCACATCCCCCACACCCCACAACACACACAACCCACATCACCCACACCCCACAATTTTTTCTCGTTTTATCTAATTTCATCAGAAAGTCACAACAACCCACATCACCCACAATTTTTTTTCTCGTTTTAACTAATTTCATCAGAAAGTCACAACAACAACAACCCACAACTTATAATCACACCTTTGAATAACCTCAAAACACCATTTGAGTACTCCCAAATACACCACTGAATACTACTAAAACACCGCTGAATACACTCAAAACACCACCAAAATCACCATAAACTAAGATCAACACCCCACAACCCACAACACCCACATCCCACATCACCCACAACCCACATCACCAACAACCCACAATTTTTTTCTCGTTTTATCTAATTTCATCAGAAAGTCACAACAACCCACATAACCCACATCACCCACATCACCCACACTCCACAATTTTTTCTCGTTTTAACTAATTTCATCAGAAAAAGTCCCAACAACAACCCACTTATAACATCTTTTTCGGTATCTCTAGTTCGACAACAACACCCACAACCCACAACACCCACAACACCCACAACCCACAACACACACAACCCACAACACCCACAACCCACAACACACACAACCCACAATATTTTTCTCGTTTTAACTAATTTCATCAGAAAGTCACAACACACACAACCCACAATTTTTCTCGTTTTAACTAATTTCATCAGAAAAAGTCACAACAACAACAACCCACTTATATCATCTTTTTCGGTATCTCTAATTCGACTACATTACCCACAACCCTCATCAATTACCAATTTATTCCTCTCCATACCCAGGTCCTTGTATCCACATAAATTGATATTATACTCACATCAACTACCCAACTATTGCGACATGTTTTCAACACCCCTCCATTCTTTTTCCAATATATCATAACTTTTCAATTCTATAATTTCTTTTTAAAATATTCACACATTACCTTTATATTCAGTAAAATCTCCCCATATTTCTAATTACAACCCTCCCCATACACCTCTCCATCTCACCCGCAATTTTCTTCACATCCACTCACCCATCTCCCAACACACCTCTTCTGAACACACACACAAAAATCACATTTCACATCCACAAATGCATCTCAAATCCACTAAAATCACTATAATCAAGATATTCACAAAACTCTATGACCACCTAACACACACACACACACACACCCGAACCTACCCTAACCTAACCTTACCTAACCTAACCTAACCTAACCTAACCTAACCTAACCTAACCTAACCTAACCTAACCTAACCTAACCTAACCTAACCTAACCTAACCTAACCTAACCTAACCGAACCTACCCTAACCTAACCTAACCTAACCTAACCTAACCTAACCTAACCTAACCTAACCTAACCTAACCTAACCTAACCTAACCTAACCTAACCTAACCTAACCTAACCTAACCTAACCTAACCTAGCCTAACCTAACCTAACCGAACCTAACCTAACCTAACCTAACCTAACTTAACCTAACCTAACCTAACCTTACCTAACCTAACCTAACCTAACCTATCCTAACCTAACCTAACCTAACCTAACCTAACCTAACCTAACCTAACCTAACCTAACCTAACCTAACCTAACCTAACCTAACCTAACCTAACCTAACCTTACCTAACCTAGCCTAACCTAACCTATCCTAACCTAACCTAACCTAACCTAACCTAACCTTACCTAACCTAACCTAACCTAACCTAGCCTAACCTAACCTAACCTAACCTAACCTAACCTATCTTAACCTAACCTAACCTAACCTAGCCGAACCTATCCTAACCGTTCCTAACCTATCCTAACCTAACCTTACCTAACCCAACCTAACCTAACCTACCCTACCCTACCCTAACCTACTATCCTAACCTAACCTAAAATATATTGGAACACTTCCAAAATACATTAGAGTACTCCAGAATTACTTTGAACGACTCCATTTTTGGATATTTCCAAATTAGTTTTGAAAAACTTTATCGTAAAATCGAACATTATTTTTCTTGTTGGTAAACACACTCAATGGTAGAAATATTTACTCGATTTCCGAATAGAAACACTTTCCTCGCTCTGAGAGACTCATTGAGCTTATATGCCTTACCCCAAAAGTATTGCGGCATGATTTTTGTACACCCCTTCCCCCTCCAACACCACCATGTAATGCGGTTCACACCCAAGGTAGAAAATCACACGGCCATCTCCTTACCCTACACCTGCGTCAACTCAGGACAGACAGACGCCATGAAATGCGGTTCACATCCAAGGTAGATTTAAGATAATCATCGCCTTACCGAACACCTGAATCAACTCACCTAACCGAACCTAACCTAACCTATCCTAGCCTAACCTAACCTAGCCTAACCTAACTTAACCTAACCTAACCTAACTTAACCTAACCTAACCTAACCTAACCTAACCTAACTTAACCTAACCTAACCTAACCTATCTTAACCTAACCTAACCTAACATAACCTAACTTATCCTAACCTAACCGAACCTAACCTAACCTAACCTAACCTAACTTAACCTATCCTAACCTAACCTTACCTAACCTAGCCTAACCTAACCTATCCTAACCTAACCTAACCTAACCTAACCTAACACCATCAAACACCTCCGAATACTCCCCAAAACACTACTGATTACTACCAAATCACCACTGAATACTACCAAATCACCGTCAAAATCACCAGAAACTAAGTTTAACATCACCATCCAACTTCCTTTTTATAGAAATCCCCTCAAATCACTATAACCAAGAACCCAACCTAACCTAACCTTTTCCTAACCTAACCGAACCTAACCTAACCGAACCTAACCTAACATTACCCAACCTAACCTAACCTTACCTAACCTAGCCTAACCTAACCTATCCTAACCTAACCTAACCTAACACCATCAAACACCTCCGAATACTCCCCCAAACACTACTGATTACTACCAAATCACCTAACCTAACCTAACCTAACATTACCCAACCTAACCTAACTTATCCTAACCTAACCTAACCTAACCTAACCTAACCTATCCTAACCTAACCGAACCTAACCTAACATTACCTAACCTAACCTAACTTATCCTAACCTAACCTAACCTAACCTAACCTAACCTAACTTAACCTAACCTAACCTAACCTAACCTAACCTAACCTAACCTAACCTAACCTAACCTAACCTAACCTATCTTAACCTAACCTAACCTAACCTAACCTAACTTATCCTAACCTAACCTAACCTAACTTATCCTAACCTAACCTAACCTAACCTAACACCTTCAAACACCTCCGAATACTCCCAAAACACTACTGATTACTACCAAATCACCACTGAATACTACCAAATCACCGTCAAAATCACCAGAAACTAAGTTTATCATCACCATCCAACATCCTTTTTATAGAATGAATATTCTTACCGCATTTTATGTTGCATATCGCATTTCCTCTTCCACATCATCCCTAAACATCCTTCCTTATTCATTCCGTATATCTCCTAGAGTTGTTTTAACCCCCGACGGGGCCCATCACGACGTAGGAGCCAGAGCAACCATCACCACTCCAACACCACCTACTACACTCTGGCTCCTACGTCGTGATGGGCCCCGTCGGGGGTTAAAACAACTCTAGGAGATATACGGAATGAATAAGGAAGGATGTTTAGGGATGATGTGGAAGAGGAAATGCGATATGCAACATAAAATGCGGTAAGAATATTCATTCTATAAAAAGGATGTTGGATGGTGATGATAAACTTAGTTTCTGGTGATTTTGACGGTGATTTGGTAGTATTCAGTGGTGATTTGGTAGTAATCAGTAGTGTTTTGGGAGTATTCGGAGGTGTTTGAAGGTGTTAGGTTAGGTTAGGTTAGGTTAGGATAAGTTAGGTTAGGTTAGGTTAGGATAAGTTAGGTTAGGTTAGGTTAGGATAAGTTAGGTTAGGTTAGGTTAGGTTAGGTTAGGTTAGGTTAGGTTAGGTTAGGATAAGTTAGGTCAGGTTAGGTTAGGTTAGGTTAGGATAAGTTAGGTTAGGTTAGGTTAGGTTAGGTTAGGTTAGGATAAGTTAGGTTAGGTTAGGTAATGTTAGGTTAGGTTCGGTTAGGTTAGGATAGGTTAGGTTAGGTTAGGTTAGGATAAGTTAGGTTAGGTTGGGTAATGTTAGGTTAGGTTAGGTTAGGTTAGGTTAGGTGATTTGGTAGTAATCAGTAGTGTTTGGGGGAGTATTCGGAGGTGTTTGATGGTGTTAGGTTAGGTTAGGTTAGGATAGGTTAGGTTAGGCTAGGTTAGGTAAGGTTAGGTTAGGTTGGGTAATGTTAGGTTAGGTTCGGTTAGGTTAGGTTCGGTTAGGTTAGGAAAAGGTTAGGTTAGGTTGGGTTCTTGGTTATAGTGATTTGAGGGGATTTCTATAAAAAGGAAGTTGGATGGTGATGTTAAACTTAGTTTCTGGTGATTTTGACGGTGATTTGGTAGTATTCAGTGGTGATTTGGTAGTAATCAGTAGTGTTTTGGGGAGTATTCGGAGGTGTTTGATGGTGTTAGGTTAGGTTAGGTTAGGTTAGGTTAGGCTAGGTTAGGTAAGGTTAGGTTAGGATAGGTTAAGTTAGGTTAGGTTAGGTTAGGTTAGGTTAGGTTAGGTTAGGTTAGGTTCGGTTAGGTTAGGATAAGTTAGGTTAGGTTAGGTTAGGTTAGGTTAGGTTAGGTTAGGTTAAGTTAGGTTAGGTTAGGTTAGGTTAGGTTAGGTTAAGTTAGGTTAGGTTAGGTTAAGTTAGGTTAGGCTAGGTTAGGTTAGGCTAGGATAGGTTAGGTTAGGTTCGGTTAGGTGAGTTGATTCAGGTGTTCGGTAAGGCGATGATTATCTTAAATCTACCTTGGATGCGAACCGCATTTCATGGCGTCTGTCTGTCCTGAGTTGACGCAGGTGTAGGGTAAGGAGATGGCCGTGTGATTTTCTACCTTGGGTGTGAACCGCATTACATGGTGGTGTTGGAGGGGGAAGGGGTGTACAAAAATCATGCCGCAATACTTTTGGGGTAAGGCATATAAGCTCAATGAGTCTCTCAGAGCGAGGAAAGTGTTTCTATTCGGAAATCGAGTAAATATTTCTACCATTGAGTGTGTTTACCAACAAGAAAAATAATGTTCGATTTTACGATAAAGTTTTTCAAAACTAATTTGGAAATATCCAAAAATGGAGTCGTTCAAAGTAATTCTGGAGTACTCTAATGTATTTTGGAAGTGTTCCAATATATTTTAGGTTAGGTTAGGATAGTAGGTTAGGGTAGGGTAGGGTAGGTTAGGTTAGGTTGGGTTAGGTAAGGTTAGGTTAGGATAGGTTAGGAACGGTTAGGATAGGTTCGGCTAGGTTAGGTTAGGTTAGGTTAAGATAGGTTAGGTTAGGTTAGGTTAGGTTAGGCTAGGTTAGGTTAGGTTAGGTAAGGTTAGGTTAGGTTAGGTTAGGTTAGGATAGGTTAGGTTAGGCTAGGTTAGGTAAGGTTAGGTTAGGATAGGTTAAGTTAGGTTAGGTTAGGTTAGGTTAGGCTAGGTTAGGTTAGGTTAGGTTAGGTTAGGTTAGGTTAGGTTAGGTTAGGATAGGTTAGGTTAGGCTAGGTTAGGTAAGGTTAGGTTAGGATAGGTTAAGTTAGGTTAGGTTAGGTTAGGTTAGGTTAGGTTAGGTTAGGTTAGGTTAGGTTAGGTTAGGTTAGGATAAGTTAGGTTAGGGTAGGTTAGGTTAGGTTAGGTTAGGTTAGGTTAGGTTAGGTTAGGTTAGGTTAGGTTAGGTTAGGTTAGGTTAGGTTAGGTTAGGTTAGGTTAGGGTAGGTTCGGTTAGGTTAGGTTAGGTTAGGTTAGGTTAGGTTAAGTTAGGTTAGGTTAGGTTAGGTTAGGTTAGGTTAGGTAAGGTTAGGTTAGGTTAGGTTAGGGTAGGTTCGGGTGTGTGTGTGTGTGTGTGTGTGTGTGTGTGTGTGTGTGTGTTAGGTGGTCATAGAGTTTTGTGAATATCTTGATTATAGTGATTTTAGTGGATTTGAGATGCATTTGTGGATGTGAAATGTGATTTTTTTGTGTGTGTTCAGAAGAGGTGTGTTGGGAGATGGGTGAGTGGATGTGAAGAAAATGCGGGTGAGATGGAGAGGTGTATGGGGAGGGTTGTAATTAGAAATATGGGGAGATTTTACTGAATATAAAGGTAATGTGTGAATATTTTAAAAAGAAATTATAGAATTGAAAAGTTATGATATATTGGAAAAAGAATGGAGGGGTGTTGAAAACATGTCGCAATAGTTGGGTAGTTGATGTGAGTATAATATCAATTTATGTGGATACAAGGACCTGGGTATGGAGAGGAATAAATTTTAGTAATGTAATTGATGAGGAAGGGGAAAAAAATTGAATAAATTGGGATAAATGTAGTCGAATTAAAGATACCGAAAAAGATGATATAAGTGGGTTGTTGTTGTTGTGACTTTTTCTGATGAAATTAGTTAAAACGAGAAAAATTGTGGGTTGTGTGTGTTGTGACTTTCTGATGAAATTAGTTAAAACGAGAAAAATATTGTGGGTTGTGTGTGTTGTGGGTTGTGGGTGTTGTGGGTTGTGGGTGTTGTTGTCGAACTAGAGATACAGAAAAAGATGTTATAAGTGGGTTGTTGTTGGGACTTTTTCTGATGAAATTAGTTAAAACGAGAAAAAATTGTGGAGTGTGGGTGATGTGGGTGATGTGGGTTATGTGGGTTGTTGTGACTTTCTGATGAAATTAGATAAAACGAGAAAAAATTGTGGGTGTTGTGGGGTGTGGGTGAAGTGGGTTGTGGGTGTTGTGGGATGTGGGTGTTGTGGGTGTTGTTGTCGAACTAGAGTTGCTGAAAAGATGATATAAGTGGGTTGTTTTTGTGACTTTTTCTGATGAAATTAGTTAAAACGAGAAAAAAATTGTGGGTTGTTGGTGATGTGGGTTGTGGGTGATGTGGGATGTGGGTGTTGTGGGTTGTGGGGTGTTGATCTTAGTTTATGGTGATTTTGGTGGTGTTTTGAGTGTATTCAGCGGTGTTTTAGTAGTATTCAGTGGTGTATTTGGGAGTACTCAAATGGTGTTTTGAGGTTATTCAAAGGTGTGATTATAAGTTGTGGGTTGTTGTTGTTGTGACTTTCTGATGAAATTAGTTAAAACGAGAAAAAAAATTGTGGGTGATGTGGGTTGTTGTGACTTTCTGATGAAATTAGATAAAACGAGAAAAAATTGTGGGGTGTGGGTGATGTGGGTTGTGTGTGTTGTGGGGTGTGGGGGATGTGGGTTGTGGGTGTTGTGGGATGTGGGTGTTGTTGTCGAACTAGAGATACCGAAAAATCAAAGGTGTTTTGAAGGTGTTGAAGGGTGTTTTGATTGAATTCAGCGGTGTTTTAGTAGTATTCAGTGGTGTAATTGGGAGTACTCAAATTGTGTTTTTTGGAAGTGTTTCAGTGTTGATTGGAAATGTTCAAAGGTGTTTTTGAAGGTGTTCAAAGGTGTGTTTTTTGAAGGTGTTGAAGGGTATTGAGAGTGTATTTGGTGTAATTGGGAGTACTCAAATTGTGTTTTTGGAGTGGAAGTGTTTCAGTGTTGATTGAAAATGTTCAAAGGTGTTTTTGATGTTATTTGGGAGAGTGTTTTTGAAGGTTTCAAATGATGTTATTCAAATGATTTATGAGAGTGTTTTGGTGATGTTCAAAGTAAAAGTGTTTGAGTTAGTTTTTGTGACTTTTTCTGATGTACTGTGTCCCCTTATTAACTTTGGGTTAGTTTGAGTTAGTTTTTTGTGATAATGTTGTGTTGTATTTTGTAGAGAAATTGTGGGTATTAACGAAAAAAATGCGACTTTCTGATGATGAAAAATTTGGGTTAAGAGTGAAAATGTTTTCCCTATGATGTAGGTACTATGTCCCCTTATTAACTTTAATGAACTAAAAGGCTCAACAAGTTTCAGCCTGTGTGTGTGGGGGTCATCGCGTGACGTCACTGGCATAGGGTCGACCTGATTCAACCTGTGTGCGCGTGACGTCACTGACCGCCGAGTAAACACCCTTCTTAGGTCATTTGACTTGTTTAGACCTGTAGTAAGAGAGAGCACCATGCCCCCCATAGGAGGAGTTCATTTGAATACTTACCCCATAGGGGGGGGATTCCAAAAACTTGATCCGAGGAGATGGAGAATTTCGAAAACCCCATAGGGGGGAATCCAAAAACTTGCATTATCGAGAAAATTTGATCCGAGGAAGTAGAGTCCTTTTTATTATCGAGAAATTTTGGGAAATGGGGGTTGGGGGTGGAAGGAGGGACAATCCAAAAAACCTTGATCCAAGGAGATGGAGAATTTCGAAAACCCCCATAGGGGAGAATCCAAAAAACTTGTATTATCGAGAAATTTTTGGGGTTGGGGGTGAAAGTGGGAGGGGCAATCCAAAAAAACCCCATAGGGGGGATCCAAAAAAAAACTTGATCCGAGGAGATGGAGACTTTGATTTCGAGAAATTTTGGGATGGGGGTGAAAGTGAGAGGGGGAACCTTAAAAATTTGATCCGAGGAGATGGAGAGCACAAGAAAATGAAATTCAAAAAAAATTCGAAAAAAATCGGAAAAAATTCGAGGCGCGGGGGCGATCCGGATGACACTGCAGAAGGTGCAGCAGAAGGCGCAGGCGGGGGTCGCAAAAGGCGCGGGCGGGGGTCGCGAAGGGCGCGGGCGCGCGGGCGGGCGCACGGCGCGACGGGGGGTCGCGAAGGGGGGGGGTCGTGGGCGGGGGTATTGGTTGGGGGGTCAAGGGTGAGGTAGTCTCGAGGGCGAGGTCAAGGTCAAGGTCAAGGTCAAACCGGAAGTAACACCTAGGTGTGAAAAGGGAGTCACTCTGTAGAAGGTCCTAGACCGGAAGGAGCCCCCCAGAGGAAGGCCTAAACCGGAAGGAGCCTCCCAGAGGAAGGCCTAAACCGGAAGGAGCCCCCCAGAGGAAAAGTTCACTACTTATATATATATATATATATATATATATATATATATATATATATATATATATATATATATATATATATCAATGCACCATGCAGAAACAAGAGAGTATATACAGAGAGATCGCAGTCAGCAGGACTTGATACTGCTACTGGGGACGGTCAAGATTCCCAGGCAGCGCTCTTATCCACTCAACCACGAATGCCACATAATTATGCTAGGTAGCCAGGTTCACAAGCCATGTTTCTTTCCCAGCCCAGGCACGTCAGTGAGCCGCTTGTTTTTGCGTTGTGCATTGATATAAAAATCACTTGAGAGGTCAGAATATTCAGAAGGAGACTGAAATAGCTTGAATCCATGCTTGAGGCTCACTGACGTGCCCGGGCTGGGAAAGAAACATGGCTTGTGAACCAGGCTGCCCAGCTTACGTGGCATTTGTGGCCGAGTTGATAAGAGTGCTGCAGTATCGAGTCCTGCTGATTGCGATCTTTCTGTGTGTGTGTGTGTGTGTGTATATATATATATATATATATATATATATATATATATATATATATATATATATATATATATATATATATATTTTTTTTTTTTTTTTTTTTTTTTTTTTTTTTTTTCAACGTACCAGCCGTATCCCACCGAGGCAGGTTGGCCCAAAGGGAAAAACGAAAGTTTCTCCTGTCAAATTTAGAAATATATACAGGAGAAGGGGTTACTAGCCCCTTGCTCTCGGCATTTTAGTCTCCTCTTACAACACGCATGGCTTACGGAGGAAGAATTCTGTTCCACTTCCCCATGGAGATAAGAGGAAATAAACAGGAACAAGAACTAGAAAGAAAATAGAAGAAAACCGAGAGGGGTATGTATGTATATATATGCTTGTACATGTATGTGTAAACCATACCCCCGGCCGGGATTGAACCCGCGGTCATAGAGTCTCAAAACTCCAGCCCGTCGCGTTAGCCACTAGACCAGCTTGTTGGCGGGTTCAATCCCGGCCGGGGGTATGGTTTATTTGCAATCGTGTCATTACGATTTCTTGAGTCATGTATGTGTAATGTGACCTAAGTGTAAGTAGAAGTAGCAAGACGTACCTGTAATCTTGCATATTTATAAGACAGACAAAAGACACCAGCAATCCTACCATCATGTAAAACAATTACAGGCTTTCTTTTTACACTCAACTGACAGAACGGTAGTACCTCCCTGGGTGGTTGCTGTCTACCAACCTACTACCTACCTATATATATATATATATATATATATATATATATATATATATATATATATATATATATATATATATATATATATATATATATATATATATATATATATATATATATGCAAAACAACCACTCTGAAAGAATAGAGAAATTCCAAACGCTTTCGTGACTACTCACATTATCAAGGAACTATGAAAGTAAAGCATCCAAGGAAGGTATATAAGGGGTCTGGCCAACACCTCACTATCAGATCCCACAACGGTTAAACACCTGACGCGCGCCGGCCCAACTGGACAGGTCCTTTGCACAACCCACCAACAAACTATTCTACCCAAGAAAATTTTTAAAATTATTATTTGTCCAGTGTATTATTAAATTCTTCCCAAATTCTATTAATTACAAATGGATCTAATTTATATAAACCAAAGGAAATATTCATATTATTGTCAAAACTGCTTTTTATGAAACAGATTCAATTATATTCCTGTCGACCATGGACTTGCTTGATACTACTTTCTTAACTTTTTGAAAATCAATTGGATGGTTAAAATCTCTTACATGAATAAATAGAGCATTGGAATCTTGTCCAGTTCTAATGCTATATTTATGTTGTTTTAATCTTAGTTCGAGATTTTTACCAGTTTGACCGTAATAAACTTTATCGCAAATTTTACAAAGAATCTTATAGACACATCCATCAGTATTTTGGGGGTAATTCTTTATCAAAAGTTTTTTTACTCTATCAAGATTTTTGAATACAACTTTAATATTAAAAGTCTTAAGAAGAGAAGGCATATCAACCAAGTTTTCATGGTAAGGGAGGACCAACATATTTTTAGTTGAATAAGGCTGGTTGTCCCTTTTTGGATTGTAAAAAGTATTTCTAGCAACTTTAAAAGATTTATCAATTACATTTCTTGGGTATTTTAAATCATTACCTATTTCATAAATTTTGGATATTTCCTCATCTATGAACTCAGGACTACAAATTCGTAAAGCTCTCAAAAACATTGATGAGAAAACAGACAGTTTGACTATCTTGATGCGAAGAATAATAGTGGACATAGGAACAGTTATTTGTAGGTTTTCTGTAAATTTTAAATTTGAATTCATTATTACCCTTAATAATTAAAACATCTAGAAAAGGCAATGAGTTATTTTCTTCAAACTCAACAGTAAAGTTTATAGAATGGGCTAAGCTATTTAATTTTCCAAGAAAATGGTGTATATCTACATTTTTGGGCATAAGACACAAAATATCATCAACATATCTGAACCATTTAGCTCTATTAGGGAGGATTGTGTTAAGCAACCTTGTTTCAAAAAATTCCATGTATAGGTTACTAAGAACAGGTGAAAGAGGATTTCCCATTGCCATACCAAACTTCTGAGTGTAAAACTTATCATTAAGTACAAATTTTGCATCAACAATGCAAAGTTTAATAAGTTTAATGATAGTAGGAACTGGCAATGGTAAATCATAGTTAACGAGTTCTTCAGTTAAGAAACTTAATAAATTATCAACAGGAACTTTCGTAAACAAGGAAGTAACATCAAAACTAACCATGTTAAAATCATTTAAGTCAGTCAAGGAGCTTAATTTATCAACTAAGTCTATGTTGTTTTTAACATTAAAGTTAGAAATTTTGCCAACAATAGGGCTCAAAATATCAACAAGCCAATTGGATAATTTATATGAAACTTACCCTATGGAGCTAATAATTGGTCTGACTGGATTCCCTGGTTTGTGTGTTTTTATAATATATATATATATATATATATATATATATATATATATATATATATATATATATATATATATATATATATATATATATATATATATATATATATATATATATATATATATATATATATATATATATATATATATATATATATATATATATATATATATATGCAATAAGGCAATAAGATCACAGTAAACAGGTGATTTCAGAATATGCAAAACAATAACTGTGAAAGAATAGAGAAATTCCAAACGCTTTTGTGACTACTCACATTATCAAGGAACATTATCATTGCTCCTTGATAATGTGAGTAGTCACGAAACCGCTTGGAATTTCTCTATTCTTTCACAGTGGTTGTTTTGCATATATATATATATATATATATATATATATATATATATATATATATATATATATATATATATATATATATATATATATATATATATATATATATATATATATATATATATATATATATATATAGAATTTAGCTAAAAAAGAAATATGTTAGGTTAGGCGAGGTTTCTAAGTTAGGTTTTGTCCGAAAATAAAAACTCGTACACCATTGTCGTTGAAAAAAAAAATTAGCGAATCTGTAAAAAAAAAAAAACATTTTGGGAAAAATCCTATTTTTAAAAGAGTTCGGCCTATTTGCCAAGTTCGGCTTATTAGGCACAACATTCACAAAAATCAGCAGGACCTGAGTCTTATTACCTGAAGCTACAGATGCCAGAATGTACTTCCACAAGGGGCCAATACAAGGGATTCCTCGGCGCTCACGAATGATACTGCTGATGGATGACGTTACGTGGTTCACGACAGTAACTCATCCTAGACGTCGCAACTTCACAGTGTCGCAGCGAAAGTGTGATCATGGCCAGTGTGAGGATGTTATGCCGTGGCGCAAGATTGTTGCGATTATAGTTTGTTCATCATCAGACACTACTACACCCAGATGTTCACCACCAGACACTGCTACACCCAGATGTTCACCACCAGACACTGCTACACCCAGATGTTCACTACCAGACACTACTACACCCAGATGTTCACCACCAGACACTGCTACACCCAGATGTTCACCACCAGACACTGCTACACCCAGATGTTCACCACCAGACACTGCTACACCCAGATGTTCACTACCAGACACTACTACACCCAGATGTTCACCACCAGACACTGCTACACCCAGATGTTCACCACCAGACACTGCTACACCCAGATGTTCACCACCAGACACTGCTACACCCAGATGTTCACCACCAGACACTGCTACACCCAGATGTTCACCACCAGACACTACTACACCCAGATGTTCACCACCAGACACTGCTACACCCAGATGTTCACCATCAGACACTACTACACCCAGATGTTCACCACCAGACACTACTACACCCAGATGTTCACCACCAGACACTACTACACCCAGATGTTCACCACCAGACACTACTACACCCAGATGTTCACCACCAGACACTACTACACCCAGATGTTCACCACCAGAAACTACTACACCCAGATGTTTGCCAACAGACACTGCTACACCCAGATGTTCACCACCAGACACTGCTACACCCAGATGTTTGCCAACAGACACTGCTACACCCAGATGTTCACCACCAGACACTGCTACACCCAGATGTTCGCCACCAGACACTGCTACACCCAGATGTTCACCACCAGACACTGCTACACCCAGATGTTTACTACCAGACACTGCTACACCCAGATGTTCACCAGACACTGCTACACCCAGATGTTCACCACCAGACACTGCTACACCCAGATGTTCACCACGAGACATTGCTACACCCAGATGTTCACTACCAGACGCTGCTACACCCAGATGTTCACCAGACACTGCTACACCCAGATGTTCACCAGACACTGCTACACCCAGATGTTCATCACCAGATTCTGCTACACCCAGATGTTCACCACTAGACACTGCTACACCCAGATGTTCACCACCAGACACTGCTACACCCAGATGTTCACCACCAGACACTGCTACACCCAGATGTTCACCATCAGACACTGCTACACCCAGATGTTCACCACCAGACACTGCTACACCCAGATGTTCACGACCAGACACTGCTTCACCAAATGATCACCACCAGACACTGCTACACCCAGATGTTCACTACCAGACACTGCTACACCCAGATGTTCACCACGACACTGCTACACCCAGATGTTCACCACTAGACACTACTACACCCTGATGTTCACCACCAGACACTGCTACACCCAGATGTTCACCACCAGACACTGCTACACCCAGATGTTCACCACCAGACACTGCTACACCCAGATGTTCGCCACCAGACACTGCTACACCCAGATGTTCACCACCAGACACTACTACACCCAGATGTTCACCACCAGACACTGCTACGCCCAGATGTTCACCACCAGACACTGCTACACCCAGATGCTCACCACCAGACACTACACCCAGATGTTCACCACCAGACACTTCTACACCTAGATGTTCACCAGACACTGCTACACCCAGATGTTCACCACCAGACACTCTACACCCAGATGTTCACCATACACTGCTACACCCAGATGTTCACCACCAGACACTGCTACACCCAGATGTTCACCCAGAGACACTGCTACACTCAGATGTTCACCACCAGACACTGCTACACCCAGATGTTCACCCAGAGACACTGCTACACCCAGATGTTCACCACCAGACACTCTACACCCAGATGTTCACCATACACTGCTACACCCAGATGTTCACCACCAGACACTGCTACACCCAGATGTTCACCCAGAGACACTGCTACACCCAGATGTTCACTGCTACACCCAGATGTTCACCAGACACTGCTACACCCAGATGTTCATCACCAGATTCTGCTACACCCAGATGTTCACCACTAGACACTGCTACACCCAGATGTTCACCACCAGACACTGCTACACCCAGATATTCACCACCAGACACTGCTACACCCAGATGTTCACCATCAGACACAGCTACACCCAGATGTTCACCACCAGACACTGCTACACCCAGATGTTCACGACCAGACACTGCTTCACCAAATGATCACCACCAGACACTGCTACACCCAGATGTTCACCACCAGACACTGCTACACCCAGATGTTCAACACCAGACACTGCTACACCCAGATGTTCACCACCAGACACTGCTACACCCAGATGTTCACTACCAGACACTGCTACACCCAGATGTTCACCAGACACTGCTACACCCAGATGTTCACCAGACACTGCTACACCGAGATGTTCACTACCAGACACTGCTACACCCAGATGTTCACCACGACACTGCTACACCCAGATGTTCACCACTAGACACTACTACACCCTGATGTTCACCACCAGACACTGCTACACCCAGATGTTCACCACCAGACACTGCTACACCCAGATGTTCACCACCAGACACTGCTACACCCAATGTTCGCCACCAGACACTGCTACACCCAGATGTTCACCACCAGACACTACTACACCCAGATGTTCACCACCAGACACTGCTACGCCCAGATGTTCACCACCAGACACTGCTACACCCAGATGCTCACCACCAGACACTACACCCAGATGTTCACCACCAGACACTTCTACACCTAGATGTTCACCAGACACTGCTACACCCAGATGTTCACCACCAGACACTCTACACCCAGATGTTCACCATACACTGCTACAACCAGGTGTTCACCACCAGACACTGCTACACCCAGATGTTCACCCAGAGACACTGCTACACTCAGATGTTCATCACCAGACACTGCTACACCCAGATGTTCACCACCAGACACTGCTACACCCAGATGTTCACCACCAGACACTGCTACACCCAGATGTTCACCCAGAGACACTGCTACACCCAGATGTTCACCACCAGACATTATATAGTTAAAAAAGCTTGTTGTGCCCTCAAAACGTTTTGTCAATAAAGATTCCCAGGTGTTGCACATGTGTTATTCCCAGGTGTTGCACATGTGTTATTCCCAGGTGTTGCACATGTGTTATTCCCAGGTGTTGCGCATGTGTTATTCCCAGGTGTTGCACATGTGTTATTCCCAGGTGTTGCACATGTGTTATTCCCAGGTGTTGCACATGTGTTATTCCCAGGTGTTGCACATGTGTTATTCCCAGGTGTTGCACATGTGTTATTCCCAGGTGTTGCACATGTGTTATTCCCAGGTGTTGCACATGTGTTATTCCCAGGTGTTGCCCATGTGTTATTCCCAGGTGTTGCACATGTGTTATTCCCAGGTGTTGCACATGTGTTATTCCCAGGTGTTGCGCATGTGTTCCTCAACCTGACCGTATTGTATACCATCAATGATATGATTTCTCAGTTGTTCGTACGTTGGATTGCATTCGGCTGGCAGTTAAAGCCTGGTTGATCAGGCACTGATCCCCGCGAGGCCTGGTCATGGACCGGCCGCGGGGGCGTTGACCCCCGGAACACTCTTCAGGTAGCTGTACCATCAAGTGTATCTTTCAGTACCTTGCAACATTTGTCTGAAAATTAACTTTTTTGTCAATTTATGTGACAGTCTGTGCGGGGTGACATTAAATGTCAAGTAAATAACATTAAAAAATAGGACTCGGCTTTTATTATGATTGCTTTTTTTAACAGTTATGATAATGCCAGGACTCTCAGAGAGTCTGCAGGAAGATCAGACGCACAGATGATAATGCCAGACTTGGAGAGAGTCTGCAGGAAGATCAGACGCACAGATGATAATGCCAGACTTGGAGAGAGTCTGCAGGAAGATCAGACGCACAGATGATAATGCCACACTTGGAGAGAGTCTGCAGGAAGATCAGACGCACAGATGATAATGCCAGACTTGGAGAGAGTCTGCAGGAAGATCAGACGCACAGATGATAATGCCACACTTGGAGAGAGTCTGCAGAAAGATCAGACGCACAGATGATAATGCCAGACTTTGAGAGAGTCTGCAGGAAGATCAGACGCACAGATGATAATGCCAGGACTCTGAGAGAGTCTGCAGGAAGATCAGACGCACAGATGATAATGCCAGGACTCTGAGAGAGTCTGCAGGAAGATCAGACGCACAGATGATAATGCCAGGACTCTGAGAGAGTCTGCCGGAAGATCAGACGCACAGATGATAATGCCAGGACTCTGAGAGAGTCTGCAGGAAGATCAGACGCACAGATGATAATGCCAGACTCGGAGAGAGTCTGCAGGAAGATCAGAAGCACAGATGATAATGCCAGACTCTGAGAGAGTCTGCAGGAAGATCAGAAGCACAGATGATAATGCCAGACTCTGAGAGAGTCTGCAGGAAGATCAGACGCACAGATGATAATGCCAGACTCTGAGAGAGTCTGCAGGAAGATCAGACGCACAGATGATAATGCCAGACTCGGAGAGAGTCTGCAGGAAGATCAGACGCACAGATGATAATGCCAGACTCAGAGAGAGTCTGCAGGAAGATCAGACGCACATATGATAATGCCAGGACTCTGAGTCTGCATGAAGGTCAGACGCACAGATGATAATGCTAGGACTTTGAGAGAGTCTGCCGGAAGATCAGACGCACAGATGATAATGCCAGGACTTTGAGTCTGCATGAAGGTCAGACGCATAGATGATAATGCCAGGACTTTGAGAGAGTCTGCCGGAAGATCAGACGCACAGATGATAATGCCAAGACTTTGAGAGAGTCTGCAAGAAGATCAGACGCACAGAGACAAGACAATTCTCTTTTGCACATCGTACCAACACCAGTATGGTATACAACATCAACTCTTGTAAACTGACACCAGCCGCCTTTACGACCTCATATTAAACCGTTCGTATAATTGAGGTAGCTACTTTTGGACGCAATTCTGCGAAAAATCTGTGATTATGTAAATTTTTGTGTCCTCCCTGCTACACTTTAAGATTATATGATTCGATGCGTTTCTCTAAGAAATGTTTAAGTTGTGGACGGAATTAATGTGTATAGAGGCAGAGCTGTGGCAGCCTGCACACGCTGGCACGCCAGCCAGACTCTACTGTTTCACCTCTGTTTATTTTAAAATATGGTGGCTATTATTACTCGCCGAAATATTCTTACGTGTAAGTGTAAATAGTAGTTACCAGTTGTCAAAGGCACTTCTTCATAGCCACCTAGCCCATTTTGTGCATGTGTGTGTGTGTGTGTGTGTGTACTTGTGGTAGCAGGTGTTGATTCACAGCTCCTGGCCCCACCTCTTAAGCACTGTAGACCTGGGACGTTCTTTCCTAGCTCCCAGAACCCCGTCATAACTTCTCACGTAACAGGACATATAAGGTTTGTCGCCATTATTATATATATATATATATATATATATATATATATATATATATATATATATATATATATATATGTGTGTGTGTGTGTGTGTGTGTGTGTGTGTGTGTGTGTGTGTGTGTGTGTGTGTGTGTGTGTGGTGTGTGTGTGTATGTGGTGTGTGTGTGTGTGTGTGTGTCGTGCCGAATATGTAAAACTGGTCAATTGGCAAGAACTCCCTGGCCAGTGCATGAAATTACTGCGTCCCTTTCTTTATCGACATTTAAAAGTTCCTCTTCAAAATATTCTCGCTATCTACCCAATACCTCCAGCTCCCCATCTACTAACTTCCCTACTAGAAGGCCATGTCCCAAACCTACAGTCTACCAGTACAAAATAAACGCCATAAAAAGCAGAGGAGTCATGGACACAAGAGAACACTGTGTCAACATCAGCGGACCAAGACTCTGCAACCTGCTGCCAGCAGATATCTGAAATATTACCTAGGCAAGTGTACAAATTATCAAGAGGAAACTGGATCACTACCTCCGCCAAATGGTGGATCAACAAGGCTGTGATAGATATGTGGGCCAGCGGACCGGGCCAGCAACAACACCAGTTTGGTTGCACTCTCGAATCCGGTTACGGGTATATAACAGGTTATGTATCACAATTTTGTTTAATACAAGTGGCAAATTAGCCCAGTAACTGTACTAACCTTCCTTTGGCCAAAACATTAGATATATACGTGTCAATTTCAACGTTTCTCGGGATAATTTAACCATCCCGTTGAAAGACGTATCGAATCCATGTTTTAATTTCCTCGTATATAATTATTATTGTTGTTGTTGTTGTTGTTGTTGGCGTTGTTGTTGTTGATGTTACAAAAGTAACATCAATATAATAATCATATTGATGTTGATGTTATTTTGTAACATCAACAACAGCAGCAACGCCAGTAATAATAATAATAATAATTGTTATTATTATTATTATATGTAAAATGTGTGAGGGAAGGGGGCTGACGGAGGGGGGGCTGATGGAGGGGGGTGAGGGAAGGGGTTGATGGAGGGGGTGAGGGAAGGGGCTGATGGAGGGGGGTGAGGGAAGGGGCTGATGGGGGGGGGGTGAGGGAAGGGGCTGATGGAGGGGGGTGAGGGAAGGGGCTGATGGAGGGGGGTGAGGGAGGGGGGCTGATGGAGGGGGGTGAGGGAGGAGAGACAATACATACCACAGAGGGTGGAGTGCGCAACTCCTTCCCCCCCTCCACTCCCATCAACCCTCTCCCTCATCCACCATCACCCTCAACTCTCACCCCTCATCCCCTCCCCTCTCGTCCCTTCCCCCCTCCCCTTCGTCAATACAAACAAAAAACAAACTGAATGCAACACAAAACAATAACGTTTGTGTATCATTTGTCTCGATAACTTCCCTTATACTGTAGTAGTTATAGTCATCATAATAACTGATAAAGATAACTTCCCTTATACTATGGCAGTTACATAGTTATCATGATCACTGATAAAGATAACTGGTAGTTATATAGTTCTGATAACTGATAAATATAACTGGTAGTTATATAGTTCTGATAACTGATAAATATAACTGGTAGTTATATAGTTCTGATAACTGATAAAGATAACTTCCCCTGTACTGGAGCAGTCATATAGTTATCATAGCACTGACAAAAATACCTTCCCTTATACTGAGTTATAGTTATCATGATAACTAATACCGTTACTTATAGGAGTGATATAGTTATCATAATAACTAATACCTTCCCTTATAGGAGTTATATAGTTATCATAATAACTAATACCTCCCCTTATAAGAGTTATATAGTTATCATAATAATTAATATCTTCCCTTATAGTAGTTATAGAGTTATAATAACTAATACCTTCCCTTATAGGAGTTATATAGTTATAATAACTAATACTTCCCTTATAGGAGTTATATAGTTATAATATCTAATACTTCCCTTATAGGAGTTATAAAGTTATAATAACTAATACTTCCCTTATAGGAGTTATATAGTTATAATAACTAATACCTTCCCTTATAGGAGTTATATAGTTATAATAACTAATACCTTCCCTTATAGGAGTTATATAGTTATAATAACTAATACCTTCCCTTATAGTAGTTATATAGTTATAATAACTAATACCTTCCCTTATAGGAGTTATATAGTTATAATAACTAATACCTTCCTTTATAGGAGTTATATAGTTATAATAACTAATACCTTCCTTTATAGGAGTTATATAGTTATAATAACTAATACTTCCCTTATAGGAGTTATATAGTTATAATAACTAATACCTTCCCTTACAGGAGTTATATAGTTATAATAACTAATACTTCCCTTATAGGAGTTATATAGTTATAATAACTAATACTTCCCTTATAGGAGTTATATAGTTATAATAACTAATACTTCCCTTATAGGAGTTATATAGTTATAATAACTAATACCTTCCCTTATAGGAATTATATAGTTATAATAACTAATACCTTCCCTTATAGGAGTTATATAGTTATAATAACTAATACTTCCCTTATAGGAGTTATATAGTTATAATAACTAATACCTTCCCTTATAGAAGTTATATAGTTATAATAACTAATACCTTCCTTTATAGGAGTTATATAGTTATAATAACTAATACTTCCCTTATAGGAGTTATATAGTTATAATAACTAATACCTTCCTTTATAGGAGTTATATAGTTATAATAACTAATACCTTCCTTTATAGGAGTTATATAGTTATAATAACTAATACCTTCCTTTATAGGAGTTATATAGTTATAATAACAAATACCTTCCCTTATAGGAGTTATATAGTTATAATAACTAATACCTTCCTTTATAGGAGTTATATAGTTATAATAACTAATACCTTCCTTTATAGGAGTTATATAGTTATAATAACTAATACTTCCCTTATAGGAGTTATATAGTTATAATAACTAATACCTTCCTTTATAGGAGTTATATAGTTATAATAACTAATACCTTCCTTTATAGGAGTTATATAGTTATAATAACTAATACCTTCCCTTATAGGAGTTATATAGTTATAATAACTAATACCTTCCCTTATAGGAGTTATATAGTTATAATAACTAATACCTTCCCTTATAGGAGTTATATAGTTATAATAACTAATAAAGAAACTAGATGCGCCTTGACCCTCAACATTCCACTGGTGAGACCATTCTTGCGCATTTTAGGTCTAGTATATAAGGAATCACTGGGACTGACACACCTAGAGACGACCTTCAAGCATTATAACAAACTTAATTTGGAAAAGATTATTAAATGGTTATAACTATGACCATAATTTTTATAGAGGTGGGCCGGTAAGCCAGCGGAAGGCCTCGGTCAGATGACCAAAAGCTCCATCCATCGGCGGGTCATCGTCTGGCTAAGATGCGCATCAAGAAATACTTGACCTGTTTCCTGACGAATCTTACCTAACCTAACCTAATTTGAAAACTGTTCTTGTAGCAAAAAAAAAAAATCCACTAGGTTATGTGACATAGTCGTAGCTAACATTAATTGAGGTATAAAACGTCCACTAGGCTATGACAGTCGTAGCTAACATTGAGGTATAATACGTCCACTAGGCTATGTGACACAGTCATGGCTAACATTAGGTTGGTATCTCTTCACATATGACAGGTATGCGGTCATCCTTAAGATAACATGTAAACAAAAGCAAAGGTACGTCATTGAATATTATGTACCAGAATGTCCATTTAAATTTATTCCCGCAGATATGTGACACTTGGTGCTGTATAAACACGTCATCCACCCCTGGAGTACTTGAGGGTATCATCATTGTTCACCGCTGTCGCATATAAAATATACTGCAATAATTACATAAGTATATACACGCATATGTGTGAGGTATATGCATGCATAAATCATAATATCATTGCCTCTCTCACACACCATTTAGCGCTGTGTTATAGCAACACCTCCACTGTGTGTCGTTGCTGCGGGACGTGACCTGGAAAATGTATCAACATGTATATTATGTTAATGTGTGTGCTTCCATCCCCACCAGTGGTACTGTACATGTATGTGTGCTTGTACACTACCATGTATACATTGTACATGTACAGTATGTGTGCTTGTACACTACCATATATACATTGTACATGTACAGTATGTGTGCTTGTACACTACCATGTATACATTGTACATGTACAGTATGTGTGCTTATACACCACCATATATACATTGTACATGTACAGTATGTGTGCTTGTACACATGTACAGTATGTATGCTTGTACACCGCCATATATACATTGTACATGTACAGTATGTATGCTTGTACACTACCATATATACATTGTACATGTACAGTATGTATGCTTGTACACTACCATATATACATTGTACATGTACAGTATGTGTGCTTGTACACTACCATATATACATTGTACATGTACAGTATGTATGCTTGTACACTACCATATATACATTGTAAATGTACAGTATGTGTGCTTGTACACTACCATATATACATTGTACATGTACAGTATGTGTGCTTGTACACTACCATATATACATTGTACATGTACAGTATGTGTGCTTGTACACTACCATATATACATTGTACATATATGTATGCTTGTACACTACCATATATACATTGTACATGTACAGTATGTATGCTTGTACACTACCATATATACATTGTACATGTACAGTATGTGTGCTTGTACACTACCATATATACATTGTACATGTACAGTATGTGTGCTTGTACACTACCATATATACATTGTACATGTACAGCATGTGTGCTTGTACACTACCATATATACATTGTACATGTACAGTATGTGTGCTTGTACACTACCATATATACATTGTACATGTACAGTATGTGTGCTTGTACACTACCATATATACATTGTACATGTACAGTATGTATGCTTGTACACTACCATATATACATTGTACATGTACAGTATGTGTGCTTGTACACTACCATATATACATTGTACATATATGTATGCTTGTACACTACCATATATACATTGTACATATATGTATGCTTGTACACTACCATATATACATTGTACATGTACAGTATGTATGCTTGTACACTACCATATATACATTGTACATGTACAGTATGTGTGCTTGTACACTACCATATATACATTGTACATGTACAGTATGTATGCTTGTACACTACCATATATACATTGTACATGTACAGTATGTGTGCTTGTACACTACCATATATACATTGTACATGTACAGTATGTATGCTTGTACACTACCATATATACATTGTACATGTACAGTATGTATGCTTGTACACCACCATATATACATTGTACATGTACAGTATGTGTGCTTGTACACTACCATATATACATTGTACATGTACAGTATGTATGCTTGTACACTACCATATATACATTGTACATGTACAGTATGTATGCTTGTACACCACCATATATACATTGTACATGTACAGTATGTATGCTTGTACACTACCATATATACATTATACATGTACAGTATGTGTGCTTGTACACCACCATATATACATTGTACATGTACAGTATGTGTGCTTGTACACCACCATATATACATTATACATATATGAGTGCTTATGTCAATTTACATATACATTATATACAATATGTGTGCAATAAGATCACAGAAAACAGGTAACATCTTCATATGCAAAACAATTGCAGTGAAAAAAAATAGTGAAATTCCAAGCACTTTCATGATCTCTCACATTTCTCTTGCAGCGCTGTATGACCCTTGTGGGTTTAGCGCATAGCTATGATAATAATAATCACGTTATTCTTGATAATGTGAGAAATCACGAATGCGCTTGGAATTTCACTATATTTTCACCGGCTGTTTCGCATACACTATGCATATTTCGTACTATATATACATTGTACATGTATACATGCTTGTGTTATATATTTACATGCAAATGAGCCACAGGGGTATATTGAATGACTAGGAAGAACAACCCTGACGTATCCCGTTAGGGATGATCTCACTTTTCCGATTATATTATCAATTTCCTATTACTGAGTTCTTGAAAAGATGCCTCCAGCCTGTGCTTCATTAGTATCTTATCGTTCGGTTGTGATTTTTGCAATAATATATATATATATATATATATATATATATATATATATATATATATATATATATATATATATATATATATATATATATATATATATATATATATGCACTCCTCTCAGTCTACCTGCTCTTGCAAAATTGCATAGCACCAGTAGGTGTGTAAGCACAGCACAAGCAGGTGTGTAAATACAGCACCAGCAGATGTGTAAACAGCACCAGCAGGTAAGCACTGCACCAGCAGGTGTGTAAACAGCACCAGCAGGTGTGTGAACAGCAGCAGGTGTGTAAGCACAGCATCAGCAGGTGTGTAAGCACAGGACCAGTAGGTGTGTAAGCACGGCACCTGCAGGTGTGTAAACACAGCACCAGCAAGTGTGTAAAAACAGCACCAGCAGGTGTGTAAACAGCAGCAGGTGTGTAAGCACAGCATCAGCAGGTGTGTAAACAGCAGCAGGTGTGTAAACACAGGGCCAGCAGGTGTGTAAGCACAGCACCAGCAGGTGTGTAAACAGCAGCAGGTAAGCACAGCACCAGCAGGTGTGTAATCACAGCATCAGGAGGTTTGTAAGCACAGCACCAGCAGGTGTGTAAACAGCACCAGCAGGTGTGTAAGCACAGCACCAGCAGGTGTGTAAGCACAGCATCAGCAGGTGTGTAAGCACAGGACCAGCAGGTGTGTAAGCATAGGATCAGCAGGTGTGCAAGCACAGCACCAGCAGCTGGGTAAGCACAGCAACAGCAGGTGTGTAAGCACTACCAGCAGGTGTGTAAGCACAGCACCAGCAGGTGTGTAAGTACAGCACCAGCAGGTGTGTAAGCACAGCACCAGCAGGTGTGTAAGCACAGCACCAGCAGGTGTGTAAGCACAGCACCAGCAGGTGTGTAAGCACAGCACCAGCAGGTGTGTAAGCACAGCACCAGCAGGTGTGTAAGCACAGCAGCAGGTGTGTAAGCACAGCATCAGCAGGTGTGTAAGCACAGCACCAGCAGGTGTGTAAGCACAGCATCAGCAGGTGTGTAAGCACAGCACCAGCAGGTGTGTAAGCACAGCACCAGCAGGTGTGTAAGCACAGCACCAGCAGGTGTGTAAGCACAGCACCAGCAGGTGTGTAAGCACAGCACCAGCAGGTGTGTAAGCACAGCATCAGCAGGTAAGCACAGCACCAGCAGGTTTGTAAGCACAGCACCAGCAGGTGTGTAAGCACAGCACCAGCAGGTGTGTAAGCACAGCACCAGCAGGTGTGTAAGCACAGCATCAGCAGGTGTGTAAGCACAGCACCAGCAGGTGTGTAAGCACAGCATCAGCAGGTGTGTAAGCACAGCACCAGCAGGTGTGTAAGCACAGCACCAGCAGGTGTGTAAGCACAGCACCAGCAGGTGTGTAAGCACAGCACCAGCAGGTGTGTAAGCACAGCACCAGCAGGTGTGTAAGCACAGCATCAGCATGTAAGCACAGCACCAGCAGGCGTGTAAGCACAGCACCAGCAGATGTGTAAACAGCACCAGCAGGTAAGCACTGCACCAGCAGGTGTGTAAACAGCACCAGCAGGTGTGTGAACAGCAGCAGGTGTGTAAGCACAGCATCAGCAGGTGTGTAAGCACAGGACCAGTAGGTGTGTAAGCACGGCACCTGCAGGTGTGTAAACACAGCACCAGCAAGTGTATAAAAACAGCACAAGCAGGTGTGTAAACAGCAGCAGGTGTGTAAGCACAGCATCAGTAGGTGTGTAAACAGCAGCAGGTGTGTAAACACAGGGCCAGCAGGTGTGTAAGCACAGCACCAGCAGGTGTGTAAACAGCAGCAGGTAAGCACAGCATCAGCAGGTGTGTAATCACAGCATCAGCAGGTTTGTAAGCACAGCACCAGCAGGTGTGTAAACAGCACCAGCAGGTGTGTAAACAGCACCAGCAGGTGTGTAAGCACAGCATCAGCAGGTGTGTAAGCACAGGACCAGCAGGTGTGTAAGCATATGATCAGCAGGTGTGCAAGCACAGCACCAGCAGCTGGGTAAGCACAGCAACAGCAGGTGTGTAAGCACTACCAGCAGGTGTGTAAGCACAGCACCAGCAGGTGTGTAAGTACAGCACCAGCAGGTGTGTAAGCACAGCACCAGCAGGTGTGTAAGCACAGCACCAGCAGGTGTGTAAGCACAGCACCAGCAGGTGTGTAAGCACAGCACCAGCAGGTGTGTAAGCACAGCACCAGCAGGTGTGTAAGCACAGCAGCAGGTGTGTAAGCACAGCATCAGCAGGTGTGTAAGCACAGCACCAGCAGGTGTGTAAGCACAGCATCAGCAGGTGTGTAAGCACAGCACCAGCAGGTGTGTAAGCACAGCACCAGCAGGTGTGTAAGCACAGAACCAGCAGGTGTGTAAGCACAGCACCAGCAGGTGTGTAAGCACAGCACCAGCAGGTGTGTAAGCACAGCATCAGCAGGTAAGCACAGCACCAGCAGGTTTGTAAGCACAGCACCAGCAGGTGTGTAAGCACAGCACCAGCAGGTGTGTAAGCACAGCACCAGCAGGTGTGTAAGCACAGCACCAGCAGGTGTGTAAGCACAGCATCAGCATGTAAGCACAGCACCAGCAGGCGTGTAAGCACAGCACCAGCAGGTGTGTAAGCACAGCACCAGCAGGTGTGTAAGCACAGCACCAGCGTGTGTAAGCATAGCACCAGCAGGTGTGTAAGCACAGCACCAGCAGGTGTGTAAGCACAGCACCAGCAGGTGTGTAAGCACAGCACCAGCAGGTGTGTAAGCACAACACCAGCAGGTGTGTAAGCACAGCACCAGCAGGTGTGTAAGCACAGCACCAGCAGGTGTGTAAGCACAGCACCAGCAGGTGTGTAAGCACAGCACCAGCAGGTGTGTAAGCATAGCACCAGCAGGTGTGTAAGCACAGCACCAGCAGGTGTGTAAGCACAGCACCAGCAGGTGTGTAAGCACAGCATCAGCAGGTAAGCACAGCACCAGCAGGTGTGTAAGCACAGCACCAGCAGGTGTGTAAGCACAGCACCAGCAGGTGTGTAATCACAGCACCAGCAGGTGTGTAAGCACAGCACCAGCGTGTGTAAGCATAGCACCAGCAGGTGTGTAAGCACAGCACCAGCAGGTGTGTAAGCACAGCACCAGCAGGTGTGTAAGCACAGCACCAGCAGGTGTGTAAGCACAGCACCAGCAGGTGTGTAAGCACAGCACCAGCAGGTGTGTAAGCACAGCACCAGCAGGTGTGTAAGCACAGCATCAGCAGGTGTGTAAGCACAGCATCAGCAGGTAAGCACAGCACCAGCAGGTGTGTAAGCACAGCACCAGCAGGTGTGTAAGCACAGCACCAGCAGGTGTGTAAGCACAGCACCAGCAGGTGTGTAAGCACAGCAGCAGGTGTGTAAGCACAGCACCAGCAGGCGTGTAAGCACAGCACCAGCAGGTGTGTAAGCACAGCACCAGCAGGTAAGCACAGCACCAGCAGGCGTGTAAGCACAGCACCAGCAGGGGTGTAAGCACAGCACCAGCAGGTGTGTAAGCACAGCACCAGCAGGTGTGTAAGCACAGCACCAGCAGGTGTGTAAGCACAGCATCAGCAGGTGTGTAAGCACAGCATCAGCAGGTAAGCACAGCACCAGCAGGTGTGTAAGCACAGCACCAGCAGGTGTGTAAGCACAGCACCAGGAGGTGTGTAAGCACAGCACCAGCAGGTGTGTAAGCACAGCAGCAGGTGTGTAAGCACAGCACCAGCAGGCGTGTAAGCACAGCACCAGCAGGTGTGTAAGCACAGCACCAGCAGGTAAGCACAGCACCAGCAGGCGTGTAAGCACAGCACCAGCAGGTAAGCACAGCACCAGCAGGTGTGTAAGCACAGCACCAGCAGGTAAGCACAGCACCAGCAGGTGTGTAAGCACAGCACCAGCAGGTAAGCACAGCACCAGCAGGTGTGTAAGCACAGCATCAGCAGGTAAGCACAGCACCAGCAGGTGTGTAAGCACAGCATCAGCAGGTGTGTAAGCACAGCATCAGCAGGTGTGTAAGCACAGCATCAGCAGGTGTGTAAGCACAGCACCAGCAGGTAAGCACAGCACCAGCAGGTGTGTAAGCACAGCATCAGCAGGTAAGCACAGCACCAGCAGGTGTGTAAGCACAGCACCAGCAGGTGTGTAAGCACAGCATCAGCAGGTGTGTAAGCACAGCATCAGCAGGTGTGTAAGCACAACACCAGCAGGTGTGTAAGCACAGCATCAGCAGGTGTGTAAGCACAGCATCAGCAGGTGTGTAAGCACAGCATCAGCAGGTGTGTAAGCACAGCACCAGCAGGTGTGTAAGCACAGCACCAGCAGGTGTGTAAGCACAGCATCAGCAGGTGTGTAAGCACAGCATCAGCAGGTGTGTAAGCACAGCACCAGCAGGTGTGTAAGCACAGCATCAGCAGGTGTGTAAGCACAGCATCAGCAGGTGTGTAAGCACAGCATCAGCAGGTGTGTAAGCACAGCACCAGCAGGTGTGTAAGCACAGCACCAGCGTGTGTAAGCATAGCACCAGCAGGTGTGTAAGCACAGCACCAGCAGGTGTGTAAGCACAGCACCAGCAGGTGTGTAAGCACAGCACCAGCAGGTGTGTAAGCACAGCACCAGCAGGTGTGTAAGCACAGCACCAGCAGGTGTGTAAGCACAGCACCAGCAGGTGTGTAAGCACAGCATCAGCAGGTGTGTAAGCACAGCATCAGCAGGTGTGTAAGCACAGCATCAGCAGGTAAGCACAGCACCAGCAGGTGTGTAAGCACAGCATCAGCAGGTGTGTAAGCACAGCATCAGCAGGTGTGTAAGCACAGCATCAGCAGGTAAGCACAGCACCAGCAGGTGTGTAAGCACAGCATCAGCAGGTGTGTAAGCACAGCATCAGCAGGTGTGTAAGCACAGCATCAGCAGGTAAGCACAGCACCAGCAGGTGTGTAAGCACAGCATCAGCAGGTGTGTAAGCACAGCATCAGCAGGTGTGTAAGCACAGCACCAGCAGGCTCTACACATAGATGACATGTTCACCCATGCTTGCAATGCTTCCTTCCCCCCTCTCCCACTTTCTCTCCTCTCTCTCTCTCTCTCTCTCTCTCTCTCTCTCTCTCTCTCTCTCTCTCTCTCTCTCACACACACACACAAGAATTTTTACAGGCTTAAAGTTCCTACCTTCAATTACAAGCTAAGAGATGTTTCCTATCTCAGTTCATTTGAAAAACTTATCTATGCCTATAATAAATTAATTACATATTATGAAAGTCACAAATAAGGAACAGGATGAAGTTGGAGCCAGCTGTGAGCTAGAGATTTCATTTGGCCAACTGACTTAATTTCAACGATGCTGTTATGTTGTACGAACATTTTCCAGACTGGAATCATTCTTGGAATGAATGATCGCAGATGGAATGATGTTCTTGAGAAAGGTGCTTCCTTGATGTTGGTGAGGGGCTCTTGATTTAGGGAATTGGATCTGTGCTCCAGTTCCCCGAATTAAGCCTGAATGCCTTCCACATCCCCCCCAGGCGCTGTATAATCCTCCGGGTTTAGCGCTTCCCCTTGATTATAATAATAATTGAGAAAGGTGCAGCCAGTGTAGCTGCTGTTTACTGCCCGTCTTTTGGTATAAGAGTTGTCTTCTCGCTGCCCGTTAAGTGTTGTTAAGAGTGGAAGTACCTTGGCAATATTGGTCTTGTACATAACTGCAAAGTCGGTCGGTCGGTCTCTCTCTCTCTCTACCTAGTAGTAATCACATCCGCTGGTGCAGCAGTGCGTCAGTCAGGGCACGCTACAGGATACAGGTCCGCTGGTCCTTGCGGGAGACGAGTGGAGCGTAATTCCAGGCACCCACCAACGTTCATGGTGGTGTTACGGGAGGGTGTCTGCTAGGGAACGTTCATGGTAGTGGGACGGGAGGGTGTGTCTGCCAGGGAACGTTCATGGTGGTGGGAGGGGAGGGTGTGTCTGCCAGGGAACGTTCATGGTAGTGGGACGGGAGGGTGTCTGCCAGGGAACGTTCATGGTGGTGGGACGGGAGGGTGTGTCTGCCAGGGAACGTTCATGGTAGTGGGACGGGAGGGTGTGTCTGCCAGGGAACGTTCATGGTGGTGGGACGGGAGGGTGTGTCTGCCAGGGAACGTTCATGGTAGTGGGACGGGAGGGTGTCTGCCAGGGAACGTTCATGGTGGTGGGACGTTCATGGTAGGGTCTGCCAGGGAACGTTCATGGTGGTGGGATGGGAGGGTGTGTCTGCCAGGGAACGTTCATGGAGGTGGGAGGGTGTGTCTGCCAGGGAACGTTCATGGTAGTGGGACAGGAGGGTGTGTCTGCCAGGGAACGTTCATGGTGGCGGGACGGGAGGGTGTGTCTGCCAGGGAACGTTCATGGTAGTGGAACGGGAGGGTGTGTCTGCCAGGGAACGTTCATGGTAGTGGGACAGGAGGGTGTGTCTGCCAGGGAACGTTCATGGTGGCGGGACGGGAGGGTGTGCCTGCCAGGGAACGTTCATGGTGGCGGGACGGGAGGGTGTGTCTGCCAGGGAACGTTCATGGTGGCGGGACGGGAGGGTGTGTCTGCCAGGGAACGTTCATGGTAGTGGAACGGGAGGGTGTGTCTGCCAGGGAACGTTCATGGTAGTGGAACGGGAGGGTGTCTGCCAGGGAACGTTCATGGTAGTGGGACGGGAGGGTGTGTCTGCCAGGGAACGTTCATGGTAGTGGGACGGGAGGGTGTGTCTGCCAGGGAACGTTCATGGTGGTGGGACGGGAGGGTGTGTCTGCCAGGGAACGTTCATGGTAGTGGGACGGGAGGGTGTGTCTGCCAGGGAACGTTCATGGTGGCGGGACGGGAGGGTGTGTCTGCCAGGGAACGTTCATGGTAGTGGGACGGGAGGGTGTGTCTGCCAGGGAACGTTCATGGTGGCGGGACGGGAGGGTGTGTCTGCCAGGTTTTAGCAGTCAAATGGCAATCAATCACGAAAAATAAAGTATGCCAAAAATAACTTTTTGGTTACACATATGCTCCATCACCCGAACATATGTATAATTGTACACACTATGTATCATGCTCAAAGACCAGTTAAACCTAGTAGTGAATAGTTTGCAGAATATGAGAACACTCACTACTACAGTCATAGCACACACATACAAAAAGACAAATCTAGTAAGGTGTGACGCAGCCCGAGGCAGTAGACGGTCTACATGATTGGAAACCTCACACAGGACGTCCTCCCTCGCTGGGTGATTATGTACCCCAGCACATAATCACCCAGTACCAAAATGTCGCGTACATCCTGGCAAATAACGACTAGCTGTGCCTAAGGTTGGCTAAGATGACATGTGGAGAAGTGGTTTTGTGTAATGTATGATTGTGTAGAATAGAGAGAGCTATGTGAACTGTACCTATCAGAATCACCTGCCAATTGCACTAGACGCGTGCTACAACTATCTCTGCAGGTCAGAGTGGATGGTCTGAAGTAGACTCGCCCCGGCGCTCGGAATTCATCCAAAAGTCTGGGGAAAACATTGGAATGAAGACATCATCTACATATCACTGACTGCTACACATCGTGTTCTCGGTGGTTTACTGAACACAGAGATACAAGAGGAACGCTACAGCCACACTCTGAGTCCATCAAGAGGACTCTGGGACTATTAACGGCGCCTCCCTCCCACTTGTACATTAAACAGGCTCCTTCAGGAGCTAGTGACGGGGTGTCACGTGATGAAGAACCGTGTCAGGACATTGTTCTTGATGCATAAATTGTTATCAATCTCAGATCTTCTTGGTGAAAGCGAGAGGTACAGCATCATGCGCAGCTTTCCTGTGACTACTCCTGCTTGCTGTGCACCCGTTGATGCAGGACTGTATAAAGACCTCGTATAAAGGACTGTATAAAGACGCACTGGTAGCTCTCTCAGCTCACATCCAAGAGCACCCCGGGTCGAATCCTGCATTTTGCATGCGTCTAATTCATCAGTAAATAGATACCTGGGAGTTACTGGACCGTAGTGGGTCGCATCCTGGGAAGGACCTAAAAACAATTCCTGAATGATATGCCAAACTAATTTGCTTTGATAGCCAAATGTCAGTTTATAATACATAAGGAAATTTAATGGCATTGTCATTAGGGAGAGTAAGAAGCCGCAGCTCTAAAATACAATAAAAAAATAGCGCAGAAAAAAGAGTATTTCTTCACAATAATGACAGCCAAGATGTGAAACTAAATACTGAGCGCTCACACGCACGCTCACGCGCACGCATGCACACACACACACACACACACACACACACACACACACACACACACACACACACACACACACACACACACACACACACACACACACACACACACGCACACACAACACAAAATGAGCCAACTGTGTATCACAAGTGTTTTTGATACACACACATTACTACACACACACACACACACACACACGCACGCACGCACGACAAGTACCTTTGATAAAATGGGAACTAACACATACAAAATGAGCCAACTGTGTATCGACAAGTGTTTTTGATACCTGGGAACTACTACTATTACTACTACTACTACACATACAGTCATTGCAGTTGTAATACTCAACCGCTACCGTTAATACCACCACCACAATCACCACTATCACCACCACAATCACCACTGCTGTCACCATCACCACAATCACCACTACTATCACCACCACCACAATCACCACTACTATCACCACCGCCACAATCACCACTACTATCACCACCACCACAATCACCACTACTATCACCACCACCGCCACCACCTTTGACACTACCACAACCACTATCATACTACCACCGCCACTATTATCACCACCACCACCACCATCAATACCACCTATACAATCGTTTAAGAGGAAGGGGGCGGGGCTGGAACTAACGATGGATTTAGTGTGACTGTAAATGGTCCAAGTCGACCCGAAACGTCGTCGTCAGCTCCTCTTTCCTACGTGTGGATTATTTGTATACTAAGGATCGATCCCCACTAAGCTAAAGTAATAACACGCTACAGAATAAGCTTATACTGCAGCAACATTTCGCCACACTGTACAACACGATAACGCTCTACACAAAAAGAAACGTATGTCTTCAGTATTGTCGCAGGACATTTCGATCCAGCTCACTTAAGGTATTCAGCTCCTTGAGAAGAGGATCCAGGTAGCAAAACGACACCTGCGAGGTACATAGCCTGGTAGTCTATTCAGACATCTATCAAGGAGTGCATACCAAAGCAATCTATCTATTAAGGGCTGGATCACACCGTATTACTCAATCAAAGGTGATGGTACCTCATGGATGACGTTATTGTAGATGGGTGCTACACGGACGGAGTGTCAGTCTCTTTAACTGTGTGTGTGTGTGTGTGTGTGTGTGTGTGTGTGTGTGTGTACTCACTTAATTGTGGTTGCAGGGGTCGAGACTCAGCTCCTGGCCCCGCCTCTTCACCGACCGCTACTAGGTCCTCTCTCCCCTTGCTCCATGAGCTTTATCATACCTCGTCTTAAAAGTATGTATAGTTCCTGCCTCCACTACATCGCTTGCCAGACTATTCCACTTCCTAACTACTCTATGACTGAAGAAATACTTCCTAACATCCTTTGACTTATCTGAGTCTTCAGCTTCCAATTGTTACCCCTTGTTTGTGTGTCCCATCTCTGGAACATCCTGTCTCTGTCCACCTTGTCTGTTCCACGCAGTATTTTGTATGTCGTTATCATGTCTCCCCTGACCCTCCTGTCCTGTGTGGGTGTGTGTGTGTGTGAGTGTAACTGCGTACTGAAGACGGAACACCACAGCTCTGTAACTAGACATAAGTAGCCATATACTTGTTCATTATGGTAGGTAGTCCACTGAGTAGAATGGTTCCTTCTATAACATTGGTATCCGTTTATAATAATAGTGGCTGCCTTTTATCATAATGTTAATGTTAGCTGTTTTCTTTAACATAATCGCTGACACACACACACACACACACACACACACACACACACACACACACACACACACACACACACACACACGTCCAATATATGTCAACTGGTGAGTCTGATATTCTTTCACAAGTGCGCTGATATTATTTATACCATTTCTACACTGATGCAGTAGTCTGCATAACAGTAAATCTTTTATTTTTTGTGAGAATAAAAATTCAAAGTGGAAAGCAAAAGAAATGTAAGAGAGGCCTGGGGATGTGACTAATGAACAGAGAACTTGTTATTTTAGTGCCAGGAATGTCTGTCTTGTTTATTCTGGACCCTATTTGGAAATTGGCATCTTTTGAAATTTGTGTGAAATTAGCAAAATTGCTAATTTCTGACCACTTTATTGGATAGTTGAAATCAATACATTGGTGGTTTCTTGTACTCATTCAATAAAAAAAATGGAGTTCTAGTGAAATAGTTATGATTTTTGTCGACTAGTACAGTGGACTTGGCCGAAAATAGGGCTCAAAGTAGGTGAAATCGCCGATGTGTAAACATCGTTGAGACCACTAACTTCGTGAGAGCATAATTCCGTAAGTTTTCCATCAAATTTCATACTTTCGGTGTCGTTATGACCGAGAAAAGATTCTCTATCTTTTCATAAGAATTTTTTTATTTTTTTTTTCCGAAAAATTTTCGACCCTGAGAACAAGTTTATGGGAGGGTCTCTTGACCCTGAAAGGGTTAATAATAGCGTACCATCCCCCCCCCCCAAAAAAAAAAAATTATAATTTACTAAGGAGATATAAATAGTTTGCCTATGAAAAAACTAATGCATTTGATTGACCTTATGTGATTGTAGAAAAAATGAAAATAATATAATTTATCATTTTTCCTAATTAACCCTTAAACTGTCAAAACGTAGATCTACGTTTGTACTGCTAACATTCCAAACGTAGATCCACGTTTTATTTTTTCTGCCTCCAAATTTGACATGATTGGCCAGAGATGCCTGGTCAGTATAAAATGGGTCTTAACACCAAGTGTTAAGACCCATTTTAAAATCTGGGACCACTTAGTACCTTGTGGGAGTACCAGTTCATAATAAAGCTGGTAGAATTACCGACAATATGTAAAGTAAAAGGACACAAGTGCAACTAATGTGACATTTATTGTGGCAACGTTTCGCTCTCCAGGAGCTTTATCAAGTCATTAATGACTTGATAAAGCTCCTGGAGAGCGAAACGTTGCCACAATAAATGTCACATTAGTTGCACTTGTGTCCTTTTACTTTACAGTACCAGTTCAATTGAGCGCCAGCTAGAGCAAATAGCGTGGCAAACACCAGGGATTCACTGATGTCATGTCGGATTAACACTCCCCTTTTAAGAGGAAAGTGATGGACATGACCACAAGTGGTCAAGGAAATATAAAAAACCTCGATAATAATCCATATGCAACATTTGTGCAACATCCTTTCATTTTTTATACAACTGGTAGTGTCATCCTGCCAGAATGTCCTATAACCTATGCCTTAAGTCAGTGGTTCCCAAACTGGGGGTAAATTACCCCCTGGGGGTAATTTAACCATTTTTGGGGGGTAATGGAGGGGTGACAAAAAAGTTATGAATTCTGAAAATCAAGAAAACAATGCGGTACCCGGTATGAGGATTATTGTTAACTTTGTCTTAGTATATAAAGTTGTAAAGTAAACCTATTATAAGTAAGTAATAAAGTTAAACCAAATAACAATAAACATCAAAAACTAATATACAGTATTAGAAAAGAAGAAATATATAGCTAAGTGTGTGGAAACCCAAAAGTATTTTGACAAGTATGCTTCAAGACAAAAGTCACTCAGTAGCCCAGATCGACCTGTCCAGTACGCGTCACTCACTTCCTGATGCTGCCTCTATTTCACACTGTCAGTTTATCTGTGAGCATCAGCCGAGGTAGACATAAGCTGGTATGTATGTGTACTGCCCTGTGCAGTATATAGTTAGTATTTACCCACTGTTACTGTGAATTTGTAGCTATTATTAATTTTATATATAATGTATGTGTGGTTCTTACGTTTTCAATGGTTTTGCTAGGATTAGCAGAGTATGCGAGGCTGTATACGTTCACGTTTAGCCATATATATCAATAATAACAACAATTTGTGAAAGGGGTAACATGCTTTATGTGGCATGTTAAATTGGGTAACAAGCTGAAAAAGTTTGGGAACCACTGCCTTAAGTAAAGAGAAACGATTCTGGAGCATGTGTGGTACATATTCAGCAGGCTAGGTGGCCAGGTGGTCAGCCGGCTGGCTGGCTCTCTATATCTCTGGTTGTCTATATCTGGCTCTCGCATGTACACGTAAGTACAGTTATTATACAAAGTGTAAATTACCTAGGATAACCCAAAAATTCCAGGCAAAGTGCTATACAGTGCTTGTAGATAAGATATAAGCACGACTGGCAAGTAATACGCATTTTCATGATTCATATGTGATGACTTCATCATGTGTAATACCTGTTGATTTATGAGTTGCTCCCTGAGACTGAGAGACAAGCAGACAGAAAGACACACACACACACACTCACACAGACACACACACACACACACAGACACACACAAACACACACACACAAACACACACACACAGACACACACACAAACACACACACACACAAACACACACACAAACACACACAGACACACAAACACACAGACACACAAACACACACACACAAACACACACACACACACACACACACACACACACACACACACACACACACACACACACACACACACACACACACACACACACAGACACACACACAGACACACACACACACAGACACACACACAGACACACACACAGACACACACACAGACACACACACAGACACACACACAGACACACAGACACACACACAGACACACACACAGACACACACACAGACACACACACACAGACACAGACACACACACACACACACACACACACACACACACACACACACACACACACACACACACATCACACACACACACACATCACACACACACACACACGCACACACACACACACACACACACACCTGAGAGAGGGAGCAGAGGCGCTATGTGTACCCCTAACAACAATATTCAATACATCTATCGAAACAGGGAGGTTGCCTGAGGCATGGAAGACAGCAAATGTAGTCCCAATCTTTAAAAAAGGAGACAGACATGAAGCACTAAACTACAGATCAGTGTCACTGACATGTATAGTATGCAAAGTCATGGAGAAGATTGTCAGGAGAAGAGTGATGGAACACCTAGAAAGGAATGATCTCATCAACAGCAGCCAACATGGTTTCCGGGACGGGAAATCCTGTGTCACAAACCTACTGGAGTTCTATGACAAGGTGACAGCAGTAAGACAAGAGAGAGAGAGGTGGGTGGATTGCATTTTCTTGGACTGCGAGAAGGCGTTTGACACAGTACCACACAAGAAATTAGTGCAAAAACTGGAGGACCAAGCAGGGATAACAGGGAAGGCACTACAATGTATCAGGGAATACTTGTCAGGAAGACAGCAGCGAGTAATGGTACGTGGCGAGGTGTCAGAGTGGGCATATATGACCAGCGGGGTCCCACAGGGGTCAGTCCTAGGACCAGTGCTGTTTCTGGTATTTGTGAACGACATGACAGAAGGAATAAACTCCGAGGTGTCCCTGTTTGCAGATGACGTGAAGTTGATGAGAATAATTCATTCGATCGAAGACCAGGCAGAACTACAAAGGGATCTGGACAGGCTGCAGACCTGGTCCAGCAATTGGCTCCTGGTGTTCAATCCCACCAAGTGCAAAGTCATGAAGATTGGGGAAGGGCAAAGAAGACTGCAGACGGAGTACAGTCTAGGGAGCCAGAGACTACAAACATCACTCAAGAAAAAAGATATTGGGGTGAGTATAACACCAGGCACATCTCCTGAAGCGCACATCAACCAAATAACTGCTGCAGCATATGGGCGCCTGGCAAACCTCAGAACAACATTCCGACATCTTAATAAGGAATCGTTCGGGACCCTGTACACTGTGTACATTAGGCCCATATTGGAGTATGCGGCACCAGTTTGGAACCCACACCTAGCCAAGCATGTAAAGAAACTAGAGAAAGTGCAAAGGTTTGCAACAAGAATAGTCCCAGAGCTAAGAGGTATGTCCTACGAGGAGAGGTTAAAGGAAATCAACCTGACGACACTGGAGGACAGGAGAGATAGGGAAGACATGATAACGACTTGCAAAATACTGAGAGGAATTGACAAGGTGGACATAGACAGGATGTTCCAGAGACTGGACACAACAACACGGGGACACAGTTGGAAGCTGAAGACACAGATGAATCACAGGGATGTTAGGAAGTATTTCTTCAGCCTCAGAGTAGTCAGGAAGTGGAATAGTTTGGGAAGCGATGTAGTGGAGGCAGGATCCATACATAGCTTTAAGCAGAGGTATGATAAAGCTCATGGTTCAGGGAGAGTGACCTAGTAGCGACCAGTGAAGAGGCGGGGCCAGGAGCTTGGACTCGACCCCTGCAACCTCAACTAGGCGAGTACAACTAGGTGAGTATGTACACACACACACACACACACACACAGGAGCTAAGGCTCGACCCCTGCAACCACAAATAGGTGAGTACACACACACACACGACCCCTGCAACCTCAACTAGGCGAGTACGTACGTACACACACACACACACACACACACACACTCACTCTTATATACAACAGGCCAAGTGTCTAATCGACATGTGCCTAGGACAAAATGGTAACTAACACACACACACACACACACACACACACACAAAGAAGACCGCAGACAGAGTATAGGCTAGGTAGACAAAGACTACAGACTTCACTCAGGGAGAAAGACCTTGGGGTGACCATAACACCGAGCACATCACCGGAGGCACACATCAACCAAATAACCGCTGCAGCATACGGGCGCCTGGCAAACCTGAGAATAGCGTTCCGATACCTTAATAAGGAATCGTTCAAGACACTGTACACTGTGTATGTTAGGCCCATACTGGAGTATGCAGCACCAGTCTGGAACCCACACCTGGTCAAGCACGTCAAGAAGTTAGAGAAAGTACAAAGGTTTGCAACAAGGCTAGTCCCAGAGCTCAAGGGAATGTCGTACGAGGAAAGGTTAAGGGAAATCGGACTGACGACACTGGAGGACAGAAGGGTCAGGGGAGACATGATAACGACATACAAGATACTGTGGGGAATAGACAAGGTGGACAGAGATAGGATGTTCCAGAGAGGGGACACAGGGACAAGGGGTCACAACTGGAAGCTGAAGACTCAGACGAGTCACAGGGACGTTAGGAAGTATTTCTTCAGTCATAGAGTTGTCAGCAAGTGGAATAGCCTAGCAAGTGAAGTAGTGGAGGCAGGAACCATACATAGTTTTAAGAAGAGGTATGACAAAGCTCAGGAAGCAGAGAGAGAGAGGATCCAGTAGCGATCAGTGAAGAGGCGGGGCCAGGGGCTGAGGCTCGACCCCTGCAACCACAATTAGGTGAGTACACACACACACACACACACACTTACATAAAACAGGCCAAGTGTCTAATCGACATGTGCCTAGGACAAAATGGTAACTAACACACATAGGCTGCAGGCCTGGTCCAGCAATTGCCTCCTGAAGTTCAACCCCACCAAGTGCAAAGTCATGAAGATTGGGGAAGGGCAAAGAAGACCGCTCACAGAGTACAGTCTAGGGGACCAGAGACAACAAACCTCACTCAAGGAAAAGGATCATGGGGTGAGTATAACACCAGGCACATCTCCTGAGGCACACATCAACCAAATAATTGCTGCAGCATATGGGCGCTTAGCAAACCTCAGAACAGCATTCCGACATCTTAGTAAGGAATCGTTCAGGACCCTGTACACTGTGTATATTGGGCCCATACTGGAGTATGCAGCACCAGTTTGGAACCCACACCTAGCCAAGCACATAAAGAAACTATAGAACGTGTAAAGGTTTGCAACAAGACTAGTCCCGGAGCTAAGGGGTATGTTCTACGAGGAGAGGTTAATGGAAATCGACCTGACGACACTGGAGGACAAGAGAGATAGGGAGGACATGATAACGACGTATGAAATACTGAGAGGAATTGACAAGGTGGACAGAGACAGAATGTTCCAGAGATGGGACACAGTTGGAAGTTGAAGATTCAGATGATTCACAGGGATGTTAGGAAGTATTTCTTCAGTCACAGAGTAGTCAGGAATTGGAATAGTTTGGGAAGCGATGTAGCAGAGGCGGGATCCATACAAAGCTTTAAGCATAGTGCAAGGAGAGTGACCCAGTAGCGGCCTGTGAAGAAGCAGGGCCAGGAGCTATGACTCGACCCTGCAACCACAACTAGGTGAGTACACACATTCCACTCCATCTTTCTTCTCCTCTTCCCCCTCTGCCCCCCTTGCTTACCCATCAATTCCTCTCCCCCTCTTTCCTTGTACCCCTTAACTTTCCCTGCCACTGTCCCCCTCACTTCATACCCTTCTCCCCCCCTCCTTACTGCCCTCCCCCTTTCCCTCCCTACAACACCCACCTTCACACACACATGCACTCACTCTTGAAAATACATAAGCTCTTCTTTCTGTGGTAAAGAGAAAAAAAGGTTACCCAAGAGCAGGGTGGCAAACCAGGGGTCTGGTGGGTGAACCTGGGAGGGAAGATTGGGAGGTAGAGCTCACAAAAAGGGAGGAAGAGTGGGGAAGGAAGCTAGAAGAGCTTGGCAAGAAAATGGAGAGGATAGCTGCAAAGAGCAGGAAATGGGAGCTACAAGCCAGAGCAGTAGAAGCTAAGATAGAGTGCTTAAAAGAAGAACTAAAAAATCTGAAACAGCTTAAAGAGCCAAATGACAGTACAGCCATGCCATCATGAACTTCTATATCAGTCACAGACAAGGGGACTGCAGAGAGCAGTGGAGCTTTACTGTATGCAAAGGGCCTATCAGACCCACGTGGGGCCCAGGAAAAGATGAGGAGCACACTAAGAACAAATGAGAAGTCTGAAGACAATGAAAGAGCTATACTATATGCAGAGGCTCTAACAGACAACTGTAGTGGATAGGAACAGCTGAACAGAAGAGACAGACCACTGAGCATAGGGGCTTCAGCCAGTGAAGGGATTGAAGGCAGGAACACTTCAATGAAAGGAACTAAAACACCTCAGAGGATGCAAAGGGAGATACAGTGGAAAGACGAAAGGGAGAGGTCAGTTTTTGTCTACAGGCTCCAGGAAGTCGAAAGGTAAACCTATGATGAAAGAAAACAGGAGGAGAAAAACAGTGATTGTAGGTATCATGAAAGCAATAGGTGAGGATGACATGACCCAGGTGACAAATATTCGGAGAATTGGGTGGTTTGCAAGTGGAAGAAAACAGCCTGTCAAAGTAACCTTCAAGGGAGAATGAGCTCGAACCAGGATCCTGCAGGAGAAAGCGCAACTGAGGGACAAACCGGAGTACCAGAGAGTGTACCTCGATCGAGACAGAACACTAGAAGAAAGGATGATACTGAAAGAGAGGATACAAAGACCCAGGTGGAAGAGCAAGCACACCCTTCTCCAGAAACACCCACAGAAGGACTTCAACCATGACAACCCCAATGCAGCTGAATAATCTAAACCAAAACCCACACACTGTTCCCTCTGTCTCCACCCCCCACATCACAAACCCCACCCCTACAGCAACCCCTATGGGCACTGGCCCCACCCCCTCATTGCAAACCTCACCACCACAACCCACCATTGGCTCCCACCAAGGCTCCCCCTCCCCCAACCCCAATATTTTCCCAGGACCACACTTTTAGAAAAGAAGTTGAAGGTTTGATACACAAACATGGGTGGAATAACAAATAAATATGAGGAGTGGCATGAAAGAATCAATGAGAAGTCCCCAGACATCATAGCAGTCACAGAAACGAAACTCAATGAGACAATTACAGATGCAATCTTCCCACCGGGATATCAGATCCTGAGGAAAGATAGAAGGAGCAGAGGGAGAGGAGGGGTTGCACTGCTCATTAAAAACCGATGGGGATTTGAGGAAATGGAAGGCATGGGCAGTAGGTATAATTCATCTTGGGAAACATAAAGTAGTCATCGCAGTGATGTATAACTCACCACAGAACTGCAGGAGGCCAAGAGAGGAATATGAAGAGAGCAACAGAGCAATGGTAGACACACCAGCTGAGGTGGCAAGAAGAGTTCACTCGAGCAGAGCAAAGTTACAGGTTATGGGTGATTTCAACCACAGGGAGATTAATTGGGAAAACCTGGAGCCACACGGGGGTCCCGAAACATGGAGAGCCAGGATGATGGATGTGGTACTGGAAAACCTCATGCACTTACATGTTAAGGACACTGCTAGAGAGAGAGGGGAGGATGAACCAGCAAGACTGGACCTCGTATTCACCCTGAGCAGTTCAGACATTGAGGACATCACATATGAGAGGCCCATTGGAGCTAGTGATCACGTGGTTCTGAGCCTTGAGTACATAGTAGAGTTACAAGTAGAGAGGGTAACAGGAGTTGAATGGGAAAGGCCAAACTGTAATAGGGGGGACTACACAGGTATGAGGAACTTCCTGCAGAAGGTTCAGTCGGACAGAGAATTGGTAGGAAAGTCAGAAAACGAAACGATGGAATACGTAACAACAAAATGCAAGGAGGCAGAGGAAAGGTTTGTTCCCAAATGCAACAAAAATAATGAGAAGACCAGAACGAGCCCTCGGTTTACCCATAGGTGTAGGGAGGCAAAAACTAAGTGTACTAGAGAATGGAAAAAGTACAGAAGGCAAAGGACCCAGGCAAATAAGGAGATTAGTTGAAGAGCCAAAAACGAGTATGCACAGATAAGTAGGGAGGTCCAGCAACAGTATGAAAACAACATAGCATCGAAAGTCAAGTCTGACCCTAAACTGCTGTATAGCTACATTAGTAGGAAGGCAAGAGTCAAAGGCCAGGTGATCAGGTTGAGGAAAGAAGGTGGGGAACTCACAAGAAACGATCAAGAGGTATGTGAGGAGCTCAACATGAGATTTAAGGAAGAATTTACAGTGGAGACAGGAAGGGCTCTGGGAAGACAGCACAGAGGGGGACACCAACAAGGAATATAACAAGTGTTGGATGACATACACACAACTGAGGGGAAGGTGAAGAAGCTGTTAAGTGACCTTGATATGTCAAAGGCGATGGGACTGGACATCACCCCGTGGGTCCTTAAAGAAGGAGCAGAGATGCTGTGTGCCACTACCTGACCAGTGGGTCGGTGCTGTTTCTACCGGGGAGACCTCACCCACTTCACTGGATCAATCTGTTCCACCAGTTGAGGAGAAAGACATAGCTCCCACTGACTTCCCAGATGAAGTCAAGCGTTTGTTGACTCTGTTGAACAAACGTCGTAAAGCCATTGCCTTACCATGTGAGAAGATGGATATAACGAACTTATTTTCCCATCGTATTTCACTTGAACCTGGTACTAGACCTATCTATATACCTGCGTACAGAATATCTCATTCACAAGTTGCTGTCGCAGAAGAATTGATCAATCAAATGCTTGATGATGGAGTTATTGCACCTAGCAATTCACCTTGGAATGCACCCTTGATCCTAGTACCTAAGAAGGATGGTACTTGGCGCCCAGTGATTGGCTTTAGGAAGTTAAATGCGAAAACTATTCCAGATCGCTTCCCACTTCCTGTACTGGGTGATCTTTTACGTAACATCGGAGATAACAAAGTCTTTTCAACCCTGGACTTGTTACAAGGGTTTTGGCAAGTCCCTCTTCACAAGGACAGCCAAGAGCTAACTGCATTCTCCACTCCTACAGGTCATTATCACTTCCTCCGTATGGCGTTTGGATTACGATCCTCCCCTATCATGTTCTCAAGGCTCATGACTAATGTCTTTAGAGGTCTCATAGGTAATGCACTTATGGTGTACTTAGATGACGTAATCATCATGTCTAAAGACGTGGATACACACTTGAAAAGACTTGATGTAGTACTTGGTAAGCTTGAAGAAGCCAATTTAAAGATCAAACTGTCTAAATGTCAATTTTTCAGATCAGAAATTAAGTTTCTTGGTCATGTAGTCACTCCTAGAGGGGTTACGACTGACCAAAGTAAAGTAACTGCAGTACTAAATTTTCCAACACCCAAAACTGCTGATGCCGTAAGATCCTTTGTGGGCTTAGCAGGTTTTTATAGATCTTTCATTGCCAATTTTTCTTCCATAGCTGCTCCTCTAACTGAGTTGCTTAAGAAAGATGCTCCTTTTGTTTGGACCTTCTGTCAAGAAAGAGCATTCCAAACTCTAAAAGAAAAACTAACATCTGCTCCAATTTTGAAATTTCCAGATTTTTCTAAGCCCTTCTATCTGACTACTGATGCTAGTTCTATTGGCATAGGTGCCGTACTAGCTCAGAATGATGGCAAGTACAACGCAGTTGCATTTGCTAGCCGAGTCCTTACGAAGGCTGAACATAATTATACAGTAACTGAGCAAGAAGCTTTAGCAATAGTATGGTCTTTAAAGCACTTCCGAGACATTATTTATCAGTACTCTGTTCATGTTTTGACAGACCACGCTCCACTGATACCTTTATTCCAGAACAAACAACCTACTGGAAGGTTAGCCAGATGGACCTTGACTATCCAAGAGGTCAATCCAACCTTTGAACACTTACCTGGCAAGTCAAATGTAGTCGCAGATGCCTTATCGCGACATGTTAGTATAGTAACTGCAGACCCTCCATTTAGTGCTGAGGATGTAAAGAATGCTCAACGAACAGATCCCATGTGGTCTGGTGTGATTCGATTCCTGCTCCAGGAAGATCTTATTCTGACTGTGAAGCAACCAGCACCCATCAGTGACTTTGTCATGAACCAAGAATTACTGTATCGAACAGCCGAGTTGGGTACTCCTAGCAGAAGAGTTTACCAGTTAGTAATTCCACAGTCACTAGTGAATGTAGCCTTACAGCTAGTTCACGATGCACCAGGTGTTGTGCACCCTGGTATGGATTGTTCAGTAAAACAAGCCAGATTGAAATACTTTTGGCCTCGTATGGCAACTGATATTTCTGAGTATGTTAAGAAATGTAGTGTCTGCATGCAACATGAAGGTAATGCTAATGGTCCTAATCCAATCCAAGTGTATCCAACCACTAGCGAACCGTGGGAAAGAGTTGCGCTAGATTTGTTAACTAATTTCCAATGTTCCCTCCAAGGCAACAGACATCCATGTGTTATGGTAGACCATTTCACAAGATGTTGTGAGTTAGTTCCTATTGCAGATAAGACTGCCGAGACAGTAGCTAAAGCATTTAAAGAACGCATTATCTGCAGGCATACCACCCCTAAGTCCCTAGTAACAGATAATGGAGGTGAATTCTGTAATGAGATTCTTGAAAATTTGTGTACCTTGTACAAGATCTCTAAATCCACCATTGTTCCTCATCATCCTGCCAGGAATGGGTTAGCGGAACGTACCAATAAGAAAGTACTTGATGTCTTGAGAGCCACTATCAATCCCAACAGTGAAACTTGGGATGAAGTTATACCTGATGTGCAGTGTGCTATAAATTCTGCTTACAATGTTTCTATAGGTGACACTCCACATTATGCATTGTATGGTGTAGATAAACGTTTGTCTTATGAGTTGCTATATTCTAATCCGAAACCAAATTACAACCCTGATGATTTCATAGCAACTCGTACCAGCTTAGCTCAAAGTGTTTTTAGAAGAATCTGTGAAACACTTCATAAATCAACAGCAGAATTTACAAGAGTCGCAAACACTCGAGCAAAGCCATCCAAAATCAAAGTAGGTTTGAGAGTTATGCTGACTAACTTTAACAAAACGTCTGCAATGCCTAAGCTTGATCAAAAGTTTGTTGGTCCTTATCGAGTAGTTGAACATATCACTGGTAATAAGTATAAGGTTAGAGAAATTAGTACTGGTCAGTATAAAGAATCGCATTTAGATCATATGAAGTTAGTATGTGATGATAATGATGTTCCAACCCAGACTAATGTGACAGACTCTGACAATCCTCCTGATCCTGTACTCTCTACCTCTGATACTCAGTCAGACGATCAACCTGAATGTCGTTATTCCTTACGTACACGACAGGTATTGAGAAATCCTCAAGTATCAATTGTAACTACCAATTCAGATTTGCCTCAAATACAGCATGAGTTAGCCAGGGCAACTGAGTTTGATCTTCCCAGAGATGACACCCATTCTGCATATATCAATCTCACCCTAGCAGAGTTGGGGTTAAATGTAAATAACCTGTATAGATGAATAATTACAGTATCAACTTATCAGTATTCAAGAATTTTTTTTTTGTGTGTTCACGTTCTCTCCGAATTCTGAGAGTTAACAGTCTAGATTTGAGTGCACCGAATCTGCCTTTCTGTTAAACACTACTTTCTTTGTATATATTCCTTCCTCAGAATCCATAGATCACATGAATACAGATCGATCGATCAAATTTTTTTTTTATCACTTCTATTGTGTAATCCCAACGTTGAGTTTCATTTGATGAGTTGTGCTATATCATACCTTGTATTGCATTACAGTTTCAGTTACGTAAGCTTCCATTCCAATATTCTACTTATGTATGTTATTATGTTCAATTGTTGTGTACTTTGACATTGTATAGAATCAGCCCAAGCCGTACACCTGCCGTCTCTAGTTTGTATTAGTTGTATTTCGGGACGACATACGTTAGCGTCGCTGAGCTCTCAGTAGTAGTACCAGTTCCTGGTAACCAGTTACCAGTAACCAGTGTACCAGTAGATGACTCACTACCAACCGTCTGTGTGAATCACTGACTGATTATTCATATTGCTGCTGACCATAGCAGGACTTCAAACACCCGTCACCCGTAGGCACTTTGAGAGTCAGTCGAAGATAGGGAGCAGAGAGAGGCAGGTCGGCTGTTGGCGCATCCCATACTTCCCGTTATATATTATACATACTACCAGCCTAAGTGAGTATTCTTACCCCATCCACGTATCGAAAACCCACTTGACATTACAACCACACTACACCTTGCTGCAACCACACTACACCTTGCTACAACCATACTACACCTTGCTACAACCATACTTCACCTTGCTACAACCATACTACACCTTGCTGCAACCATACTACATTTTGTTACAACCACACTACACCTTGCTACAACCACACTACACCTTGCTACAACCGTAATACACCTTGTTACAACCACACTACACCTTGCTACAACCATACTACACCTTGCTGCAACCACACTACACCTTGCTACAACCATACTACACCTTGTTACAACCGTACTACACCTTGCTATGACCATACTTCACCTTGCTACAACCATACTACACCTTGCTATGACCATACTTCACCTTGCTACAACCATACTACACCTTGCTGCAACCATACTACACCTTGTTACAACCACACTACACCTTGCTACAACCACATTACACCTTGCTACAACCATACTACACCTTGTTACAACCATACTACACCTTGCTGCAACCACACTACACCTTGCTACAACCATACTACACCTTGTTACAACCACACTACACCTTGTTACAACCACACTACACCTTGTTACAACTGTACTACACCTTGTTACAACCGTACTACACCTTGCTACAACCATACTACACCTTGCTACAACCATACTACACCTTGCTACAACCATACTACACCTTGCTACAACCATACTACACCTTGCTGCAACCATACTACACCTTGTTACAACCATACTACACCTTGCTACAATTAACAACTATGCTCCAATCGTACTGCACCGTATTACAACCTTCAACAACCATGTTACAACCATACAACCGTACTACATCTTGTTACAACCAATAACCATGCTACAACCATATTACACCTTGCTACAACCGATAACCATGCTACAACCATACTAAACTTGCTACAACCAATAACCATGCTACAACCATCAACCATACTATGGCTTGCTACAACCATTCTACACCAACCTACAACCATCAACCATACTACAGCTTGCTACAACCATTCTACACCAACCTACAACCATCAACCATACTACGGCTTGCTACAGCCATTCTACACCAACCTACAACCATCAGCCATACCAAAGCCATACTACAACCATACTACACCTGTTATAATTATCAACAACCATACTACACCTTGTTACAACCATCAACAACCCTAAACAACTGTGGAAAATACTGTATATATTTTCCAGAAATTCAGTATTTATATGTAAATAGATGGCCATACTGTATTTAATAATATTTATGTCATAGAAAACGGAAAGCCTGCATCTACGTAGAAGGAGACTCGCCCTCTTGGGTTTTTGAATTTGGATTACAAACGTTGGTGTAATGGGAAGAATTTTTCGTGCTCTAGAGGTTAAAATTTTGTTGACACCTCTCAAATAGGAGGTGAAATTGGTGGATATGCATTCTTGCATAACTTGAGATATCAGACGACTGGACAAGACAGCTCCAGGAACCTCAGATAAGCTCTCTAGATTTGTGTATAATTCTGGCCAGTGTTTTCATAAATTTAGTCAGTGAGGTTTTTCTGAGTATGATACAACTTAATATCCAGTCAAATTGGTGAGTGATATTAAGATATATTTTCCTTCTGTTATGTATATGTGTATTTATATATAATCATTTTTTAATTTAATATACAGTCCACAAATTTATATATTTACCAGAATTCCTGGTGATGTATAATTCATTTAATTAATAGGTCCAGAGCAATTTGTGGATATGACAGTGGTAGGTATGGAAGGGGGACATTTTTGCGACCTAGGTGTCCCAAATTCCTACTCGTCTAACTGATAAATAATAATTATCTATGTTCATTTATTGTTATGTACATAATTATACATACAGATAAATGCAATTTTCCACATTTAATTAGCCCGTTGGTCCTTCTTGAACCGGAAGTAATTAGTGAAGTCATTAATTGGTTAATTACTTAATAATTATATGTGAAATGACAGGAGGTGGATGTTAAGTTCACAGATTTATTTAATGTGTAGTGGATTATAATTATTACAATATTAATTTTGATAAGTCAAGTCTGGCTAAGTTTATATTAATTTGTATAATATTAATTTGATAAGACAATTCTGGCCAAGATTTATATCAGTGTATGTGTAATTGACAAGGCAACTGTTGCTAATTATATTAATGTGTATAATATTAATTTTACTTAATGTGTAGTGGATTATAATTATTACAATATTAATTTGATAGACAATTCTGGCCAAGATTTATATCAATGTATGTGTAATTGATAAGGCAAGTGTTGCTAATTATATTAATGTGTATATTAATTTTGCTATGCCAAATTCTGGCAAGGATTTATATTAATTTGTATAATAATTTTGATAAGCCAAGCCTGGCTAAAGGTTTGTATTAATGTACATTTAAAATTTATATATAAATTTCGTACATGTGTGATTGCTAAGCTCAAGTGTAGCTAACATTATTAATGTGTATTTAAAATTTATATTACATTTTTTTACATGTAATTGCTAAGCTCAAGTAGCTAGAATTTATGTAAAGGTAAGTTGTACTATTTACCTTTATAAAGTGCATAATTTAGTACATAATCAGTGTTATTAAGTTGAATTTAATACATTGCATCATGGCTGAAAATGAGGAAATTAATGTAGAAGACAAACATATGGAATATAGAGCAAAGAAAACATCTCTGCAAGCTAGAAAGGGGCATGTAACAAAAGCATACAATAAATGCTTGGAATTAATGAATCAAGAAACTGTGAATACTGATGATTTAAAATTGTATTTAGATGCTTTAGGTAATAGATATGATTCATACAAATTATATTACAACAAATATGAAGGAGATTTATTAGTAAACTGTGTAGATGAGACTGAAGTAGATCTCATAATTAATCAGTATTATGAATTAGAGGAAAAGATTCTTTCTTGTAAAAGTCAGGCCTTGAATAAATTAAAATGTGTAAACCAGGCAGTTAATCAGTCTGCTCCAACAAATAATATGTCTTTGCCAAGACTCCCAGAACTATGTTTACCTGTATTTAATCCTGGTGAAAATTGGGAGGAATTTTGGTCAATTTTTAAAGCAGCTGTGCATTACAGGAGTGACCTAGCCTGTGTAAGTAAATTATTTTACCTCAAAAGACAGGTAAGAGAAGATGCTCACATACTCATACAAGCCTTTCCCAATGTAGATGACTCTTACAAGGAAGCAGTTGACTTGTTGAAGGTCACTTATGGTAATATAGAACAAAGTAGGTTGGATCTAGTGAATATCATTGTTAATTTAAAATCCCCAGATCACACTTACAAAGGTTTACAGCAGTTTAGAGTTAAACTGGAGAGCACTCTCAAAACTTTAAGTAATAAATATAATCTGAAGGAATCAGACTGGTTATTGAGTGCCATGATACAGAATAAATTAAACTATAAAACACTTGAATGGGTCTCAAATAAATATCACAAGGGTTATTTTGGTCTGGAGGAAATAAGACTAGGTCTACAAGAATTGATTGTTCAGTTGCAGACCAGCCAACTAACTCATTTTAGAGATGCAACACATGATAACTCTGAGGTATCTGTCAAGTTTCACAAAGGGAAAAATTATCCTAATGTTAATAATCAAAATTCATTTCCTAAAAGGAGTTACATAGGGGCATATCAAGGAGCAGGAATCAGAAATAATGATTCTCCACAAGGTAAGAAGAATAAGTACCCTCCTAAGAGTAGCCCAGTTAATAAGAAACCAGTCAAAGAAAGGAGAGATTGTCTCTTCTGCAAGGGTACTCATTTTTCTAAGAATTGCAATGCATACAATTCATGGAATGATAAAGTTGAAAGATTGGAGGAACTTGACAGATGTATCAGGTGTTTAGGTAATCACAATGTAAAGGGTTGTCATGCTAAATTAAACAACTGTTATCAGTGTCACAAAGGAGACACCATATAGTCATGTGTAAGGGTCTATATGACAATGTTGATAATAATGATAATGTTGACAATCCTGACACAACAGTAGCTAATGTAAAAATTGCTGCTAATGTTAATAATGATGGTTTTGCTGAAGTAGCCTTACCTGTGTTACAGGTAAAAATTGATGATAAAAGGCATAAATAAAAAAATGTAACTGCATTATTAGACCAAGGATCCCAGCGTACTTTCATTAAACGCAAATGTCTTTATGGTATGAAAGTGCAGATGGGAGATCCCACAACTTTAAAATTATCTGGTTTTCTCTCGGATAAAAGGGCTCAATTGTATGACACTGTTTCTGTAACTGTCAGGTTGGGCAATGAGAAAAAACGTGTTAATGCAGTAATTGTAGATAGACTTCCAGAGAAAATATCTACAGTAGGGCTTAGTAAAGCTACAGAAAGACTTTCACATCATGTAAATTTAGCACCTTCTGGTGTAAGTGATGATTCTGTTGGCCCAATAAATATTTTGATAGGTAGTGACTATTATGCCTCCTTTGTAAAGGGTATGGTAAAGAAATGTGGTGTCACCCTTTTGAAGACTGCAGGAGGTCATGTAATGTATGGTAGAATTCCTCGTAATAATAATTCATGACTAGAGGAAACTACAAATACCATAACTGTGTGTCTTACTCATGAAATCGTTCCCCAATATAATTCTTCCATAGAGGATGGTGTTGAGCCAGTGCATAAATTGTGGGAATTAGACAGCATTGGAATAAATGTAAATGAAGAAAGTCCAGACGATTCTTTTACTCAGGAGCAATATCTGAGAGATGTAAAATTTGAATCTGGACAATACTGGGTACGACTTCCGTGGAGACAACCATCCAGAATTGCCCACTAATTACAGAATGGCATATGGACAATTAAAGGCTCAGCTCCGCGAACTGAGTAAGACACCAGAATTGTTAACTGCCTATAATGATATAATTGCTGAGCAGTTAATTAATAAATTTATAGAAGGGGTACCTCCTGAGCAAGCCAAAATTTATGGTCACTATTTGCCCCATCACGGAGTGAAGAAGGATTCTAAGACCACTCCTTTGATGATTGTGTTTAATTGTAGTGCCAGGAGTAACAAAAATGTACCTAGTTTAAATGACTGATGACAGGTCCGTCGTTGACGGAAAAATTAGGAGATATTAAATTTCAGAGTAAAGCCTTATGCCTTTACGGCTGACATAAGTAAAGCTTTCCTAAGAGTGGTTTACAAGAGGCTGACCGGGATTCTACCGGCTTCTTATGGCCTGAGAATCCTAGTGACCCACTTAGCCCTCTGAAAACCTTTCGCTTTAGGAGTGTATTATTTGGTGCTACATCCAGTCCGTTCCTACTTCAAGCGAGGATAAATGCACACGGTTTCGTTGTGCACCACCTAGCAGGTTATTAATAGAATATTCAAGAGGTTGCTAGTAGAATTGCAGTAAATAAACCATTCAAATCATTATGAAGCTGTGTGTAGTCTGTGGTCAGTCAAACAAACGGGCTTCCACATGCATAAATTGTCATTTCTGTGGAAATTGGTGTCACGCCCCTTGTGCAGATATCCAAGAACTAGCTACAAGCAGTATTAAAACAGGGAAGTGTTTTTGGGTATGCCCAAATGAGATAAATCTGTGGACTAAAATCACAAGGGTATTAAAAGAGGTCAACATCAAAGCTGCTTTCATAGAAAACCTGGAAGCTTTCTACAACAGATGGGAACATAAAAAGTCCGGGCTGAATGGTACTGCCCTTGATACTGGCCATGTAGTCAGAAACTGTAAGGCTGGAGATGATGTCCTGGTAGTCAGTAAATGGGGGGCTGATAGTGCTGTCCTGGGAGACAGTAATGGGGAAGCTGGAGGTGCTGTCCTGGGAGACAGTAATGGTGAAGCTGGAGGTGCTGTCCTGGGAGACAGTAATGGTGAAGCTGGAGATGCTGTCCTGGGAGACAGTAATGGGGAAGCTGGAGATGCTGTCCTGGGAGACAGTAATGGTGAAGCTGGAGATTTTGTCCAGGTAGTCGGGAATTATACGCAGGAAGGAATACATATAAATGACCTCATAGGGGACAGGAGCCATAGTAGGGAAACAAGTGTAGTCAAAGATAAGATAAAACCAATATTGCAAACTAGAAATACCGCAGGAAATAGCAAACAAGAGGACTCCACTAGCAATAGTGAGGATATATTACCAAAAACAACTGGTGGGAGCTCCATTGTTGGTGCTAGGGAGGATAGAAGTAAGACAGGGAAACATGCACCAACAGGGAATACAGTCACAGAAACCCAAGGCAAACGGAAACCAAGCCTGTGCATATACTATGCACTCGGTATCTGCTGGCATGGGAAATCTGGAAAAACAGATGGGACGTGCAACTATGACCACCCTAGGAAATGCCATGCCCACATGACAACAGGAAAATGCAAACTCCCTTCCTGTAAGCTTTTTCACCCTGAACTGTGTACCTCTTCAGTACAGGAAAGTCTGTGCTATAACTTAAATTGCCAGGCATACCATCTAAAGGGGACAAAAAGATACAAAACATCCAGGCCATGGGAAAACCTGGGTAGCCACAGCCACTCAAGAGGGAGAGGTTTTTTAGTGCCAGGAAGGAAAAAAAACTGGCAGGAAATGGCAGAAATCGTACACCAAATCCAGTCATTCCTGGAGTGGAACCACAGTCGATGGCCTCCACTCCAAACCAACAGATACAGATACTAATGCCGGAAAAAAAATCCCCCCCCAGTACCAACAATACCATCAGTCCGAAAACATTCTCCTTTGCAAATATACAGGGTCTAAAGCCAGCAACAAACAACAAAATACCTTTCATCCGTGGACTGCTTGCAGAGGCAAAGGCAATGTTCGCGGCTTTCACTGAGACCCACATAAAGGATCACTTGGACAACGAAATATGGATCCCAGGTTACAACCTATACAGATGTGACAGAGTGAACAGGCAAAAGGGGGGGGTTGGCCTGTACATTGCAGAGTCACTTGTTTGCACAGAACTGCTAAATGCCTCAAATGATGTAGTGGAAGTTTTAGCAGTAAAGGTCGAGAACCAAAACCTAGTCATTGTGATAGTCTACAAGCCTCCGGATGCAACATCCCAGCAATTCCAGGAACAGCTGTTAAAAATTGACCACTGTCTGGAAAACCTTCCAGCTCCTGCACCCAACATCTTGCTCCTGGGGGATTTCAACTTAAGGCACCTAAAATGGAGGAATATAGCAAATAATATTGTTGCAGTAATAACACCAGGAGGCAGCTCTGATGAAAACTCACACTCACGCGAGCTTTTAAATCTCTGCACAAAATTCAATTTAAACCAGCAAATAATAGAGCCTACTAGACTGGAGAATACACTAGACCTCATCTTCACTAACAATGATGATCTGATAAGAAATATCACCATATCAAAAACAATATACTCAGATCACAACATAATTGAGGTTCAGTCATGTATGCGCGGAGCCCCAGACCGACATAATGAGATTAGTCACGAGGGAGCATTCACCAAATTCAACTTCAATAACAAAAACATAAAGTGGGACCAAGTAAACCAAGTCCTAACCGATATAAGCTGGGAAGATATACTAAGCAACACAGACCCCAACTTATGCCTAGAACAGATTAACTCGGTGGCACTCGATGTATGCACAAGGCTTATTCCTCTAAGAAAAAGGAGGAGTAGATGTAAAACAGAAAGAGACAGGCGCTCCCTTTACAGGCGACGGAAAAGAATAACAGAGCGGCTAAAAGAGGTCAATATATCTGAAATGCGTAGGGAGACACTGGTCAGAGAAATAGCAAGCATCGAACTTAAGCTAAAAGAATCCTTTAGGAGTCAGGAATCGCGGGAAGAACTAAAAGCCATAAATGAAATCGAAAGAAACCCAAAGTATTTCTTCTCCTATGCCAAATCAAAATCGAGAACAACGTCCAGTATTGGGCCCCTACTTAAACAAGATGGGTCCTACACAGATGACAGCAAGGAAATGAGTGAGCTACTCAAGTCCCAATATGACTCAGGTTTTAGCAAGCCGCTAACCAGACTGAGAGTCGAAGATCAAAATGAATTTTTTATGAGAGAGCCACAAAATTTGATTAACACAAGCCTATTCGATGTTATCCTGACGCCAAATGACTTCGAACAGGCGATAAATGACATGCCCATGCACTCTGCCCCAGGGCCAGACTCATGGAACTCTGTGTTCATCAAGAACTGCAAGAAGCCCCTATCACGAGCCTTTTCCATCCTATGGAGAGGGAGCATGGACACGGGGGTCGTCCCACAGTTACTAAAAACAACAGACATAGCCCCACTCCACAAAGGGGGCAGTAAAGCAACAGCAAAGAACTACAGACCAATAGCACTAACATCCCATATCATAAAAATCTTTGAAAGGGTCCTAAGAAGCAAGATCACCACTCATCTAGAAACCCATCAGTTACACAACCCAGGGCAACATGGGTTTAGAACAGGTCGCTCCTGTCTGTCTCAACTATTGGACCACTACGACAAGTTCCTAAATGCACTAGAAGACAAAAAGAATGCAGATGAAATATATACAGACTTTGCAAAAGCCTTCGACAAGTGTGACCATGGCGTAATAGCGCACAAAATGCGTGCTAAAGGAATAACAGGAAAAGTCGGTCGATGGATCTATAATTTCCTCACTAACAGAACACAGAGAGTAGTCGTCAACAGAGTAAAGTCCGAGGCAGCTACGGTGAAAAGCTCTGTTCCACAAGGCACAGTACTTGCTCCCATCTTGTTCCTCATCCTTATATCCGACATAGACAAGGATGTCAGCCACAGCACCGTGTCTTCCTTTGCAGATGACACCCGAATCTGCATGAGTGTCTTCCATTGCAGACACTGCAAAGCTCCAGGCAGACATCAACCAAATCTTTCAGTGGGCTGCAGAAAACAATATGAAGTTCAACGATGAGAAATTTCAATTACTCAGATATGGTAAACATGAGGAAATTAAATCTTCATCAGAGTACAAAACAAATTCTGGCCACAAAATAGAGCGAAACACCAACGTCAAAGACCTGGGAGTGATCATGTCGGAGGATCTCACCTTCAAGGACCATAACATTGTATCAATCGCATCTGCTAGAAAAATGACAGGATGGATAATGAGAACCTTCAAAACTAGGGAGGCCAAGCCCATGATGACACTCTTCAGGTCACTTGTTCTATCTAGGCTGGAATATTGCTGCACACTAACAGCACTTTTCAAGGCAGGTGAAATTGCCGACCTAGAAAATGTACAGAGAACTTTCACGGCGCGCATAACGGAGATAAAACACCTCAATTATTGGGAGCGCTTGAGGTTCCTAAACCTGTATTCCCTGGAACGCAGGAGGGAGAGATACATGATTATATAGACCTGGAAAATCCTAGAGGGACTAGTACCGAACTTGCACACGAAAATCACTCGCTACGAAAGCAAAAGACTTGGCAGACGATGCACCATCCCCCCAATGAAAAGCAGGGGTGTCACTAGCACGTTAAGAGACCATACAATAAGTGTCAGGGGCCCGAGACTGTTCAACTGCCTCCCAGCACACATAAGGGGGATTACCAACAGACCCCTGGCAGTCTTCAAGCTGGCACTGGACAAGCACCTAAAGTCAGTTCCGGATCAGCCGGGCTGTGGCTCGTATGTTGGTTTGCGTGCAGCCAGCAGCAACAGCCTGGTTGATCAGGCTCTGATCCACCAGGAGGCCTGGTCTCAGACCGGGCCGCGGGGGCGTTGACCCTCGGAACTCTCTCCAGGTAAACTCCAGGTAAACACCTTAAACGTATGGAAAGTCCATTGAGTAAAGTAATGAGCAAACAATTTTATGTGGACAATTTCCTGGGTGTGACGTCAACTGAAGAGGAACTGTTAATGACTTATGGAGAGGCTAATAAAATAATGCAAAGTGCAAATATGCCTCTGAGGGAATGGAATAGTAATTCGTCCAAATTATAGGACAAAATAAGTAAAGATTACCCTGGAGATGAAGTGCCAAAATGTAGTAATGTATTGGGTTTAACTTGGGATACTGAGAGAGATTTGTTAATGTTAAAACCTAATAATTAGAGTATGCCCAATAAATTAACTAAAAGAGTTTTGCTTGCTGAAGTTTCTAAATGTTTTGATCCACTAGGTTTAATGTCACCCCTTACTATAAGAGGGAAATTATTAATTCAGGAAGCATGGAAACTTAAATGTGCTTGGGATGAAATTCTACCTGAGGAATTCATTAACAGGTGGGATGAATTATGATTATGAGAAAATTCCAATGTTGGAGTTCCTACGCCAGGTGGCCAATCCAAATGGGAAAAATGTACTCTATATTTTTTGTGATGCTTCAAAATTGGCATATGGAGCAGTTGCTTACCTTCAATGCAATAGTGTTATTTCTCTTGTTATGTCTAAGGCTAAAGTGTCTCCAATTAAATCACGTACCTTACCTCAGTTGGAATTAACAGCCATTTATGTAGGTGTCAAATTAGTTAATTATATAAGAAATAAGTTGCAGGAGGTAAATATTAGCAACACTGTAATTTGGTCTGATAATGAAGTATTCTTACAATGGATTCGCAGTGGAAACAGTAAAATTGTGTACGTACAAAACAGAGTCGCTGAAATTTATCAGATGCAAGAGAAGTATAAGAGTTTGGGTCAGCATATGTTAACATTTAATCATATACCTGGTGAGGAGAATCCAGCTGATTTCTTGTCTCGAGGTTTACCTTATGCTAAATTTGTAAATGCTGTATCATGGTTTAAAGGACCGAGCTGGTTGGTAAATAAAGCTAATTGGCCTGTACAAAAGGCGTATATTGCTCCTGTTGAAATTACTGTGACCACCGCTCCAATAGTTTGTCCTCCCTTAGCCATTGATATAAATAGGTATTCTTCTTTACCCAAACTAATCAATGTAACTAAGTTGGTGTTTAAATTTCTAAACAAGATGAATATTTCATATAAGTTTTCACATCCTCTTGAATATTGGATAAAGAGGGTACAGGAGGAAATCTATGGAAATGAGATTAAATTGATGATGGAAAGAAAAATTGTGAAAGGTTCTATAATAGAGAAATTGGGGCTGTATTTAGAGAACAATGTAATTAGGTGCAGAGGTAGGTTACAAAATGCTGAATTGGGTGATTATGCTAAACACCCTATCTTACTGCCCAAAACTCATCATCTAACAAATTTAATTGTTTTAAATTCCCATAAAAATGTAATGAATGGTGGGGTACAAGATACCTTAAATTGTATTAGGGAAACTTTCTGGATTCCACAAGGACGGCAAAGTGTAAAAAGGGTGATTAAATCTTGTGTAATATGTCGCCGTGTGGATGCCAGATCCTATATGTACCCAGGTACTCCACCATTGCCAAATGAGTAATTTGAATCATTTAGGAACGAACTCCGGCCGGCCGCAGTGTGGAAAATACTGTATATATTTTCCAGAAATTCAGTATTTATATGTAAATAGATGGCCATACTGTATTTAATAATATTTATGTCATAGAAAACGGAAAGCCTGCGTCTGCGTAGGAGACTCGCCATCTTGGGTTTTTGAATTTGGATTACAAACGTTGGTGTAATGGGAAGAACTTTTCGTGCTCTAGAGGTTAAAATTTTGTTGACACCTCTCAAATAGGAGGCAAAATTGGTGGATATGCATTCCTGCATAACTTGAGATATCAGACGACTGGACAAGACAGCTCCAGGAACCTCAGATTAGCTCTCTAGATTTGTGTATAATTCTGGCCAGTGTTTTCATAAATTTAGTCAGTGATGGTTTTCTGAGTATGATACAACTTAATATCCAGTCAAATTGGTGAGTGATATTAAGATATATTTTCCTTCTGTTATGTATATGTGTATTTATATATAATCATTTTTTAATTTAATATACAGTCCACAAATTTATATATTTACCAGAATTCCTGGTGATGTATAATTCATTTAATTAATAGGTCCAGAGCAACTTGTGGATATGACAGTGGTAGGTATCGAAAGGGATCATTTTTACGACCTAGGTGTACCAAATTCCTACTTGTCTAACTGATAAATAATAATTATCTATGTTCATTTATTGTTATGTACATAATTATACATACAGATAAATGCAATTTTCCACAACAACCAAACTACACCTTGTTACAACTATGCTCCAACTTCTCGTAGCCTGTGACACTAATCCACCAGAATCCATATATTTGTAGGTTAATCCATCATATTTTTGTAGGTTATTCCACCATAATCCGTATTTTTGTAGGCTCTTAATCCACCAGTATCCTATTTAAGTTGACTCTTAATCCATCGGAATCCACTGACGTCATCAATATTGCTAATATAATTCTCTGGAAACAGGCCAAAAAAGACGGTGAGAGAGAGAGAGAGAGAGAGAGAGAGAGAGAGAGAGAGAGATCCAAAACCCATTCTCCAACACTCTATAGAGCAGGTGTTGTGGTAGTTGCGTTGGTCCGCATGCCGCCAGCACCAGTGGTCTGGCTAGGGCCGTCAACCCGGAGGCCTGGTCAGAGACCGGGGGCGTGGAAGCCAGGATTCCCAGAACTATCAACAGGTAGGCAAGTTCCTACTTGCCGACCTACTTATTTAATCACCCACTTGATTACATCCCTACGTAATTTTGACCTCGTCTACCTGCCTATCCTCCAACCATTCACCCATTACCACTGCTTGTTAAAATATGCTCGCATTCCTGTCCACTTTGAAGCCTCTTGACATTTCTGACCTAGACTTTCTGAAGTACCATTCCCTTCAAGGAAGGTTCCTTGATGCTGGTGAGGTGCTCTTGATCTTGGGAATTGAATCTGTGCTTCAGTTCCCTGAATTAAACCTGAGTACCTTCCACATCCACCCACAAGCGCTGTAGAATCTTACGGGTTTAGCGCTTCCCACCAACAATTCTTTCACCAACATTTCTAGTACCAGCAGTTGTAGCATTAACGGCGCTAGTACCAGCAGCACCAACAATATCAGCTGATAAAGGGCTCTTGGTCCAAGGAATGGGAGTTACCCTCCCCTTCCTTGGTCAAGCCTGGCTCTGTATGATCCTTATGGATTTAGAGCTTCTCCATGAATATTATAATAATAATTTGACCTTCGTCTTGTGGTTTATAGGGCCACTGACAGTTTACATCGTGTCTTCTTGTGGTTTATAGGGTCACTGACAGTTTACATCGTGTCTTCTTGTGGTTTATAGGGCCACTGACAGTTTACATCTTCTTGTGGTTTATAGGGTCACTGACAGTTTACATCGTGTCTTCTTGTGGTTTATAGGGTCACTGACAGTTTACATCGTGTCTTCTTGTGGTTTATAGGGTCACTGACAGTTTACATCGTGTCTTCTTGTGGTTTATAGGGTCACTGACAGTTTACATCGTGTCTTCTTGTGGTTTATAGGGTCACTGACAGTTTACGCCGTATTAAAGCCCCTAATATCGAACATAATTGCTTACACAGGATATATACAGCGAGAGCTTCATCCCTATTTTAAGGATTAACGTATTCTTGTCTGGTGGTAAAAAGGTTACATGCTGCCTTAATGACCTTGGTCTAATCGATAGACTTTAAGAGACGAATATTATGTTTATTTTCCCCTATAATCTACCTTGTCTATAATTACTATCCTATTTGCTTTGCCTGCTTTCGTAAGGTGAAGTCTAGGATCTTTCCTTAATGGTATGACTAACAAATCTTTGAGGACAATCGTGTTGCAGAGGTCTGAGCTTTACTCAGACCTCTGCAACACAATTGTCCTCAAAGATTTGTTAAGTCGTATCATGAATTAAGGAAAGGATCCTAGACTTCACCTAACGAAAGCAGGCAAAACAAATGAGATAGTAATTATAGACAAGGTAGATTATAGGGGAAAATAACATATTAGAAAACAGGGGGAAATGACGTGCCCCTTAAACCTCCGTTAACCAGCCAGGTATTTCCTAATATTAAGTTACCTAGGGAACCTCTAAAACGCATGCGCGTATTTACATTACGAAGCGGAAATGAGGTAATATCTTACATTAATGTAATCATCTCAGCATACAGAGTTCTTGACAACAAAACAAAAAACTCTGGCGCATTACCATGCGTTATCTTGTCACACAGCCACATCAAACAACACGGAGCCAGTGAAACATAATTTGACATGAACACTGTGCAGCAGGGTGATACAATGGAATTTCTAAATCACAAGCTAGTCAACTTACTATTGCACTCTGTGTATTAAACCACAAACTGGGTAATTCACTACTATACCCCCATGTAATCCCTATTTTAGTGATAACAGCGTTCCTCGTTGGTGACGGACAGACTATATGCAGTCTTAATGGCCCTCGTGTAGTCGATACGCATTAAACTTAATTAACCAGCCCCACCAGTCGTCATGACCCTTACCCACAGCACTATAACAAGGTTATGCGCATGTCTGGGCTGTATAGCCCTTGTGGCTTAGCGCTTCTTTTTGATTATAATAATAAAAATAATATGCGCATGTCAATGTAGCATCTGACCAGCTCCTCGTATAGCACCTAAATTAAGGAAGATTTGACCAGCACTTTGGTATATTACATTCCACTACACTGTACACGTGCACCTGTCCTCGACAGGTGGAAAAGTCGTTCAGGATTTATTACCACAGCTCTGGAGTGATTCGCAACAGCTCTGGAGTGACTCGCAACAGCTCTGGAGTGACTCACACCACAGCTCTGGAGTGACTCTTACCACATTTCTGGAGTGACTCACAACAGTTCTGGAGTGACTCTCACAACAGCTCTGGATTGACTCTCGCAACAGCTCTGTAGTGATTCTCACCATAGCTCTAGAGTGACTCACCACAGCTCTGGAGTGATTCTCATCACAACTCTGGAGTGACTCATCACAGCTCTGGAGTGACTCACCACATAGTCCAAACTGACCCAGGTCAGTTACAGTCCGTTGAGAATAACTGATATGGCAAAAGAGTCACAGACAACAACATATCTTGCGTTAACGTCTTTATTATAACAACAACTGTTGACCCAGAAACGACCGTCAAGCGTCATCTCGTTCAACAAGACAAGCTTACTTCTACTCTCAAGACTCTACTTCTATTCTCAAGACTACTTCTACTCTCAAGACTGTAATTCTACTCTCAAGACTCTACTTCTAATCTCAAGGCTTCTAATCTCAGAGTTGAATTTCTACTTTCAAGACTCAAATACTACTCTCAAGAGTCCACTAAGTTTTGCGTTTAGTTTTGATTATAAATAAGAGTCTACTACCCTTGCATTATATAATAAGTTTAATGACGTCTGGGTTACATACTGACGTATTTTGTGGCGTCGTTCCTGTCTTGTTGCATAATTTGATTCATCTAAACTTTTTACCTAACACTTGAACACTTCCAGGAGGTACTGGAGTTTTCTAATACTTTGTTATGCTGGATGCTACCCACAACAGTTGGCTAACATATACCCGTAGCTCGATTGCTAGCGCACTCAGCTCACAAACAGGTCCGGGGGTCGATGCCCGGTACGGGTGGAAACATTAGCCCGTGTTCCCTTAAGACACTTGCTGTCCATGTTCACCTATCAGTTAAATAGGTACCTGGGTGTTAGTGGACTGGTGTGGGTCGCATCTTGGGACAAAATTGACCTAATTTGCTCGAAATGTTTGCATAACAAGCGGCTTTCTATACAGTAGTACGTCATTGATGTCAGCTATGGTCTGTATACCTTGTACATGTACTTGTAGTAATAAAGATATTATTATTATTATTATTATTATTATTATTATTTTACTGCTAGGTAGGATGAAGGGAATGTAAGAAGGGGAAGACAAAGGAGGAGTGAAGAAAACAAAGGGTGAAATTGGAGAATGAAGGGAAGAGAGGTGAAGAGAGTAGGAGAAGTGAGGTGACAAGGAGGGAGTGAGGAATTAATGGAAGAGAGAGTGAGGAATTAGTGGGAAGGGTAAGGAATTAGGGGGAGGGGGTGAGGGATTAGTGAGAAGGGTGAGGAATTAGTGGGAGGGGATGAGGAGTAAGGGGTGAGGTTGAGAACACAAGGAACTGGGTACATCTAAGGCATGGTAGGTAGCCGTGGGGAGGAGTTAAGATTACAGCACGATATCGTGCAGTAAAACCGGGGTGATGGAGGAGAGCGGGGAGAAGGTAGACGGGATGGGGAGGAAGGGAGGGAGGCAGAGAGAGAGAGAGAGAGAGAGGGGAACAGAGGACAAGAATAAAGACAGAAAAGAGGAACGAAATTAAATAAGTTTACCTGGAGAGAGTTCCGGGGGTCAACGCCCCCGCGGCCCGGTCTGTGACCAGGCCTCCAAAGTGTGTTATATAATCATCAAACTCCAGTTCTTATCAAAATTAAAAAAAATCGCACTGTAGCTTATTCACTTCGAATAAAAACAGTTTTACTACCATTATGTTATTACTAAAATAACTGAACACACGTGATAATAATAATAATAATAATAATAATAATAATAATAATAATAATAATAATAATAATAATAATAATAATAATAATAATCAGAGGCTAGTATAGTGCCGTGTCTGCGCCTCACACAGAGGTGCTCTGGCCCACTACTGAAGACGGTGTCAACGGTAAGCCGAAATACACTAGTGCCAGTACTTATTTAGTGTCTGTTTTATTTTTTTTGTGTCATTGACTGGTGTTTATTACACGTTTGTGTTTGTATTTTATTGCTCTTTTAGGCAGGAGAGAGTAATTAACCATGCTATAGCGATTATTATTGTTCATGGAAAAACTCCAAACCCACGAGGGTTATATAGCGCCTGGGGAATGAGTGGTAATTAGGTTTAATCCAAGGGGGATAGCTCCAATCCTGGGATCAAGATCCCCTCCCCAGCATCCCGGCATCCCTCCCACCACTAAAGAAACCGTAGAAGAGAAGGTTATGAGGATGCAAAAAGAGATGTTAAAACAAGGTGATGCCTGAGCTGTGATTCTCCTCGTCAAGGTGACAGTGTTCTCTGGGCTGTCTCTTCACTGTCAGGTAGATATCTGAGCCAGGCAGCATGAGCAGCGATGTTTCGCCACTCGCACAGATTCGCTCACGCGTTTGAACGACAGTTTGGGGTCGCCTTCAAGCACTATGGCGACACTTCTGAGAATGACGTCGACCAAGGACGTACTTCTTGTTGCGCGAGCACCAGGGTTGCACCTTATTTTGTGCGACTTCCAACACGCACCATATTTTGCTAGACTTCCAACACACACCTTATTTTGCTAGACTTCCAACACGCACCATATTTTGCTAGACTTCCAACACACACCTTATTTTGCTAGACTTCCAACACACACCTTATTTTGCTAGACTTCCAACACGCACCATATTTTGCTAGACTTCCAACACGCACCTTATTTTGTGCGACTTCCAACACGCACCATATTTTGCTAGACTTCCAACACACACCTTATTTTGCTAGACTTCCAACACACACCTTATTTTGCTAGACTTCCAACACGCACCTTATTTTGCTAGACTTCCAACACGCACCTTATTTTGTGCGACTTCCAACACACACCTTATTTTGCTAGACTTCCAACACGCACCATATTTTGCTAGACTTCCAACACGCACCTTATTTTGCTAGACTTCCAACACGCACCATATTTTGCTAGACTTCCAACACACACCTTATTTTGCTAGACTTCCAACACGCACCTTATTTTGCTAGACTTCCAACACGCACCTTATTTTGCTAGACTTCCAACACGCACCTTATTTTGCTAGACTTCCAATACGCACCTTATTTTGCTAGACTTCCAACACACCTTATTTTGCTAGATTTCCAACACACACCTTATTTTGCTAGACTTCCAACACACACCTTATTTTGCTAGATTTCCAACACACACCTTATTTTGCTAGACTTCCAACACACACCTTATTTTGCTAGATTTCCAACACACACCTTATTTTGCTAGACTTCCAACACACACCTTATTTTGCTAGACTTCCAACACACACCTTATTTTGCTAGACTTCCAACACACACCTTATTTTGCTAGACTTCCAACACGCACCTTATGTTGCTAGACTTCCAACACGCACCTTATTTTGCTAGACTTCCAACACGCACCTTATTTTGCTAGACTTCCAACACACACCTTATTTTGCTAGACTTCCAACACGCACCTTATTTTGCTAGACTTCCAACACGCACCTTATTTTGCTAGACTTCCAACACACACCTTATTTTGCTAGACTTCCAACACACACCTTATTTTGCTAGACTTCCAACACGCACCTTATTTTGCTAGACTTCCAACACGCACCTTATTTTGCTAGACTTCCAACACACACCTTATTTTGCTAGACTTCCAACACGCACCTTATTTTGCTAGACTTCCAACACGCACCTTATTTTGCTAGACTTCCAACACACACCTTATTTTGCTAGACTTCCAACACACACCTTATTTTGCTAGACTTCCAACACGCACCTTATTTTGCTAGATTTCCAACACGCACCTTATTTTGCTAGACTTCCAACACACACCTTATTTTGCTAGACTTCCAACACGCACCTTATTTTGCTAGACTTCCAACACGCACCTTATTTTGCTAGACTTCCAACACACACCTTATTTTGCTAGACTTCCAACACACACCTTATTTTGCTAGACTTCCAACACACACCTTATTTTGCTAGACTTCCAACACACACCTTATTTTGCTAGACTTCCAACACACACCTTATTTTGCTAGACTTCCAACACACACCTTATTTTGCTAGACTTCCAACACACACCTTATTTTGCTAGACTTCCAACACACACCTTATTTTGCTAGACTTCCAACACGCACCTTATTTTGCTAGACTTCCAACACGCACCTTATTTTGCTAGACTTCCAACACACACCTTATTTTGCTAGACTTCCAACACGCACCTTATTTTGCTAGACTTCCAACACGCACCTTATTTTGCTAGACTTCCAACACACACCTTATTTTGCTAGACTTCCAACACACACCTTATTTTGCTAGACTTCCAACACACACCTTATTTTGCTAGACTTCCAACACACACCTTATTTTGCGCGAATACCAAGATGCTCCTCATATGAAAATTTCAATTACGATACCAAATCAATGAATAAAATGAACTGGGTACAGGTGGCTTAAAAAGACACTTGAGCAAACACTAGGACATTTTTTAGAAAACGTTTCGGTCCTGGACCTTGACCACTTCTAACACACGGAGGTTAAAATGACAGTATATATATTTAACCTCTGTGTGTTAGAAGTGATCACGGTCTCACTACTGAAACGTTTTCTAATATGTCTTAGTGTTTTCTCACGTGTGTTTCTAAACCAATTTGTCTGTATCTGTTATCAAGGTTTATACCATAGGATACAAGTATCTATTATCAAGGTTTATACCATAGGATACAAGTATCTATTATCAAGGTTTATACCATAGAATACAAGTATCTATTATCAAGGTTTATACCATAGGATACAAGTATCTATTATCAAGGTTTATACCATAGAATACAAGTATCTATTATCAAGGTTTATACCATAGAATACAAGTATCTATTATCAAGGTTTATACCATAGGATACAAGTATCTATTATCAAGGTTTATACCATAGGATACAAGTATCTATTATCAAGGTTTATACCATAGGATACAAGTATCTATTATCAAGGTTTATACCATAGGATACAAGTATCTATTATCAAGGTTTATACCATAGAATACAAGTATCTATTATCAAGGTTTATACCATAGGATACAAGTATCTATTATCAAGGTTTATTCCATAGAATACAAGTATCTATTATCAAGGTTTATACCATAGGATACAAGTATCTATTATCAAGGTTTATACCATAGAATACAAGTATCTATTATCAAGGTTTATACCATAGTATACATGTTCGACCTCCTTTCACCAGGATCCAGGTACATTACCCTGCCCTTGTGAACCACCTGATCAACCAGTGATGCAGCCTTCGCAGACATTCCTCCAGTCAGCAGTCACTTTCCTGTATATATTATCTGTGGTGTTGTGTCAAAGGCTTTTATTTTTTGTGGTCAAAGGATATTGAGTTTGCTAATCCAGCTTCATTCTAATCTCTGTAAACCTAAAGTCCTCTTAAATCTGCGAGGAAGTGCTTCTCATTCTTGATTAGATTTTAGATTTTGCTCGCAGAAGCGGCTAGTTTAATGTGCGCCGCGAATCCGTCCTGTGGACGGGAGTTCAAGAGCATATAGATACACAAAAGGTCTAGGAACTAGACCCCAAAAGAGTTAACAGCAGTACATCTGAATTTATCTTTACAGTATTTATATTGCGGTTGAGTTATTTGTTGCAGCCAAATTTAGGAAATTTGCTTAATATGTCTGACATCTTATTTTCATTAATAAAATAGCTAGACATATCACAGGTTATTATACTATCTCTATATTCCTTAATAAGTGGACAGTTAAGCACACAGTGTTCAAGATAGTGACCGCTTGGCTGGCAGCATACTTTGTATTTGGTTTGGTCATCTGTGTATCTGCCAAACTGCCAGAAGCACTTGTAACCAAGCCCAAACCTGGCTTGAAACCATGTCGTTTTAACGTGAATTTCATGTTCATTTTCATTACCTTCCACAGCATACCTAAGATACTGGTCTGTAGTTATTTCCTCGTGTCTGATACCCTTAATGAATACTGGAAATATGCTAACTGTCTTCTAAGTGTCTGACAGTTCCTGACTTTAATTAACTGAGGATCTGGGCAAAGAGTTTACGAAGGATTTCAGCTCTTCTTCTCAGTGTTCAAGGTGATATTTTGTCGAGTTCCACTGCCTTTGTTTTGCCGATGTTTTTATGGAGTCTCATTACTTCCTTATTTGCTGCGGTGTTTCCCAGTACCGTGTATTATGTCCGCCTTTGGCACTGACCTTTGGTCGGCTGGGAAGACGCGATGAAATTACATACTTCAGGAACCCATCATCATTCTTCAGAGTGTTCACATGACTCTTTATTATCATTCTCCTGATGTGGTTGTGATTTAAATTTCTGCTCTTATTTTTTTTTTTTATTATCACACCGGCCGATTCCCACCAAGGCAGGGTGGCCCGAAAAAGAAAAACTTTCACCATCATTCACTCCATCACTGTCTTGCCAGAAGGGTGCTTTACACTACAGTTTTTAAACTGCAACATTAACACCCCTCCTTCAGAGTGCAGGCACTGTACTTCCCATCTCCAGGACTCAAGTCCGGCCTGCCGGTTTCCCTGAATCCCTTCATAAATGTTACTTTGCTCACACTCCAACAGCACGTCAAGTATTAAAAACCATTTGTCTCCATTCACTCCTATCAAACACGCTCACGCATGCCTTATGTCTATGCTCTTATGTCTATTCGAAATGCTTTTTACATTTCCCTGCTTATTTTAAGTTAAGTATTTTTATGGCACTCCCACTCAGTGCCTCGGTTCCTGGCGTAGCATTTCCTTTATAAAATTCAATTCAGTTCAAGTTTATTCTCTATAAGGGTTACAATGTGGGGTTTACAGGTTTTGGATATTGTGTGGTTTACATGTTATAAAATACTAAGTTCTATCAATAAAGATCGAGAACCAAAACCTAGTCATTGTGGTTGTATACAAGCCACCAGATGCAACCTCCCAACAGTTCAAGGAACAGCTACTGAAAATCGATTACTGTTTGGAAAACCTTCCAGCTCCATTCCCAAACATCTTACTGCTTGGTGATTTCAACCTAAGGCATACAAAATGGAAGAATGTAGCAAATAATGTTATAGCTGAAACAATCCCCGGAGGTAGCGCAGATGAAAGGTCACACACACATGAGCTACTAAGTCTCTGCGAAAAACACACCTTAAGCCAGCAGATAGTGGAGCCAACAAGACTAGAAAACACACTTGACCTTATCTTCACAAATAATGAGGACCTGATAAGAGACATAAGAATATCAAAAACAACTAATTCCGATCACAATCTAATCGAAGTCCAGACGTACATGCATAGGGGTCCTGAACAGCAGAATGCATGTACCTGTGAAGGTGTCTTCACAAAATACAATTTCAACAACAAGAACATCAACTGGGACCAGGTAAACCATGTCCTAAACGAAACATGTTGGGAAGATGTCTTAAATGACATGGATCCAAACCAGTGCCTTGAAAGGATCAACTTCCTGGTAGCCGAAGCATGTTCTAGGCATATTCCCCTAAGAAAGAAGAAGAGCAGGAGTAAACTGGAGAGAAAAAGATGCTCCCTCTACAGAAGACGACGAAGAGTCAATGAGCTCCTCAGGAGTGCTAGAATATCTGATACACGAAAGGAGGCGCTGACCAGGGAAGTGGAAACTATCGAACTTAAGCTAAATGACTCTTACAGGAACCAGGAGAGATGGAGGAGCTTAAAGCTATTAGTGAAATTGAAAGAAATTCAAAATATTTCTTTTCATATGCCAAAAACAAGGCAAATACCACATCTAGTATCGGGCCCTTACTCAGACAGGATGATCTAGTATCGGGCCCTTACTCAGACAGGATGGGACTTACACAGACGACAACAAGGAAATGAGTGAAATATTGAAATCCCAGTACGACTCTGTGTTTAGTGAACCACTAATCGGTCTGAGGATCGACGACCCAAATGATTTCTTCATGAATGAGCCTCAAAACTCCATAAATGTATGCCAGATTCCGACATTACCCTAACTCCGATAGATTTCGAAAAAGCCATTGACAACATGCCTATGCACTCAGCCCCGGGCCCAGACTCGTGGAACTCTGTTTTCATTAAGAACTGCAAGAAACCCCTCTCGCGTGCCCTAAGTACACTATGGAGGAGGAGCTTGGACATGGGTGAAATTCCACAGTCACTTAAAACAACGGATATAGCCCCACTCCATAAAGGTGGCAGCAAAGCATTAGCTAAGAACTATAGACCAATAGCTCTGACGTCCCACATCATAAAAATCTTTGAAAGAGTGCTAAGAAGCAGGATTGCAAATCACCTGGATTCCCAAAATCTGCACAATCCAGGGCAACATGGGTTCAGGGCAGGTCGTTCCTGCCTCTCACAACTACTGGATCACTATGACATGGCCTTGGATGCACTGGAAGAAAATCAGAATGCAGATGTAATATACACAGACTTTGCAAAAGCATTTGACAAATGCGATCATGGCGTAATAGCCCATAAAATACGTGCTAAAGGAATAACTGGGAAAGTGGGGAGATGGATCTTCAACTTCCTAACAAATCGAACACAAAGAGTAGTGGTCAACAGAGTTAAATCGGAGGCTGCCATAGTGAAGAGCTCTGTTCCACAAGGCACAGTACTCGCCCCCATCTAATTCCTTATCCTCATATCAGACATAAACAGAGATATACACCACAGCACCGTATCATCCTTTGCGGATGATACTAGGATCTGCATGATCTGCATGAGGTTAACCTCCAAGAAGATATAAACAAAGTTTTCCAGTGGGCAACGGTAAACAATATGATGTTCAATGAGGACAAATTCCAACTACTCCGTTATGGAAAACTGGAGGAGATAATAACTAGAACAGAGTATACTACTGACTCCGGCCATACAATAGAGCGGAAAAATAATGTAAGGGACCTGGGAGTAGTAATGTCTGAGGATCTCACTTTCAAGGATCACAACAGTGCCACGATCGCACGTGCAAAGAAAATGATAGGATGGATAATGAGAACTTTCAAAACGAGAGATGCCAAGCCCATGATGATCCTTTTCAAATCACTTGTTCTCTCTAGGCTGGAATACTGCTGTACATTAACATCTCCATACAAAGCAGGTGAAATCGCAGATCTAGAGAGTGTACAGAGATCCTTTACTGCACGTATAAGTTCTGTCAAGCACCTTAACTACTGGGAACGCTTGGAAGCACTTGACTTGTACTCGTTGGAACGCAGGAGGGAGAGATATATCATAATCTACACTTGGAAAATCTTGGAAGGAATGGTCCCAAATCTGCACACAGAAATCACTCCCTACGAAAGTAAAAGACTGGGCAGGCGATACAAAATGTCGCCAATAAAAAGTAGGGGCGCCATTGGTACACTAAGAGAAAACACCATAAGTGTCCGGGGCCCAAAACTGTTCAACAGCCTCCCATCAAACATTAGGGGAATTGCCAATAAACCCCTGGCTGCCTTCAAGAGAGAGCTGGACAGATACCTAAAGTCAGTGCCGGATCAGCTGGGCTGTGGCTCGTACGTCGGACTGCGTGCGGCCAGCAGTAACAGCCTAGTTGATCAGGCCCTGATCCATCGGGAGGCCTGGTCATGGACCGGGCCGCGGGGGCGTTGATCCCCGGCATAACCTCCAGGTAACCTCCAGGAGGGGGGCACTAGGACACCTAGCCTGGCTAGGCATTTCGGGCAGACTTGGATTAATTCTTAACATTAAATCCTTACAGATTATGGTATTAAGGCTAAGTGACTACATCATAATTTGTGAGTTTAGCAATGTGAATGCTTTTGTTTTGGCACAATACAAAGTGTCTATATTGGAGTATCATAGGCAAACTTATGACTAGTTAGGATTTATTATTTTAAGATTAAGATTAATATTTCTGGGTTTATAGTCAGTGGGTGAGTGAGTGTAATTGTGAACCACCAGGTGGTTATCATGTAGTTAGTTGTCGGGGTGGATCAGGGAGATAAGATGTTTTCTAACTGTAGTTTTGAAAATGATGAATGTGTCTGCAGTTCTAGAGTTTTCAGGTAGGGTGTTCCAGATTTTAGGTCCTTTGAAATACATTGAATTTTTGTAAAGGTTTAGTCGAACACGGGGAATGTCATAAAGATGTTTGTGTCTGGTGTTATGCCTGTGGATCCTGTCACAACTATCAAGAAAGCATTTTAGGTCAAGGTTAATATTGGAATTTAAGGTCCTGTAGATATAGATTGCACAGTAGTAAGTGTGGATGTTCTGAACAGGGAGTAAGTTTAGATCTATGAAGAGTGGGGGGAGGTGTGTTGCCAGGGATGGGATTTAGTGATTATTCTTACTTCGGCTTTTTGTTGGGTTATTATTGGCTTTAGGTGTGTTGCTGCAGTTGAACCCCAAGCACAGATAGCATAGGTGATGTATGGATATATAAGTGAATGGTATAGCGTGTGAAGGGCAGTTTGTGGCATGTAGTATCATATCTTGGAGGGGATCCCCACCGTTTTGGATACTTTTTTTGTTATGTGTTGGACATGGGTGCTGAAATTTATGTCTGGCAATTAGAGTGTTGTCGATCTTAATGTTAAGTTGCGCAACAACTGCTCTGCTACCAAACATAATAGAGTAGGTTTTGCCAGTGTTAAGTGTAAGTTTATTGGCTGTCATCCAAGTCGATATTTTGAGCAGCTCCTCATTAACAATGGTGTTGAGAATGGCAAGATTAGGGTGGGAGATGACATAAGTCGTGTCGTCAGCAAAGAGAATGGGTTTCAGGTGTTGGGATATGTTTGGAAGATCATTTATGTAAATGAGGAAGAGCAGGGGTCCAAGGACACTTCCCTGCGGGACTCCAGTATCAAGTGGCCGTATTGATGAGGCTGTGTCTTTAATGGTGACATACTGATACCTATTAGAGAGGTAGGATTTAAAATATGCAAGCGCATGGCCTCTTATACCATAGTGGTCAAGTTTGTGGAGTAGGATGCCGTGGTCTACTGTGTCAAACGCTTTTCTTAGGTCAATAAAAATTCCTAGCAGATATTCCTTATTTTCCAATGCTGTGTAAAGCAGGTCTAGCATTTTTATAATTGAATCATTAGTGCTTTTATTTTTCCTGAATCCAAATTGGCAGGGGTTTAGTATGTTTTGTGACGTTATAAATGAATATAGTCTCCTGTGCACGAGTTTCTCGAAGATTTTGGATAGCAATGGTAAGTTTGATATTGGCCTATAGTTGTTTACATCTGTAGGGTCACCACCTTTATGTATTGGTGTAACCCTTGCTGTCTTGAGTAGTGTCGGGAAAGTGCTAGTTTCTAGTGACTTGTTAAAAAAGTAATGTAATAGTATGCGAAAGGACATGGGCCGCTCGCTTGTGCAATAATGGTGGGACGTGAGATAGATTCCCCGAGTTATTTTAAAGTGACTTTATGATCGCGGTGACTTCCGTGGGCTCAGTTGGTACAAGATAGAAGGAATTTGGGAAATTCCCATCTATGTAGTCCCCGGCACGGGCATTGGTACTTGGGATTTGACTGGCGAGATTAGATCCTTTGTTTGAGAAGAAGTCGTTTATCTTGTTAGCTGTATCAGTGGGATGCAGTGGTGTTTCATGAGGTTTAGTTAGAACAATATTCTTGGGTTTTTTCAGTTTGTGGGTCCCCAGATTCTGGAAAAGTGTTTTCCAGGTCTTTTTTATATCTCCTCTTGTGTCAGTGAATCTGCTGGAGTAGTACAGTTGTTTGGCTTTCTTTATTAATTTAGTGAGAACTGTTGAATATTTTTTAAGAATATCTTTGTGTATTAAGCCCTGTCTATATTGCTTTTCATATTGGTGTTTCTTATCATTGGATTTCAGAATGCTGCTGGTTAGCCATGGGCAACCAAGCCGTTTATTCGTGATCTGTTTCGTTTTTATAGGACAATGTTTGAACATAACAACATAAGAAAGGAGGAACACTGCAGGAGGCCTGTTAGCCCATACTAGGCAGGTCCTTTACAATTCATCCCACTAACAAAATATTTGCCCAACCCAATTTTCAAAGCCACCCAAGAAATAACCTCTGATGTGAAAGTCCCACTCAAATCCAACCCCTCCCACTCATGTACTTATCCAACCTAAATTTGAAACTACCCAAAGTCCCAGCCTCAATAACCCAACTAGGTAGACTGTTCCACTCATCAACTACCCTATTTCCAAACCAATACTTTCCTATGTCCTTTCTAAATCTAAACTTATCTAATTTAAATCCATTATTGCGGGTTCTCTCTTGGAGAGACATCCTCAAGACCTTATTAATATCCCCTTTATTAATACCTATCTTCCACTTATACAAACCATACCCCCGGCCGGGATTGAACCCGCGGTCATAGAGTCTCAAAACTCCAGCCCGTCGCGCTAGCCACTAGACCAGCTAGCCACAATAAGATTCATCCAACTAGGTATATTTCTACACCATAGGAAAGTTAGCACAGGCACCTCTGTGACCACAAATGCAAGTTTTTACAGACGAATCTCCAGCTAGCGTGGCCGTGACGAACTCTAGCTCAAGTCCCTTCACTGCCGTCAACATGACTTAAGAAATCGTAATGACACGATTGCAAATAAACCATACCCCCGGCCGGGATTGAACCCGCGGTCATAGAGTCTCAAAACTCCAGCCCGTCGCGCTAGCCACTACGATTTCTTAAGTCATGTTGACGGCAGTGAAGGGACTTGAGCTAGAGTTCGTCACGGCCACGCTAGCTGGAGATTCGTCTGTAAAAACTTGCATTTGTGGTCACAGAGGTGCCTGTGCTAACTTTCCTATGGTGTAGAAATATACCTAGTTGGATGAATCTTATTGTGGCTAGCTGGTCTAGTGGCTAGCGCGACGGGCTGGAGTTTTGAGACTCTATGACCGCGGGTTCAATCCCGACCGGGGGTATGGTTTATTTGCAATCGTGTCATTACGATTTCTTAAGTCATGTTCCACTTATACACTTCGATCAGGTCTCCCCTCATTCTTTGTCTAACAAGTGAATGTAACTTAAGAGTCTTCAATCTTTCTTCATAAGGAAGATTTCTAATGCTATGTATTAATTTAGTCATCCTACGCTGAATGTTTTCTAACGAATTTATGTCCATTTTGTAATACGGAGACCAGAACTGAGCTGCATAATTTAGGTGAGGCCTTACTAATGATGTATAAAGCTGCAGTATGACCTCTGGACTTCTGTTGCTTACACTTCTTGATATAAATCCCAGTAATCTATTTGCCTTATTACGTACGCTTAGGCATTGCTGTCTTCGTTTAAGGTTGCTGCTCACCATAACCCCCAAGTCCTTTTCGCAATCTGTATGGCTAAGTTCTACATCATTTAACTTATAAGTACTAGGGTTATGGGCACTCCCAAGCTTTAGAACCTTGCATTTATCTACATTGAACTGCATCTGCCACTTTTCTGACCAAGAATAGAGTTTGTTTAAATCCTCCTGAAGTTCCATAACATCTACGTTTGAATCAATTATCCTACCTATCTTTGTGTCATCGGCGAATTTGTTCATATCACTAGTAATTCCCTCATCAAGATCATTGATATATATTATAAACAACAACAGGCCCAAGACTGATCCCTGTGGAACGCCACTTGTTACAGATCCCCACTCGGATTTAACCCCATTTATGGACACTCTCTGCTTCCTGTCAGTGAGCCATGACTCGATCCACGAGAGCGCTTTTCCCCCAATGCCATGAGCTACCACTTTCTTTAACAGTCTATGGTGCGGAACTCTATCAAAAGCCTTACTAAAATCTAAGTAAATAATATCAAATTCTTTATCGTGGTCAACAGCCTCAAAAGCTTTACTGAAGAAAGTTAATAAATTAGTTAGACAAGACCGGCCTCTTGTGAATCCATGCTGAGTATCATTAATCAAGCTATACTTATCGAGATGGTTTCTTATAATCTCAGCTATAATTGACTCTAGTAATTTGCCTACAATTGAGGTCAGGCTTATTGGGCGGTAATTTGACGGTAACGAATTGTCCCCTGTTTTAAAAATAGGAATTACATTAGCCATCTTCCACATATCAGACACTACACCTGTTTCAAGAGACAAATTAAAAATATTAGTTAATGGTTCACAGAGTTCCATTTTGCATTCCTTAAGAACCCTTGAAAAAACCTCATCAGGACCCGGCGACTTATTTTGCTTCAGTCTGTCTATCTGCTTCACAACCATTTCACTAGTGACTGTGATGTTACATAATTTATCTTCTTCTAGCCCACTATATTATTATTATTATAATCAAAAAGAAGCGCTAAGCCACAAGGACTATACAGTAGCCCACTATAAAAATTAATTACTGGAATATTGTTAGTGTCTTCCTGTGTAAAAACTGAGAGAAAATAATTATTTAAAATCGAGCACATTTCATTCTCTTTGTCAGTAAGGTGCCCATAGTTATTTTTAATGGGACCTATCTTATCTCTAACTTTTGTTCTATAGACCTGTATAGTCTAAGTATTTTGTTAAGAAAAATGTCTGTCCAATCGTCAATACCATTGGCATTGGAGAATTCTGTAGGCCAGTCTACAGTCTCTAGGTCTGCTGTGAAATTCCTTATTGAGGCCTCGTCATGGAGTCTAGATGAAACTTTGTTGTATTCGAGTGGTGGCTTACTAATGTTTGTTAAGAGGAAGGTTGGGTAGTGGTCAGTAGTGCTGTCTGTGATTATCCCTGATTTGAGGGGGGCTAGTATATTCTCAGTAGTAGTACCAGTTCCTAGTAACCAGTTACCAGTAACCAGTGTACCAGTAGATGACTCACTACCAACCATCTCTGCGTGAATCACTGACTGTATTCATATCTTGTTCCTCATCCTCATATCCGACATAGACAAGGATGTCAGCCACAGCACCGTGTCTTCCTTTGCAGATGACACCCGAATCTGCATGACAGTGTCTTCCATTGCAGACACTGCAAGGCTCCAGGCGGACATCAACCAAATCTTTCAGTGGGCTGCAGAAAACAATATGAAGTTCAACGATGAGAAATTTCAATTACTCAGATATGGTAAACATGAGGAAATTAAATCTTCATCAGAGTACAAAACAAATTCTGGCCACAAAATAGAGACAAACACCAACGTCAAAGACCTGGGAGTGATTATGTCGGAGGATCTCACCTTCAAGGACCATAACATTGTATCAATCGCATCTGCTAGAAAAATGACAGGATGGATAATGAGAACCTTCAAAACTAGGGAGGCCAAGCCCATGATGACACTCTTCAGGTCACTTGTTCTATCTAGGCTGGAATATTGCTGCACTCTAACAGCACCTTTCAAGGCAGGTGAAATTGCCGACCTAGAAAATGTACAGAGAACTTTCACGGCGCGCATAACGGAGATAAAACACCTCAATTACTGGGAGCGCTTGAGGTTTCTAAACCTGTATTCCCTGGAACGCAGGAGGGAGAGATACATGATTATATACACCTGGAAAATCCTAGAGGGACTAGTACCGAACTTGCACACGAAAATCACTCACTTCGAAAGCAAAAGACTTGGCAGACGATGCACCATCCCCCCAATGAAAAGCAGGGGTGTCACTAGCACGTTAAGAGACCATACAATAAGTGTCAGGGGCCCGAGACTGTTCAACTGCCTCCCAGCACACATAAGGGGGATTACCAACAGACCCCTGGCAGTCTTCAAGCTGGCACTGGACAAGCACCTAAAGTCAGTTCCTGATCAGCCGGGCTGTGGCTCGTACGTTGGTTTGCGTGCAGCCAGCAGCAACAGCCTGGTTGATCAGGCGCTGATCCACCAGGAGGCCTGGTCACAGACCGGGCCGCGGGGGCGTTGACCCCCGAAACTCTCTCCAGGTAAACTCCAGGTAATATTGCTGCTGACCATAGCAGGATTTCAACCCCCCCCCTCACCCATAGGCACTGTGAGTCAGTCAAGATAGGGAGCAGAGAGAGGCAGGTCGGCTGTTGGTGCCTTCCCATACTTTCCGTTATATTATATGTACTACCAGCCTACGTGAGTATTCTTACCCTATCCACATATCGAAAACCCACATGACAATATTGGTCCATATGTGGTTTATTATGGTTGCACTTGTCTCAGTCAGCCTGGTTGGTTTAGTTATTGTTGGTATGAGAAGTGTGTTGTTCATATTGTTGATGAAATCAGTTACAGTCTGATCATCTGGTAGGCCAAGGTTGATATTGAAGTCTCCAGCTAAGCGAAGGTGGTGCTTGTTCATTTATCTGCTTGTTATTAGTGACTTTAGATTCTCACTGAAGTTTGGGATGTTTGTGTGGGGTATCCGGTATATGGCACCGATTGTTATAGGCGTCTTGAGGTTTTCTACAGTAAAATTAGCAAAAATGTATTCCCCATATTCATCACTAATGCAATTAGTGCTAATACAAGATAGTTGGTTAGAGTAATAGATTGCAGTACCACCCCCAACTTGGTATGGTCCACAGTTGTGGATTGCTGTGTATCCTGGTAGTGGGTAGATACCTACTGTGTCCTGCTTAAGCCAGGTCTCAGTAAGAATAATGCAGGAGAAGGGTGTCTTTAGTGACTCAAGGAGTGCCAGGTCATCATAGTGTTTGCTTAAGGACCTGATGTTGTAGTTAAAAACTGATAGACTTTGAGCAGTGTTCAGGATAGTGCTGGCTTGTGATGCTGTGTAATAAAGGCAGTTACTTTCCAATAAGTTTTGATTGTGTGTTAGATTATGGAGGTTTAGATCAGGGTCAACGTGATCATTCATCTTTTAGGTTTAAATAGTGGTTGTTTATATCCTGTATTATGTGGTGAGTTCTAATACTGATTTCTGTAGTGGTGGGAAGTTTGGATAAGTATACCGCTAAAGCACTTTGGTCATATAGAGTATAGTCACTAATAAGCATAACGAAATTGATATTGTCTATGTGTTGTGCTAGAATGAGCTAAAGTACAACTAGGTATAAACTAATACTATAAAAAAAATTACAAGTGGCACCAGACTCACTCTTGTAATTGCACTAAGGTCTAATATAATGAATTTAGCGTTGTCTATGTATTGAGCTAGAATGAGCTAAAGTACAACTAGGTATAAACTTATAATATAAAAATACAAATTAAAATGGTACTTGCAATTGCACTAGGGTCTGATATAAGTTGTTAACAAGATCAAGAGTATAACTAGATTTAAATTGACAAAATAAAATTCACAAATTAAAGTACCAAAAGAATAATAAGTAAAAAATAACAATGGCAATGACTTGGTTATAATATGATAGTAAGATGGTAGACAGGTACACAGGTACAAAGGATAATATAAAGGTTGGAGTTGAATATACAAACTTGAAAATTTGGCAACAAAATGTCCTCCTTTCCCGTTTCTCAGTTTTGGATGGTTGTGTTTACGACTGAACCGATGGTTCTCTCTACATGTCTGTGTGGTAGGTATCTACCTACATTAAATATGTCGCTAAGTGCTTCCAGGGGTCGCCGCTCCTGACAGTTGGTCAATAACCGTTCCTCCTGGTTGGTGATCTCATCAAACAAATTGTTACAGTTAGATTACATATATCAGGTTAGGTTGGATCTGGTTAGATTATTTTTTTTTTGCAATGTTTGACCAGGATAGATTATTATTATTATTATTATTATTATTATTATTATTATTGGGAGCGTTAAATCCGTGGGGATTATACAGCTCCTGTGGGGGGGGGGAGGTATTCAGGCTCAGTTCAGGAAACTGGAGCACAGATCGAATTCCCTAGATCAAGAGCCCCTCACCAGCGTCAAGGAACCTCCATTGAGGGGCCAAATTAAAGTATTTTACACATTGTTTGAAAACATTAGATTATCTTAAATAATGTGTAACCATGTTAGATTATTTTAGATTAAGTATGATTACACTAGGATGCATCTGCGCGTTTTATTCGTCAAGAAACTGAACACTGTCACCCGGTGGCCTGGTGGCTAAAGCTCCCGCTTCACACACGGAGGGCCCGGGTTCGATTCCCGGCGGGTGGAAACATTTCGACACGTTTCCTTACACCTGTTGTCCTGTTCACCTAGCAGCAAATAGGTACCTGGGTGTTAGTCGACTGGTGTGGGTCGCATCCTGGGGGACAAGATTAAGGACCCCAATGGAAATAAGTCAGACAGTCCTCGATGACGCACTGACTTTTTTGGGTTATCCTGGGTGGCTAACCCTCCGGGGTTAAAAATCCGAACGAAATCTTATATTGACGTGGGTTATTGTCATGTGATGACGCGCTTAGTGTTTAAACAACCGCGATTTTCACCCAGAATAACAAATAAAAAAAGTATCACCACATAACGGCATTTTAAATTACTTTTTCGATCATATTACGTAAGATTTTTTTTTTGTAAGTTTAGATATTTGCTTCTTTTTTAGCTTCTTAATTTTCAGGTTAGGCTTGAGTTCTTTATCTTAATAAAGGATATGATTTACGGTTTATTTTATTGCTTGTAAGTGGATTTTTTTTCTTGGTGGGGGGGGGGGTGATCATGTTTAATTTCCCGGTATTCAAAGATGTAGACCTGATAACCGGGCTGCCATTGTCTCTCACCCTCTGTCTACCTCTTTCTCCTGATCTCTTACCCTCTCTATCTCTCGTTCCTTGTCTCTCACCCTCTGTGTCGACATGTCGTTCCTTGTCTCTCACCCTCTGTGTCGACATGTCGTTCCTTGTCTCTCACCCTCTGTGTCGACATGTCGTTCCTTGTCTCTCACCCTCTGTGTCGACATGTCGTTCCTTGTCTCTCAACCTCTCTCCTTTTATGCGTAGTTACTGTATGGTTGTGAGGCGACAGGTGGTTTAAAAAGGTTTAAAACAAAGAGACGTGTAGCAGAAGACCTTTAATTATCACCAAGCTTCACCTTCAAGAACCTTTATCAAGTACTTGATAAATTATCTTGTACTTGCCACCGCGTGATAATAAAAGGTCTTCGTTACACGTCTCTTTTTTTAAAAAAAAAAACTTTTACTTTTATCCCTTATCTCTCTCCATTCCGTTTGTCTTTTATTTGACGCCCTCTCTTTATTCTTATCCCTTGACATCCTTCCTCCCTTTATTCTTATCCCTTAGTTTCCTCTCTCCCTCCCTTTGCTTCTCGTCTTGGCTTCCTCCCTCTTGATCGTCGGCTCTGTCAGTTACTTCAATCCTTTGTCTCTCTATCTACCTCCTACTATTTGTCTCTTACCTTTCCTTCTCTATATATCCACCACTTTTCTTCCTATCATTCCCTCTCCGTATCTTGGTTTTCTCTTCCTCCTCCTTCAGGCTCACTTTCTCTCTTTCTTCCCTGTCGTCACTCTTCACGCTCCCGCAACCGTCTATGCAAGTCTGCCTGGCTGGGTTCACTCGACACCCAAGGTGACAACAACAGTGTGCCAGGCACCCACACACGGTTTTCTTTTTTGTTCAGCAAAACTGGATGCATTAATAGTGTGCTACTACCCTATTCTGTATGATAACTGCATAAGGGGAACAAAAACTAGTTATTTTTCCCTGTCGTATTCCATCACACAGAATGAGTTACATAGTATTAAAATGTCAGCGACATTTTAAGTATTTCATTAAGGGTTTACTATTTACTGAGACCTGCAGATATTTCGTTTCAGCAAAGCTGGAGTAATTATTACCCAAGAATTACCATCTTTCAGAATGGTCTCTCCCAATACACAGGATACCTTATCTCCCAAAACATACTCAACCCCTGCCAATTTGGATTCAGGCCTAATAAAAATACTAATGATGCTATTATACACATGCTAGAACATATATACACTGCAATAGAGAAAAAAGAAGTCCCACTGGGGATCTTCATTGACCTACGTAAAGCTTTTGATACAGTTGACCATGACTTGCTCCACATAAAATTGTCACACTATGGTATAAGAGGGCACTCCCTCAACTACCTCAAGTCATACCTCAGCAACAGAAGCCAATATGTGTACGCAAATGGGGCAAACTCTTCTGCGCAACCAATTACAGTTGGTGTCCCACAGGGAAGTGTCCTTGGCCCTCTTCTCTTTCTCCTATACATAAATGACCTTCCAAATGCTTCGCAATTACTCAAACCCACACTATTTGCAGATGACACTACATACGTCTTCTCTCACCCGAGCCCAGTCACGCTAGCCAATACTGTAAATACCGAATTACAGAAAATATCTACCTGGATGAGGACTAACAAACTTACACTAAACATTGACAAAACCTACTTCATTCAGTTTGGTAACAGAGCTACAGATGTCCCTCTTAACATAATGATAAACGGATCACCTATCACAAAACTAACAGAGGGAAAATTCTTAGGAATTCACCTTGATAATAGACTCAAATTTCATACACATATACAACAAATTTCTAAGAAAATTTCCAAGACTGTAGGCATACTATCGAAGATACGGTACTATGTTCCACAGTCAGCCCTCCTGGCCCTATATCACTCTCTTATTTACCCCTATCTCACCTATGGAATTTGTGCATGGGGCTCAACAACAATTAACCATCTCAGACCACTAATTACTCAGCAAAAGGCTGCAGTTAGAATGATAACAAATTCTCACTACAGGCAGCACACTCCACCAATATTCAATACACTAAACCTACTCACCATACAAAACATCCATACTTATTACTGCACCTATTACATACATAGAACACTTAACTCTGATATTAACCCTCCCCTCAAACATCTCCTTGCCAACCTCAACAGGACACATGACCATAACACAAGGCACAGATCACTCTTTGATGTTCCTCGTGTCCATCTCACACTATGCAAAAACTCAATGCACATAAAAGGCCCTAAAATCTGGAATTCATTACCTGTAAATATAAAAGAAACACTACCTGATTATAAATTCAAGTCTCTTCTCAAAGATCACTTGCTCACCCAAAACCAAATAAATACTGAATAACTGAACCTTATAAATTGTATATCTTAAATGTTTCTCACAATTATATCACATAAATGTTAAACCTAAAACCGAATCTAACTTTATTATTTTTTAAATACACTACCTAACAGAATCACTACCAAACTGAATGCAACCATATGACCTGTCTTTGTAATACTCACTTGTGCTTTATAGTAATCTGTTTACATTAATGTTTTATCACTGATTTCATCATTGCTTAGTTAATCTTAAGTTAATTTTAAGCCAGCCCGTAATGCTATGCATAGTATAAGTGGCTTTGGCATACTGCTCTTATCTGTATTTTTTTGTACCTCTGTATGTGTGCACAAATTAAAAATAAATAAAAAATAAATAGAATGAAGGAGAGAAGAGGGAGATTAATGGAGATATCGCTGGAGGTGGAGGAGCAGTGATCATCACATAGTTTGAAGAGAGATTAGAGAGAAAAACAAGGTGAAGCAGAAATGATTGAACAAGAGTTCTGATGACATATTTGCAGACTAAAAAAGGAAAGTGATAAATTTATTTAGGTACACATAAATAGTTACACAAATAATTATACACAGTAACACGTGAACATCACCCAGGATAACCTACTTATTTCCATTGGTAGACTAGTGGAGTGGAGGGATGAGAGAGGATGTGGGAGGGAGTATTGGTGAGAATAACAGGCAAGAGAAACTGGAGTCAGGTTTTATGTGGATTTTCTCAAAACGGATCATGTTGAACATTATTAGAGGTAGAGAGAGAGGCAATAGTGGACTGCTAGATGGAGAGAGGCACCAGTGGACTGCTAGATGGAGAGAGGCACCAGTGAACTGCTAGATGGAGAGAGGCACCAGTGAACTGCTAGATGGAGAGAGGCACCAGTGAACTGCTAGATGGAGAGAGGCACCAGTGAACAGCTAGATGGAGAGAGGCACCAGTGAACTGCTAGATGGAGAGAGGCACCAGTGAACTGCTAGATGGAGAGAGGCACCAGTGAACTGCTAGATGGAGAGAGGCACCAGTGAACTGCTAGATGGAGAGAGGCACCACTGAACTGCTAGATGGAGAGAGGCACCAGTGAACTGCTAGATGGAGAGGGGCACCAGTGAACTGCTAGATGAAGGGTGGCGCCAGTGATCTGCTAGATGGAGAGACGGAGACACCAGTGGACTGCCAGGTGGCACAGGAGGTACCAGCAGACTGCCAGATGGCTCGAGGGTACCAGCAGATTGGCAGGTGGCGCAAGAGGCACCAGTGAACTGCTAGATGGAGAGAGGCACCAGTGAACTGCTAGATGGAGAGAGGCACCAGTGAACTGCTAGATGGAGAGAGGCACCAGTGAACTGCTAGATGGAGAGAGGCACCAGTGAACTGCTAGATGGAGAGAGGCACCAGTGAACTGCTAGATGGAGAGAGGCACCAGTGAGCTGCTAGATGGAGAGAGGCACCAGTGAACTGCTAGATGGAGAGAGGCACCAGTGAACTGCTAGATGAAGGGTGGCGCCAGTGATCTGCTAGATGGAGAGACGGAGACACCAGTGGACTGCCAGGTGGCACAGGAGGTACCAGCAGACTGCCAGATGGCTCGAGGGTACCAGCAGATTGGCAGGTGGCGCAAGAGGAACCAGTGGACTGCCAGGGGGCGCGAGAGGCACCAGTGAACTGCCATGCATACAGATCACCAGACACTTATTATTATCATTATTATTATTATTATTATTATTATTATTATTATTATTATTATTATTATTATTATTATTATTGCCATCATTATGAGGAAGCCCTAAAACCATAGGGGTCATACAGTGCCTGGCAGATACTAGAGGAGTAAGGCTGTGAAGCTGTGTAGACCGGAGCAATACAAGGGTCATAAACACGAGTCACTAAAAACGAGACAGTGGTTCTAGCAGTTAGAACGAGACAATGGTTCTAGCAGTTAGAACGAGGCAATATTTCTAGCAGTTAGAACGAGACAATGGTTCGATCAGTTAGAACGAGACAATGGTTCTATCAATTAGAACGAGACAATGGTTTTAGCAGTTAGAACGAGACAATGGTTCTAGCAGTTAGAACGAGGCAATGGTTTTAGCAGTTAGAACGAGACAATGGTTCTAGCAGTTAGAACGAGACAATGGTTTTAGCAGTTAGAACGAGACAATGGTTCGATCAGTTAGAACGAGACAATGGTTCTAGCAGTTAGAACGAGACAATGGTTTTAGCAGTTAGAACTAGACAATGGTTCTAGCAGTTAGAACGAGGCAATGGTTTTAGCAGTTAGAACGAGACAATGGTTCTAGCAGTTAGAACGAGACAATGGTTTTAGCAGTTAGAACGAGACAATGGTTCGATCAGTTAGAACGAGACAATGGTTCTAGCAGTTAGAACGAGACAATGGTTTTAGCAGTTAGAACGAGACGGTTCTAGCAGTTAGAACGAGACAATGGTTCTAGCAATTAGAGCGAGACAATGGTTTTAGCAGTTAGAACGAGACAATGGTTCTATCAGTTAGAACGAGACAATGGTTCTAGCAGTTAGAACGAGACAATGGTTCTAGCAGTTAGAACGAGACAATGGTTCTAGCAGTTAGAACGAGACAATGGTTCTAGCAGTTAGAACGAGACAATGGTTCTACCAGTTAGAACGAGACAATGGTTCTAGCAGTTAGAACGAGACAATGGTTCTAGCAGTTAGAACGAGACAGTGGTTCTAGCAGTTAGAACGAGACAATGGTTCTAGCAGTTAGAACGAGACAATGGTTCTAGCAGTTAGAACGAGACAATGGTTCTAGCAGCCACAAGATTATTGACTTTTTGAACGGTAAGTGTTAACGGGAGTAAGTGACAGTTGAACAAGGTAGTGTTTACGTAACCAAGACTGAAATACAGAGTTCTTTATTTGTCAACGTTTCGCTCAACACTGGGCTTTTAATTGAGTATTTTGAAAAGTGCCTGAAAAAGGACTGATTTAGGTGAAACACAATGAGGCAACAACTTAGAGAACACAGTGAGGGAACAAACACACTTAGGAAACACAATGAGGTAACAAACACACTTAGAGAACACAGTGAGGGAACAAACACACTTAGGAAACACAATGAGGCAACAAACACACTTAGGAAACACAATGAAGCAACAGACTGAATGAAGTAAACACACTTAGGAAACACAATGAGGGAACAAACACACTGAGGGAACAAGCACAAACACCATCTTGTGCGTACACAAATAAAGCATTGGCAGCAGGATCGGTGGAGCGGTTTTGGCTGCTTCGCCCCACAAGGCAGGCACTATGCACCCCCTTCCCCAACATTACCCCTTCCAGGGGGAAGGGAAGGGGTGCCTTGATGCAAGTGAGGGGGGATCTTGATGCAAGGAATTGGAGCTATTCTCCATTTTTGGATCATTCGTCATTACCTAACTTTCACCACCCAGGGAGGTACTGGTGTCTTGTCAGTGTGCGAAACAGAAGTCAGTTAAAAGTTGTGCACTCTGAAGGGATTAATATTATTTTTTTCCTGCCTCATGAACACTTTAAGATGGCAGGTAAAAATCTCTTGCATGCTTCGACTTCAGTCCAGTAAAAACGTAAAAAATGAAGGAACACTGCAGCAGGCCTAGTGGCCCAAACTAGGCATTTCTTTATCTAAACCAACCATTCTCACCCACCCACTTGTCCAACGTTTTCCCAAACCTTCCCAAGAATTAGCTTCAGTACCTCAAGATATTAATCAAACCCAGCCAGTATATACATATTATTCAGAAGATCTGGTCTGAGACCGAGGCGCGGGAGCGACGACTCGTTGCTCGAACTGCGTCACAAGTGATGTCAATGTCAGTCAGTCACATGTAGTCAGACACCGAGATTCACACATGTGGAAGAAACGGCAATAAAAAATAATGGAGTGACATACGTCAATCGTCACACTTGACACGTCTGATTACGTCAAGAAGGCTTTGAGAAGAGGGACTGGATGAAATCTCAGCAGGGATTGGGTGGGATTTCAATAAGGATCGAATGTTTTTAGCAAAAATACACACATGTTCTGCTGTGACAGAGAAACATAACTAGCTTTTGTTCTCAATATGTAACCATTAAACAGAATTCGAAAGCGTCTCAGTAGGGATTGGGAGGATCTGTATTGGGATTAGATAATTTACACATATAACCCTTAAATAGGAGACTGAAACTTATCACGACGTTTCGGTCCGAATGGCACCATTAATCACATGATTAGGTAAGCATTCAACCGTGTTACAACAAACACTATGTATGTTAGAGTTAGAAAATACAAAGGGTGGACACACACACACACACACACACACACACACACACACACACACACACACAGACAAAATGGTAACTAACACATACACACACACATACACACACACACAACCACACACACACACAACCACACACACACAACCACACACACACAACCACACACACACAACCACACACACACAACCACACACACACAACCACACACACAACCACACACAACCACACACACAACCACACACACACCACACACACGCCACACACACAACCACACACACACAACCACACACACACAACCACACACACACAACCACACACACACAACCACACACACACAACCACACACACAACCACACACAACCACACACACACAACCACACACACACAACCACACACACACAACCATACACACACAGCCACACACACAACCACACACACACAACCACACACACACACACACAAACACACACACACCAGGCCTAGTGTCTAATCGACATGTGCCTAGGACAAAATGGTAACTAACACACACACACACACACACACACACACACACACACACACACACACACACACACACACACACACACAAAAAAAAAAAAAAAAAAAAAAAAAAAAAAAAAAAAAAAAAAAACATACACACACACACACACACACACACACAGTCATAGAGTAGTCAGGAAGTGGAATAGCCTAGCAAGTGAGGTAATGGAGGCAGGAACCATACATAGCTTTAAAATGAGGTATGATAAAGCTCATGGAGTAGGGAGAGAGAGGACCTAGTAGCACTCAGTGAAGAGGCGGGGCCGGGAGCTGAGTCTCGACCCCTGCAACCGCAATTAGGTGAGTACACACACACACACACACACACACACACACACACACACACACACACACACACACACACACACACACACACACACACACACAACGTCTGAACAACAAAGTCACTTACAGTACCACTAATCAGCACATTGTCAAAACTTGTCGTCTCTTCCCTGCGCTACTGGTATATTCGTGTGTACTCCCACGTACTTGAAAAACCCCAACCCACTTCATGCATGAAAGACAATAACCCATTTAAAACAGTTTCCGCTACAGTTAAGCAACCAGCGGGACATGACTGTTGTTTTGGCTATTGTTGACTGCTCTCTCGAACAGATGCAAGCTCGCTCACACCTGCCCGGCTTTTGTCTTCTAGAGGACTTAGCTCAGCTATTTGCCACTCATTTTAGCCTTTCTCTTGCAGTTATAACCATTGGCCTAAGGCTTGCATAGTTCTCTAGCTTCATGTAATATAGCCACTAGCATCTATCTGGATTACTCACATACGCTCTCCAGCAAATTTCTCGGATGGATTAAGTTAGGCCAGGTTGGGTTAAGTTAGGTTAGGTTAGGTTAGGTTAGGTTAGGTTAGGTTAGGCTAGGCTAGATTAGATTAGGTTATGTTAGGTTAGATTAGGCTAGGCTAGATTAGGTTAGGTTAGGTTAGGTTAGGTTAGGCTAGGCTAGATTAGATTAGGTTATGTTAGGTTAGGTTAGATTAGGCTAGGCTAGGCTAGATTAGGTTAGGTTAGGTTAGGTTAGGTTAGGCTAGGCTAGGCTAGATTAGGTTAGGTTAGGTTAGGTTAGGTTAGGCTAGGCTAGGCTAGATTAGGTTAGGTTAGGCTAGGCTAGATTAGGTTAGGTTAAATTAGATTAGGTTAAATTAGGTTAGGCTAAATTAGGTTAGGTTAGATTAGATTAGGCTATGCTAGATTATTTTATGTTAAATTAGGTTAGGTTAGATTAGGTTATGTTAAGTTACATTGGATTAGGTTAGCTAGATTAAGTTAAGTTGGATTATGTTTGGTTAAATTAGGTTAGATTAGATTAGGTTAGACTAGATTAGGTTTGGTTAGATTAGATTAGGCTAGATTACGTTAGGTTAGATAAGATTAGACTAGATTAGGTAAGGTTAGATAAGATTAGGCTAGATTAGGTTAAGCTACATTAGGTTATGCTAGATTATATTAGGTTAGAGTAATTAGATTAGATTAGGCTAGATTAGCTTCGGCTAATTAGGTTGGATTAGAATAGGTTAGGCTAGATTAGGTTAGGTTAGGTTAGATTAGGCTAGATCAGGTTAGATTAAATTAGGCTAGAGAAGGTTAGGTTAGATTAAATTAGGCTAGAGAAGGTTAGGTTAGATTAGTTAGGATAGGTTAAGTTAGGATACGTTACGTTAAATTGTTCTCTTTCTATAAAAATAACTAGTTAAAACAGAGCACAACTGGAAATTAACAGGAAATAAGATAAATACGATAATAAATTATGCCGCGCAGAAAACTGGGAGCCACGGAACACAGTAGCAAGTTTGAAGTCAGATAATCACTGTTTAAAGTTCGTTAAACAGGCATACATACGCCTGACCTAGCAACAGTGATACACTGTCTGTTGCTAAGAGGACGCAACCAGCGTCAAGATATCTGTTATGCAGCTAGGAAAGGTTCAATACGATTGTGGAGATGAGTGTAGTCTGGGTGGGGGTGAATGTAGTCTGGGTGGTGATGAGTACAGTTTGGGTGGGGATGAGTGTAGTCTGGGTGGGGATGAGTCTAGTCTGGGTGGGGATGATTGTAGGCTGGGTGATGAGTATAGTCTGGGTGGGGATGAGTATAGTCTGGGTGGGGATGAGTGTAGTCTGGGTGGTGATGAGTATAGTCTGGGTGGGGATGAGTATAGTCTGGGTGGGGATGAGTGTAGTCTGGGTGGTGATGAGTATAGTCTGGGTGGGGATGAGTGTAGTCTGGGTGGTGATGAGTATAGTTTGGGTGGGGATGAGTGTAGTCTGGGTGGGGATGAGTCAAGTCTGGGTGGGGATGATTGTAGTCTGGGTGGGGATGAGTATAGTTTGGGTGGTGACGAGTCTAGTCTGGGTGGGGATGATTGTAGGCTGGGTGGGGGTGAGTGTAATCTGGGCGGAGATGAGTGTAGTCTGGGTAGGGATGAGTGTAGTCTGGGCGGAGATGAGTGTAGTTTTGGTGGGGATGAGTGTAGTTTGGGTGGGGATGAGTGTAGTCTGGGTAGGGTTGAGTGTAGTCTGGGTAGGGATGAGTGTAGTCTGGGTGAGGGTGAGTGTAGTCTGGGCGGAGATGAGTGTAGTTTTGGCGGGGACGAGTGTAGTTTGGCTGGGGATGAGTGTAGTCTGGGTGGTGATGAGTGTAGTCTTAGTGAGGGTAAGTGCAATCTGGGTGGGGATGAATGAAGTCTGGGTGGGGATGAGTGTAGTTTGAGTGAGGATGAGTGTAGTCTGTGTGAGGGAAAGTGTAGTCTGGGTGGGGATGAGTGTAGTATGTGTGAGGGTGAGTGTAGTCTGTGTGAGGGTGAGTGTAGTCTGTGTGAGGGTGAGTGTAGTCTGTGTGAAGGAGAGTGTAGTCTGGGTGGGGATGAGTGTAGTCTGTGCGAGGGTGAGTGTAGTCTGTGTGAGGGTGAGTGTAGTCTGTGTGAGGGTGAGTGTAGTCTGTGTAAGGGTGAGTGCAGTCTGTGTGAGGGTGAGTGTAGTCTGTGTGAGGGTGAGTGTAGTCTGGGTGAGAGTGAGTGTAGTCTGGGTGGGGATGAGTGTAGTTTGGGTGGGGATGAGTGTAGTCTGTGTGAGGGAGAGTGTAGTCTGGGTGGGGATGAGTGTAGTCTGAGGGTGAGTGTAGTCTGTGTGAGGGTGAGTGTAGTCTGGGTGAGGGTGAGTGTAGTCTGTGTGAGGTTGAGTGTAGTCTGTGTGAGGGAGAGTGTAGTCTGGGTGGGGGTGAGTGTAGTCTGTGTGAGGGTGAGTGTAGTCTGTGCGAGGGTGAGTGTAGTCTGGGTGAGGGTGAGTGTAGTCTGTGTGAGGGTGAGTGTAGTCTGGGTGAGGGTGAGTGTAGTCTGTGTGAGGGTGAGTGTAGTCTGGGTGAGGGTGACTATAGTCTGGGTGAGAGAGAGTGTAGTCTGGGTGGGGATGAGTGTAGTTTGGGTGGGGATGAGTGTAGTCTGTGTGAGGGAGAGTGTAGTCTGGGTGGGGATGAGTGTAGTCTGTGTGAGGGAGAGTGTAGTCTATGTGAGGGTGAGTGTAGTCTGGGTGAGAGTGAGTGTAGTCTGGGTGGGGATGAGTGTAGTTTGGGTGGGGATGAGTGTAGTCTGTGTGAGGGAGAGTGTAGTCTGGGTGGGGATGAGTGTAGTCTGAGGGTGAGTGTAGTCTGTGTGAGGGTGAGTGTAGTCTGGGTGAGGGTGAGTGTAGTCTGTGTGAGGTTGAGTGTAGTCTGTGTGAGGGAGAGTGTAGTCTGGGTGGGGGTGAGTGTAGTCTGTGTGAGGGTGAGTGTAGTCTGTGCGAGGGTGAGTGTAGTCTGGGTGAGGGTGAGTGTAGTCTGTGTGAGGGTGAGTGTAGTCTGTGTGAGGGTGAGTGTAGTCTGTGTGAGGGTGAGTGTAGTCTGTGTGAGGGTGAGTGTAGTCTGGGTGAGGGTGACTATAGTCTGGGTGAGAGAGAGTGTAGTCTGGGTGGGGATGAGTGTAGTTTGGGTGGGGATGAGTGTAGTCTGTGTGAGGGAGAGTGTAGTCTGGGTGGGGATGAGTGTAGTCTGAGGGTGAGTGTAGTCTGTGTGAGGGTGAGTGTAGTCTGGGTGAGGGTGAGTGTAGTCTGTGTGAGATTGAGTGTAGTCTGTGTGAGGGAGAGTGTAGTCTGGGTGGGGGTGAGTGTAGTCTGTGTGAGGGTGAGTGTAGTCTGTGCGAGGGTGAGTGTAGTCTGGGTGAGGGTGAGTGTAGTCTGTGTGAGGGTGAGTGTAGTCTGTGTGAGGGTGAGTGTAGTCTGTGTGAGGGTGAGTGTAGTCTGGGTGAGGGTGACTATAGTCTGGGTGAGAGAGAGTGTAGTCTGGGTGGGTATGAGTGTAGTTTGGGTGGGGATGAGTGTAGTCTGTGTGAGGGTGAGTGTAGTCTGGGTGAGGGTGAGTGTAGTCTGTGTGAGATTGAGTGTAGTCTGTGTGATTGAGAGTGTAGTCTGGGTGGGGGTGAGTGTAGTCTGTGTGAGGGTGAGTGTAGTCTGTGCGAGGGTGAGTGTAGTCTGGGTGAGGGTGAGTGTAGTCTGTGTGAGGGTGAGTGTAGTCTGTGTGAGGGTGAGTGTAGTCTGTGTGAGGGTGAGTGTAGTCTGGGTGAGGGTGACTATAGTCTGGGTGAGAGAGAGTGTAGTCTGGGTGGGTATGAGTGTAGTTTGGGTGGGGATGAGTGTAGTCTGTGAGGGAGAGTGTAGTCTGGGTGGGGATGAGTGTAGTCTGAGGGTGAGTGTAGTCTGTGTGAGGGTGAGTGTAGTCTGGGTGAGGGTGAGTGTAGTCTGTGTGAGGGTGAGTGTATTCTGTGTGAGGGTGAGTGTAGTCTGGGTGAGGGTGAGTGTAGTAGTGAGGGGTGAGTGTAGTCTGGGTGGGGATGAGTGTAGTCTGAGGGTGAGTGTAGTCTGTGTGAGGGTGAGTGTAGTCTGGGTGAGGGTGAGTGTAGTCTGGGTGAGGGTGAGTGTAGTCTGGGTGAGGGTGAGTGTAGTCTGGGTGAGGGTGAGTGTAGTCTGGGTGAGGGTGAGTGTAGTCTGGGTGAGGGTGAGTGTAGTCTGGGTGAGGGTGAGTGTAGTCTGGGTGAGGGTGAGTGTAGTCTGTGAGGTGAGGGTCTGAGGGTGTAGTCTGGGTGAGAGTGAGTATAGTCTGGGTGAGGGTGAGTGTAGTCTGGGTGAGGGTGAGTGTAGTCTGGGTGAGGGTGAGTGTAGTCTGGGTGAGGGTGAGTGTAGTCTGGGTGAGGGTGAGTGTAGTCTGGGTGAGGGTGAGTGTAGTCTGGGTGAGGGTGAGTGTAGTCTGGGTGAGGGTGAGTGTAGTCTGGGTGAGGGTGAGTGTAGTCTGGGTGCTGTTGGTTGGGGTTGGCTGAAGACTCCAGGGGAAGGGAGGAGAAAAAGATTTATTCTTAGGGTGTGAATGCGTATGTGTGTGGGAAGCGCCAAGGGAAAGGAAGAGGGAGGAAGGGGAGAAGGAGGTTGGGAGAAAGAGGAGGAGATGGAAAGGGGAAAGGAAAGAGGAAAACGAGAGGATGGAGGAGGAAGAGGAGGCTAGGATAGTAATTCCGAAAAGATAAGATCGTTAAACGAAATTGGATACATCAGCAGCATTAATAATAATAATAATCTTTATTTCTACAAGTACATGTACAACTTATACAGACCTATATGACGTCGCTGACATACTACTGTATAGAAAGCCTCTTCGGGCAAATTAGGTCAATTTTGTCCCAGGATGCGACCCACACCAGTCGACTAACACCCAGGTACCTGTTTTACTGATAGATGAACAGGAACAGCAGGTGTCTTAAGGAAACACGTCCTAATATTTCCACCCGTACAGGAGATGGAACCACGGACCTTATTGTGTGCGGTGAGTACGCTAGCAGTCGAGCTACGGGACGCCAATTAGTTATATAGTGGGAACAAAAGGTAGCTATATTTCCCCTCTCAACGAGGTACTGTAAATATGTCAGCCTGAACTAGGAGACTTCAGTAGGACAATGAAGACATCATTATATTTGACATAACTATGGACTTTCTGCATAAAAACCAACATGTCACAGCATTAAAGGTTACGTTTCAGCAGATCTGGAGTTACTGTTACTTGGTAATTGCCATCTCTTAGGATGGTCTATTCCACACACAGTAGGAATATATATTTATGAACTAGAAGTATCTCCAAGAAGCGAGACAAAATCTTTGAATACATACATATCTTGAATGTAAATTGTTGCCATATCTCTGAGAAGATAGGTGAGAGATGGAAGAGGGGGAGGAGGAAGAAGAAGAAGAAGAAGAAGAGGAGGAGGAGGAGGAGGAGGAGGAGGAGGAGGAGGAGGAGGAGGAGGAGGAAGAGGACAGAGGAAGAGCGTGTCGAAGCATGGAGACGAAGAGACTATTTTTGCATCTGGCTTATACTTGGTTCTTACTCCACCGTAAGCCTACCCAGCAACCTCGCTCCTTCCACACACCTACTCATTAATCTATACTCGTGGTAATTCCCATCTAGGAAAAAAAAACACTGAAGCTGTCATAGCTACTGAACCCACATTGGAATGATGGACGATATCCTCATCGCCCTACTGAAGTCTCCCAGCTCAGGGAGACTCGTGTGAAACTCATCCTGTGTAACGGATATGACACTAAAACGTAGCTAGCTTCTGTTCCCACCATCATATAGAAAAGGGTACACGCACACTAAGTGTTCACACAATGTAACTATTATATACAACAGAGTAGCCGCGCTCTACGGATTTTCTCAGAGTGTAACTATGATATAGGATGGGGTACGTGCATACTACGGGTGTTCCCGTTGGTATCATAAAGCAACACAGTAGTGTGGATGGTTTTGCTCCTCATCCTCACAGATTAAATAGATTAAAGAATAACAGGGTCTTCTGCTATGAGCTAACAATGAGTCTTCCAGCAAGAAAGTACCTATGATTATATATATATATATATATATATATATATATATATATATATATATATATATATATATATATATATATATATATATGTGTGTGTGTGTGTGTGTGTGTGTGTATATAGTGATAATCTAGCCAACGTGTTTCTTAAAATATTACTGTATAAGGCCTCTGCTCCTCCCCAACCTCCTAGCATCTCGATCCTGCTGCCAGACAAACTATACTACACCGTCAACACACTCAGTGTACATTATACTACCCTCATAATGGTTGATGGTGGCGAAAGCCGACAATTAAATGGGAAAACACTGTTGCAGTGAAACCTTCATTACTGCTGCTACGTTTCATCCAGTAGACTTTATAACGTATACCGATGCACTGCTTTACAGGGCAGATGGACACCCTGGGTCAAGCTCGAGAAGGCTCAGAGACGAGGTCCAAGGTGGGGCTAAGAGAAAGGTGAATTAAGAGGTAAGGTCAGTAGTGAGATCAGGGATGGATAACATTTTAAATATAAGAATTGATGTGAGCGACGGGTTCAGCCAGCCACCATATACAGTCCGTTGTTCTGTTCAGTGGTCTCACTGAGGTGAATGATGACCGTTTACAGGCTCCTGCGCCTGGTTCCGACATCTTCCTGAATTACTTGCTGTGTTGCTTCCCCCTTCAGTTCATGACTTGGGATAAGCCATCCTGATATATAGTAATTTCCTAGTAATAAAGATTCTTCCTATGCCGGAACGATACCCTTGAAGCTCCCGTAGCTGATGAACCCTTAATGAAATACTTGACGATATCCTTTTTGCCCTACTGAAGTCTCTCAGCTCAGGCTGACAGATTTTATCACTCTATGTGCCCCATCCCACGTGATGGAAGGTGACAGGGAAAACATAAGTAGCTTTTGTTCCCACTGTGTAACTATACAGAAAAGTGTAGGAGCACATTGCTAATGTATCCAATTTTGTTAAATAAGAAAAAGGAATATATCCTTCGATGGGCGACGCATATTGCGATGAGAAACTTGTGCAACATTTGGGTATCTATTCTAGAAACGCTTCGCCATCCAGTGCCTTCTTAAGTTCCATTGTCTTATTTATCAAGTAGTCAGTTTTTAAGACTCATATTTTGTTGGTATCGTCGATCCTACACGCGTATTGGTGTTCTTGAAGACGAGTCCTAAGGTTACGTCTCGTCTCACCAACGTAGAACTTACTGTATCCCCCGCAGAGGATGATATATATTCACACCACTCCAAGGAGTGCTTCAACATCGACAGTGCTCTCGTTCTTCCCATAGGACAAGTAGCTACATCTATCACCCATATTTTTCGTAAGTCCAACATGGACATGACTGCTGTTTCTGCAGAAAAGAAATGAAAGACTTCATCAGGGAACAAAGATTAAAAGCATCACAACCGCAGTAGTTTTTATACTGTTAGTATTGGTCTTCGCTTTAGACTTAATTGCTAACAACGATAAACACACACCGAGAGGTGCGTCTCTCAGTGTATGTATACTATATATACTGAGAATTTACCTTAAACACTATTTTACTGATTAAAATATTCTTGGATGGTGGAGAACAGGTTACATACAGCCTTAATGGTTCTCGTGTATTCGATAGACTTTAAACCCAAGTAATTAATCAAACAACCAAATGCTATGCACAACTATGGGCTTGTGCTTTAAGGATTTACTATTTACTGTTAGCCCACTGTCGTAATTCAAATGTATCTTCTTTGGAAAAAAATATGTAAATCAGGGTAGCCGCACACTGAGGATGTATTCAGTTTTGTTAATTACGAACATCACAAACTTTAGACATATACCATAAGTGTCCGGGGCCCAAAACTGTTCAACAGCCTCCCATCAAGCATTAGGGGAATTGCCAATAAACCCCTGGCTGCCTTCGAGAGAGAGCTGGACAGATACCTAAAGTCGGTGCCGGATCAGCCGGGCTGTGGCTCGTACGTCGGACTGCGTGCGGCCAGCAGTAACAGCCTAGTTGATCAGGCCCTGGTCCATCGGGAGGCCTGGTCGTGGACCGGGCCGCGGGGGCGTTGATCCCCGGAATAACCTCCAGGTAACCTCCAGGTAACCGTTGCTGTTTATGGTGTGACTCATATGCACGAGGATAGTGTAACATATAGGTGCCACTACAGTAGGACGGGGCTATTTACCTTGGCACTGCGATGAGGCACTGGGCCAGCACCTACCACCCTATCAACTTCTCTTACTCACTTCTCACCCTGTCAACTCTCACTACCCGTCTCGCTTTCTGCCACCTCTCACTACCCGTCTCGCTCCCTGCTACCTCTCACTACCCGTCTCGCTTTCTGCCACCTCTCACTACCCGTCTCGCTCCCTGCTACCTCTCACTACCCGTCTCGCTTTCTGCCACCTCTCACTACCCGTCTCGCTCCCTGCCACCTCTCACTACCCGTCTCGCTTTCTGCCACCTCTCACTACCCGTCTCGCTCCCTGCCATCTCTCACTACCCGTCTCGCTCCCTGCCACCTCTCACTACCCATCTCGCTTCCTATCACCTCTCTATCCATTTCTCTCGTTATTCATCCCCTGTCCATATCTCTACCACCTCTTCCTACCCATATCTTTCTCTTCCTTCCCACTCCATATTCACTTCTCTCTCCCTACCCACGTCTCTCCTCACCACACAACCGAAGGCTATGGGTTGTCTTGGGCGGGGCAAGACGTATGGGCAAGTCTGCTAACATCTGCTGTCCCAGCAGCAGAGCTGCCTGCCACCTGCTTCTCACGTTACACCAACAGATAAGTCACTGGTCTAATCTCAACCTTCAGATGTTCACTTCGTTTATATTACCGCGTTTTACTGGCACTGCTGTCATGACAACTGTGCCGATGACGTCATGATAACGATGACACTGTTACCATGACATCTCTGCCGATGACGTCGTGATAACGACGACACTGTTGTCATGACAGCTATGTTGATAACGTTATGATAACGATGACTGGTGTCATGGCAACTGTGATGATAACATCATGATAATGACGACACTTACCGCTGTGGCGATAACGTCATGATAACGACGACACTGCTGCTATGACAACCGTTTCGATGACGCCATGATAACAATGGCACTGTTACCATGCCAACTGTGGCGATAACGTCATGATAACGAAGACACTGTTGCCATTTACAAGGCAGGTGACAGGTCCTTAGCTTCAAACTATAGACCAATAAGCCTTACCTCCACAGTGGAAAAATTTATGGAATCAATATTTGCCGAGGTAATTCGTAGCCATCTTGAAAGGCATAAATTGATTAATCTCAACACGGTTTTACAAAGGGGCGTTCCTGTCTTACGAATTTACTAACTTTTTTCACTAAGGTATTTGAGGAGGTAGATCATGGTATTGAATATGATATTGTGTATATGGACTTCATTAAGGCTTTTGATAGAGTTCCACATCAGAGGCTATTGAGGAAACTTAAGGCACACGGAATAGGAGGAGAAATTTTTTCCTGGGTAGAAGCATGGTTGACAAATTGGCAGCAGAGAGTTTGCATAAATGGGGAGAAATCAGAATGGGGGCACGTCACAAGCGGTGTTCCACAGGGGTCAGTGTTGGGCTCCTTGTTCACAATTTACATAAACGACATAGATGAAGGAATAAATAGCGACATAAGCAAATTTGTTGATGACACCAAAATAGGCCGTCCAGTTCATTCTAATGAGGACACTAGAGCACTCCAGGATGATTTGAATAGACTGATGCAATGGTCGGAGGAATGGCAGATGCAGTTTAATATAGACAAATGCAAAGTTCTAAATGTTGGACAGGATAATAACCATGCCACATGTAAACTAAATAATGTAGATCTTGATATTACTGATTGCGAAAAGGATTTAGGAGTTCTGGTTAGCAGTAATCTGAAACCAAGACAACAGTGCATAAGTGTTCTCAATAAAGCTAACAGACTCCTTGGTTTCATATCAAGAAGTATAAATAATAGAAATCCTCATGTTGTTCAACTCTATATATCCTTGGTTAGGCCTCATTTAGATTATGCTGCTCAGTTCTGGTCACCATATTACAGAATGGATATACATGCACTGGAAAACGTACAGAGGAGGATGACAAAGATGATCCCATGTATCAGAAACCTTCCCTATGAGGACAGACTGAGGCCCTGAATCTGCACTCTCTCGAAAGGCGTAGAATTAGGGGGGATATAATTGAGGTGTATAAATGGAAGACAGGAATGAATAAAGGGGATGTAAATAGCGTGCTAAAAATATCTAGCCTAGACAGGACTCACAGCAATGGTTTTAAGTTGGAAAAATTCAGATTCAGGAAAGATATAGGAAAGCACTGGTTTGGTAATAGAGTTATGGATGAGTGGAACAAACTCTCGAGTACCGTCATAGAAGCTAAGACGTTGTGTAGTTTTAAAAATAGGTTAGATAAATACACGAGTGGGTGTGGGGTGGGTGTGAGTTGGACCCGACTAGCTGGTGCTACTGGGTCAGATGCTGTGCTCCTTTCTTAAGTGGAGGTGTCCTGACTGGGTGGGCCATTGGTCTAAGGCGGGGGTTGACATGGACCTGCCCCACATGGGCCAGTAGGCCTTCTGCAGTGTTCCTTCTTTCTTATGTTCTTATAACAGTCAAACAAGTGGGTGATAGGAAAATGGAAGACACGATAACTCGGGTGACAAACAAAAAAAAATGGAAGACACGGAATAGATAGGAATCGAACCCACGGTAGGCGACTCTTAAAACTGGCAGGCCAGTGTGTCAATCATTGCATTAGTCCAACCACTGGAGAAATGGTTAAGCACAATCGTCTACCATAGGTTCGAATCCCACCCGCTCTGTGATCTGTTTGCATCGTGTTATTACGATTTAGTAAACCACATAAAAGGCTATAAAATTACAAGAACGAGTTGATAAAGATTTCTTAATCTCTGCAGCAAAGATAACAAGACGCAGCAGTTAGAAATTGAGAAAAAAAAGTGCCGAAGGAATGTTAGAAAATTTGTCTTTGCAAAATTATACATTTGTATAATTTAACAGAGGTAGCAAGAGCTGCAACCATTATAATATACACTTGGAAAATCCTAGAGTGACTAGTCTCAAATCTGCACACGGAAATCTGCACACGGAAATCACTCTCTATGAAAGTAAAAGATTCGGCAGGAGGTGCAGCATATCCCCAGTGAAAAGCAGTACACTAAGAGACAACACAGTAAGTGTCAGGGGACCAAGACTGTTCAGTTGCTTCCCAGCATACATAAGAGGGATTACTAATAGACCCCTGGTTGTCTTCAAGCAGGCGCTGGACAGGGACCTAAAGTCAGTACCTGATCAGCCGGGCTGTGGGTCGTACGTCATTTTGCGTGCGGCCAACAGTAACAGCCTAGTTAATCAGGCCCTGATCCACCGCGAGGCCTGGTCATGGACTAGGCCGTGGGGGCGTTGACCCCCGGTACACCCTTCAGGTATACCCCAGGCAAATGTATGAAGATAATAACATAAGAGCATAAGAAAGGAGGATCACTGCAGCAGGCAGGATGGAACAATATAAACATAACTCTGCTTCTGTAATTACAAACATGTACTAACATACACACACACACACACACACACACACACACACACACACACACACACACACACACACACACATATAGGCCCCCACCAAGGCTCTCGCTCCCCCAACCCCAATATTCTTGCATGACCACAATGATAGAAAAGAAACTGAAAGTTTGGTACACAAACGCGGATGGAATAACGAATAAACATGAGGAGTGGAACGAAAGAATCAGTGAAAAATCCCCAGACATCATAGCAGTCACAGAAACAAAACTCGCTGAGACAATAACAGACACAATCTTCCCAACGGGATATCAGATCCTGAGGAAAGATAGAAGGAGTAGAGGGAAAGGAGGGGTTGCACTGCTCATAAAACACCGATGGGGATTTGAGGAAATGGAAAGCATGGACATGATTGGAGAAAGAGACTACATTGTAGGTACAATTCAGTCCGGAGAACATAAAGTAGTCATTGGAGTGATGTATAACCCACCACAGAACTGCAGGAGGCCAAGAGAGGAGTACGAAGAAAACAACAGGGTGATGGTGGACACACTGGCTGAGGTGGCAAGAAGAGCTCACTCGAGCAGAGCAAAGTTACTGGTAATGGGCGATTTCAACCACAGGGAGATCGACTGGGAAAACCTGGAGCCACATGGGGGTCCCGAAACATGGAGAGCCAAGATGATGGATGTGGTACTTGAAAACCTCATGCATCAACATGTCAGGGACACAACCAGAGAGAGAGGGGAGGATGAGCCAGCAAGACTGGATCTTGTGTTCACCCTGAGTTCAGACATTGAGGACATCACTTACGAGAGGCTCCTTGGAGCTAGCGATCACGTGGTTCTGAATTTTGATTATATAGTAGAGTTACAAGTGGAGAAGGTAACAGGAACTGAAGGGGACAGGCCAAACTATAAAAGGGGGGACTACACAGGTATGAGAAACTTCCTGCAGGAGGTTCAGTGGGACAGAGAAATGGTAGGAAAATCAGTAAACGAGATGATGGAATATGTGGCAACAAAGTGCAAGGAGGCAGAGGAAAGTTTTGTTCCCAAGGGAAACAGAAATAATAGGAAGACCAAAACGAGTCCTTGGTTTACCCGAAAGTGTAGGGAGGCAAAAACTAAGTGCAACAGAGAATGGAAAAGGTACAGGAGGCATAGGACCCAGGAAAACAAGGAGATTAGTAGAAGAGCCAGAAACGAGTATGCACAGATAAGGAGGGAGGCCCAGCGACAGTATGAAAACGACATACCATCGAAAGTCAAATCTGACCCGAAACTGCTGTATAGCCACATTAGGAGGAAGACAACAGTCAAGGACCAGGTGATAAGGCTGAGGAAAGAAGGAGAACTCACAAGAAACGATCAAGAGGTATGTGAGGAGCTCAACACGAGATTTAAGGAAGTATTTACAGTAGAGACAGGAAGGACTCTGGGGGGACAGACCAGATGGGGACACCAGCAAGGAATACACCAACAAGTGTTGGACGACATACATACAGATGAGGAGGAGGTGAAGAAACTGCTAAGGGACATCGATACCTCAAAGGCAATGGGACCGGACAACATCTCCCCGTGGGTCCTTAGAGAGGGAGCAGATATGTTGTGCATGCCACTTACCACAATCTTCAACACGTCCCTGGAAACTGGGCAACTACCTGAGGTATGGAAGACGGCAAATGTAGTTCCCATTTTTAAAAAAGGAGACAGAAAAGAGGCACTAAACTATAGACCTGTGTCATTGACGTGTATAGTATGCAAAATTATGGAGAAGATTATCAGGAGGAGAGTGGTGGAGCACCTGGAACGGAACAAGAGTATAAATGCCAACCAGCACGGATTCATGGAAGGCAAATCCTGTGTCACAAACCTTCTGGAGTTTTATGATAAAATAACCGAAGTAAGACACGAGAGAGAGGGGTGGGTTGATTGCATCTTCTTGGACTGCAAGAAGCCCTTTGACACAGTTCCTCACAAGAGATTAGTGCAGAAGCTAGAGCATCAGGCGCATATAACAGGAAGGGCACTGCAATAGATCAGAGAATACCTGACAGGGAGGCAACAACGAGTCATGGTACGTAATGATGTATCACAGTGGGCACCTGTGACGAGCGGGGTCCCACAGGGGTCGGTCCTAGGACCAGTGCTATTTTTGGTATATGTGAACGACATGATGGAAGGGTTAGACTCAGAAGTGTCCCTGTTTGCAGATGATGTAAAGTTAATGAGGAGAATTAAATCTGATGAGGACCAGGCAGGACTTCAAAGAGACCTGGACAGACTGGACACCTGGTCCAGCAAATAGCTTCTCGAATTTAATATTGCCAAATGCAAAGTCATGAAGATAGGGGAAGGGCACAGAAGACCACAGACAGAGTATAGGCTAGGTGGCCAAATACTGCAAACCTCACTCAAGGAGAAAGATCTTGGGGTGAGTATAACACCGAGCATGTCTCCGGAAGCACACATCAATCAGATAACTGCTGCAGCATATGGGCGCCTGGCAAACCTGAGAACAGCATTCCGATACCTTAGTAAGGAATCGTTCAAGACACTGTACACCGTGTATGTCAGGCCCATACTGGAGTATGCAGCACCTGTTTGGAACCCGCAATTGATAAAGCACGTCAAGAAACTAGAGAAAGTACAAAGGTTTGCCACAAGGTTAGTTCCAGAGCTAAGGGGAATGTCCTATGAAGAAAGATTAAGGGAAATCGGCCTGACGACACTGGAGGACAGGAGGGTCAGGGGAGACATGATAACGACATATAAAATACTGCGTGGAATAGACAAGGTGGACAAAGACAGGATGTTCCAGGGAGGGGACACAGAAACAAGAGGCCACAATTGAAAGTTGAAGACACAAATGAGTCAGAGAGATATTAGGAAGTATTTCTTCAGTCATAGAGTTGTAAGGCAGTGGAATAGCCTAGAAAATGACGTAGTGGAGGCAGGAACCATACACAGTTTTAAGACGAGGTTTGATAAAGCTCATGGAGCGGGGAGAGAGAGGGCCCAGTAGCAACCGGTGAAGAGGCGGGGCCAGGAGCTAAGACTCGACCCCTGCAACCACAAATAGGTGAGTACACTAAAGGTTTGCAACAAGACTAGTTCCAGAACTAAGGGGAATGTCCTATGAAGAAAGGTTAAGGGAAATCGGTCTGACAACACTGGAGGACAGGAGGGTCAGGGGAGACATGATAGCGACATACAAAATACTGCGTGGAATAGACAGGGTGGGCAGAGACAGAATGTTCCAGAGATGGGACATAGAAACAAGGGGTCACAATTGGAAGCTGAAGACTCAGATGAGTCAAAGGGATGTTAGGAAGTATTTCTTCAGTCATAGAATAGTTAGGAAGTGGAATAGTCTGGCAAGCGATGTAGTGGAGGCAGGAACTATACACAGTTATAAGACGAGGTATGATAAAGCTCATGGAGCAGGGGGAGAGAGGACCTAGTAGCGGTCGGTGAAGAGGCGGGGCCAGGAGCTGAGTCTCGACCCCTGCAACCACAATTAGGTGAGTAGAATTAGGCGAGTACACACACTCCCTGTTCATGGAGCAGGGAGTGGACCTAGTAGAGACCAGCGAAGAGGCAGGGCCAGGAGCTGTGAATCGACCCCTACAGCCACAAATAGGTGAGTACACAGTAGCCTTCAGGATCTCAACAATAATCCTTTGACGATAGATAGTAAGTCAAGACCTAATAAATCAATAACACTTAAACAGAGACTTTATTAAACCCACATAACACTCAGTGAGAACTTTATTAAGGTTCTCGTTGAGTGGGACTATGTATCAGTGGTTTATTAAAGAGTCCTCTAGGATTTTAATACGTCCAGGCCATCTTAGAATATGAAGCGCCAGCTTGGAGCCCCCACCTGATTCATCAGGTTCAGAACCTTGACAAAATGCGAAGGTTTGCGACCAATGTTGACACAGTGGCAGACGGCAGTCCCTAAATTCACGGGACACTTGTCCGACATTTGGGTATCTTTGTTCTGGAAACGGGTTTCTAAATCATTTTCTCAGTCTCCGAATTACTAATACTAGTGGAGCACTTGGGAACACGGGCTATCAGAGACTAGTGGAGCACTTGGGAACACGGGCTATCAGGGACTAGTGGAGCACTTGGGAACACGGGCTATCAGAGACTAGTGGAGCACTTGGGAACACGGGCTATCAGAGATTAGTGGAGCACCTGGGAACACGGGCTATCAGAGATTAGTGGAGCACCTGGGAACATGGGCTATCAGAGACTAGTGGAGCACTTGGGAACACGGGCTATCAGAGACTAGTGGAGCACTTGGGAACACTGGCTATCAGAGAGAGCACCAGCACCACCAGCCTCACAAGCCTAGTAGAGGCCTACGACAAGCTGAACAAGACAAGGAAGAGAAGGACGGGCATACTACACAGAGACCTCTCACACAGTAGGTGATTAGGTTAGGTAAGGTTTGTCAGGAAACATCTCTCTAGCGCCTGAAACCAATCTTGGGCGGAAAACATTATATACTGAGTCAAAAAAGGATAATTAGTGTGCACTACCTAGCAGAGTTTACTGCCAGAGGGGAATCATAGGCCAGTGTCCAGTGTGAAAAAAATAATAATAATTGAACTTTTCGTGTCAGAGGAAAGAAAGTCTCCCTGATAACATTGAGTATACATAGTGTATAGTGTATACTACAGTGGCTCCCTAGTATATTGATGATAAAGGCTAAAGTGTCATTTGAAAACAGGTGAATTTGTAAATGAAGTGATAAGCCTATAGAGGCAGGTGCCAGAAGTCGCCAGAAACTTACCACAGGTCAGCTGTTTTTAATAATCTTCCTGGCTTGCTAGTGTACTCACATATAATCTAGTGATACCAGTGAATAGCAGAATACAGTGTTGTAGTAGCAACTAACCAGTATTATAATGGTACTTAGTGGAGTGGAGTGACTTTCATTAGTTTCTTTTTTCTTGAAATACCAGACATATACTGTGAATTTCATATAACCTGTAGTTACCAGCGGTCGCAATATACACAACGAGAAGCAATTATTACTATAGAAAAAGCGTCCTTCCTCCAAAATTTCCACCAGTCAACTATAGTGATAATATAGCATTTATTGTGGTGGAGACGGAAAAAAAAAATAGAAAAGCTAGATACAGCGATTGATAAACATGGGTTGAGGTCGACCGTTCGTCACTGTAGGAGTTTCCAGCAGTCACCGGTTTCTTCAACACGCAAGTTATACTTTTGTATCAATCAAATCACATATTACTCGGGTAGATAATTTCCAGTAGATCCTTCATGTGTTAGCTCAAATCACCGACCAGTATGTTTTAAATAAGTGACCCACTGATCAGATCAGATCGACTGGTCCGAACCCTTGACTGGTCCGAACCCTTGATTGGTCCGAACCCTTGACTGGTCCGAACCCTTGACTGGTCCGAACCCTTGACTGGTCCGAACCCTTGACTGGTTTCAAACGGTTTCGTTGGACAACAAAGCAGACTGTAAACAGATGGGGTTGTAGGCGCCCTTATAAACACAAACATTAAATATATATCAGGAACGTGCACGGTAAGCTGTCCAATATACAAAAACAGTTAGAAACAGAAATACAAATAGCTAGAGCTTCATTTAAGGAGGTTATTAATAGAATATTCAAGAGGTTGCTAGTAGAATTGCAGTAAATCAACCATTCAAATCATTATGAAGCTGTGTGTAGACTGTGGTCAGTCAAACAAACGGGCTTCCACATGGGTAAATTGTCATTTCTGTGGAAATTGGTGTCACGCCCCTTGTGCAGATATCCAAGAACTAGCTACAAGCAGTGTTAAAACAGGGAAGTGTTTTTGGGTATGCCCAAATGAGATAAATCTGTGGACTAAAATCACAAGGGTATTAAAAGAGGACAACATCAAAGCTGCTTTCATAGAAAACCTGGAAGCTTTCTACAACAGATGGGAACATAAAAAGTCTGGGCTGAATGGTACTGCCCTTGATACTGGCCATGTAGTCAGAAACTGTAAGGCTGGAGATGAAGTCCTGGTATTCAGTAAATGTGGGGCTGATAGTGCTGTCCTGGGAGACAGTAATGGTGAAGCTGGAGGTGCTGTCCTGGGAGACAGTAATGGTGAAGCTGGAGATGCTGTCCTGGGAGACAGTAATGGTGAAGCTGGAGATTTTGTCCAGGTAGTCGGGAATTATACGCAGGAAGGAATACATATAAATGACCTCATAGGGGACAGGAGCCATAGTAGGGAAACAAGTGTAGTCAAAGATAAGATAAAACCAATATTGCAAATTAGAAATACCGCAGGAAATAGCAAACAAGAGGACTCCACTAGCAATAGTGAGGATATATTACCAAAAACAACTGGTGGGAGCTCCATTGTTGGTGCTAGGGAGGATAGAAGTAAGACAGGGAAACATACAGTCACAGAAACCCAAGGCAAACGGAAACCAAGCCTGTGCACATACTATGCACTTGGTATCTGCTGGCATGGGAAATCTGGAAAAACAGATGGGACGTGCAACTATGACCACCCTAGAAAATGCCATGCCCATATGACAACAGGAAAATGCAAACTCCCTTCCTGTAAGCTTTTTCACCCTGAACTGTGTACCTCTTCAGTATAGGAAAGACTGTGCTATAACTTAAATTGCCAGGCATACCATCTAAAGGGGACAAAAAGATACAAAACATCCAGGCCATGGGAAAACTTGGGTAGCCACAGCCACTCAAGAGGGAGAGGTTTTTTAGTGCAGGAAGGAAAAAAAACTGGCAGGAAATGGCAGAAATCGTACACCAAATCCAGTCATTCCTGGAGTGGAACCACAGTCGATGGCCTCCACTCCAAACCAACATATACAGATACTAATGCCGGAAAAAAAATCCCCCCCCCAGTACCAACAATTCCACCAGTCCGATAACATTCTTCTTTGCAAATATACAGGGTCTAAAGCCAGCAACAAACAACAAAATACCTTTCATCCGTGGACTGCTTGCAGAGGCAAAGGCAATGTTCGCGGCTTTCACTGAGACCCACATAAAGGATCACTTGGACAACGAAATATGGATCCCAGGTTATAACCTATACAGATGTGACAGAGTGAACAGGCAAAAGGGGGGGGGGGGGTTGGCCTGTAAATTGCAGAGTCACTTGTTTGCACAGAACTGCTTAATGCCTCAAATGATGTAGTGGAAGTTTTAGCAGTAAAGGTCGAGAACCAAAACCTAGTCATTGTGGTAGTCTACAAGCCTCCGGATGCAACATCCCAGCAATTCCAGGAACAGCTGTTAAAAATTGACCACTGTCTGGAAAATCTTCCAGCTCCTGCACCCAAGATCTTGCTCCTGGGGGATTTCAACTTAAGGCACCTAAAATGGAGGAATATAGCAAATAATATTGTTGCAGTAATAACACCAGGAGGCAGCTCTGATGAAAACTCACACTCACACGAGCTTTTAAACCTCTGCACAAAATTCAATTTAAACCAGCAAATAATAGAGCCTACTAGACTGGAGAATACACTAGACCTCATCTTCACTAACAATGATGATCTGATAAGAAATGTCACCATATCAAAAAAATATACTCAGATCACAACATAACTGAGGTTCAGACATGTATGCGTGGAGCCCCAGACCGACATAATGAGACTAGTCACGAGGGAGCATTCACCAAATTCAACTTCAATAACAAAAACATAAAGTGGGACCAAGTAAACCAAGTCCTAACCGATATAAGCTGGGAAGATATACTAAGCAACACAGACCCCAACTTATGCCTAGAACAGATTAACTCGGTGGCACTCGATGTATGCACAAGGCTTATTCCTCTAAGAAAAAGGAGGAGTAGATGTAAAATAGAAAGAGACAGGCGCTCCCTTTACAGGCGACGGAAAAGAATAACAGAGCGGCTAAAAGAGGTCAATATATCTGAAATGCGTAGGGAGACACTGGTCAGAGAAATAGCAAGCATCGAACTTAAGCTAAAAGAATCCTTTAGGAGTCAGGAATCGCGGGAAGAACTAAAAGCCATAAATGAAATCGAAAGAAACCCAAAGTATTTCTTCTCCTATGCCAAATCAAAATCGAGAACAACGTCCAGTATTGGGCCCCTACTTAAACAAGATGGGTCCTACACAGATGACAGCAAGGAAATGAGTGAGCTACTCAAGTCTCAATATGACTCAGTTTTTAGCAAGCCGCTAACCAGACTGAGAGTCGAAGATCAAAATGATTTTTTTATGAGAGAGCCACAAAATTTGATTAACACAAGCCTATCCGATGTTATCCTGACGCCAAATGACTTCGAACAGGCGATAAATGACATGCCCATGCACTCTGCCCCAGGGCCAGACTCATGGAACTCTGTGTTCATCAAGAACTGCAAGAAGCCCCTATCACGAGCCTTTTCCATCCTATGGAGAGGGAGCATGGACACGGGGGTCGTCCCACAGTTACTAAAAACAACAGACATAGCCCCACTCCACAAAGGGGGCAGTAAAGCAACAGCAAAGAACTACAGACCAATAGCACTAACATCCCATATCATAAAAATCTTTGAAAGGGTCCTAAGAAGCAAGATCACCACCCATCTAGAAACCCATCAGTTACACAACCCAGGGCAACATGGGTTTAGAACAGGTCGCTCCTGTCTGTCTCAACTATTGGATCACTACGACAAGGTCCTAAATGCACTAGAAGACAAAAAGAATGCAGATGTAATATATACAGACTTTGCAAAAGCCTTCGACAAGTGCGACCATGGCATAATAGCGCACAAAATGCGTGCTAAAGGAATAACAGGAAAAGTCGGTCGATGGATCTATAATTTCCTCACTAACAGAACACAGAGAGTAGTCGTCAACAGAGTAAAGTCCGAGGCAGCTACGGTGAAAAGCTCTGTTCCACAAGGCACAGTACTCCCTCCCATCTTGTTCCTCATCCTCATATCCGACATAGACAAGGATGTCAGCCACAGCACCGTGTCTTCCTTTGCAGATGACACCCGAATCTGCATGACAGTGTCTTCCATTGCAGACACTGCAAGGCTCCAGGCGGACATCAACCAAATCTTTCAGTGGGCTGCAGAAAACAATATGAAGTTCAACGATGAGAAATTTCAATTACTCAGATATGGTAAACATGAGGAAATTAAATCTTCATCAGAGTACAAAACAAATTCTGGCCACAAAATAGAGCGAAACACCAACGTCAAAGACCTGGGAGTGATCATGTCGGAGGATCTCACCTTCAAGGACCATAACATTGTATAAATCGCATCTGCTAGAAAAATGACAGGATGGATAATGAGAACCTTCAAAACTAGGGAGGCCAAGCCCATGATGACACTCTTCAGGTCACTTGTTCTATCTAGGCTGGAATATTGCTGCACACTAACAGCACCTTTCAAGGCAGGTGAAATTGCTGACCTACAAAATGTACAGAGAACTTTCACGGCGCGCATAACGGAGATAAAACACCTCAATTACTGGGAGCGCTTGAGGTTCCTAAACCTGTATTCCCTGGAACGCAGGAGGGAGAGATACATGATTATATACACCTGGAAAATCCTAGAGGGACTAGTACCGAACTTGCACACGAAAATCACTCACTACGAAAGCAAAAGACTTGGCAGACGATGCACCATCCCCCCAATGAAAAGCAGGGGTGTCACTAGCACGTTAAGAGACCATACAATAAGTGTCAGGGGCCCGAGACTGTTCAACTGCCTCCCAGCACACATAAGGGGGATTACCAACAGACCCCTGGCAGTCTTCAAGCTGGCACTGGACAAGCACCTAAAGTCAGTTCCTGATCAGCCGGGCTGTGGCTCGTACGTTGGTTTGCGTGCATCCAGCAGCAACAGCCTGGTTGATCAGGCTCTGATCCACCAGGAGGCCTGGTCACAGACCTGGCCGCGGGGGCGTTGACCCCCGGAACTCTCTCCAGGTAAACTCCAGGTAAACAGGACAAGTGTTTCCTGATGCGGGTCTTAGTCATATGATGACTCGCAGCTGGAGCTTTTGGTCATCTGATCGAGGCCTTCCACTGGCTTACCGGTCCACCTCTTTAAAAATTCTGGTCATACATAGGTGGTGTTTTGTTCGTTGACACTAGTCAGTGTCAGGGGCTGACCCGTGAAGCAGTGAAGCTTCCGCTGACCCAGCCCAGCTAGATTTTACATCTCATTTAAAAAAAAAAAGAATGACCACAGAATAATGTCATAAGATACCATGATTTGGCACAGTACCTTACAGAAGAATGGTATATAAAACTGGGAGGATAAACGCTAAAAGGAAGACAAAAACTGGCGAGGACACTTAAGTGAACGAGGTAGAAGAAACATGATAACTATCTCAGTTACAGTGTCTGGAAATGCCTGAAAGACATGCAGGACAAGATGTCTCCTGAGGTTTAGGTGACACTTGACTCGTGAGGTTTAAACTCATGAATGGTCTTTATTGTCCTGTGGAACATGGGTTGTTATTCCCTGGCCACTTAAAATGTGTAAGTTTTGTGTGCTGAGGCGACAAGTGCCAGCGGTCGCTGTACTGAGCATCACGCGGCCTTTGCATTCCTGTGCTTGTGTACATTTTGCTTTACTGAGCCTCATACGTAAATTTATGATAAGACAACATTTAAAGTAATAGTCATAGTGACCGATGATTTGCGTTGGCATAAGCTCAAGTTACATGTGTAGTGATGCAAGTATTTTGGTACCTGCTTGAGAAAGTAGAGGCCAGGTAACCTAGCATGTAGAGGAAACCACTGTGGCACTCGAGGTTCCTACAAGCGGCATCAGTTTGCACCTCAACATAATCCACCACACCTCACTACGTACACAAACACGGAGCAACTTAAACGTACGTTATGTGGGGAAGAAAAGGACGAGGGGATGCAGACATACTTATTACTTTCAAGATTGTAGAAGTTGCAACTACATACAATTTAACTGTCTAAAACTCCTTACCGTTACTTCCTGTAAAAAAACAGAGAAATTGTGTATGAAGGTTGACATAGATATACACAAATTAAGAAAAGGAGTAAACTTCACTGTTAGTGTACTTCTTCTCACATAGGTCTCCAGGAGCATAATAAAGCTGATGCACTGCCTTGGCTAAAGCAGCATTATATGAAGAGAATGTGGAATATATTTCTCGTCCACCTCACTCTAGTTGTATCCTTGATATGTTCATTATGCGTGGTGCTCTCATCCCTGTCCTTGACAGTCTTTTTTTTTCTCAATCATCACCTTCCACGTCGCTATCAGCTTGCCCTGACTTCTCTTAAATCGTCTGCTGATCTTCTTAACAATCTTTCCTTCTGACAAAGGCAATTAGGTGGTTGTATGTAAAGTAAAAGGACACAAGTGCCAGAATTTGTTTGTACTCTGATGAAGATTTAATTTCCTCGTGTTTGCCATATCTGAGTAATTGAAATTTCTCATCGTTGAACTTCATATTGTTTTCTGCAGCCATTGAAAGATTTGGTTGATGTCCGCCTGGAGCCTTGCAGTGTCTGCAATGGAAGACACTTGTCATGCAGATTCGGGTGTCATCTGCAAAGGAAGACACGGTGCTGTGGCTGACATCCTTGTCTATGTCAGCCTCTTGCTTCTAAATGGCCTGTCTCTCATCCCCTTGCCTCTAAAGCGCCTGTCTCTCACCCCCTTGCCTCTAAAGGGCCTGTCTCTCATACCCTTGCCTCTAAAGGGGCTGTCTCTCATACCCTTGCGTCTAAAGGGCCTGTCTCTCATCCCCTTGCCTCTAAAGAGCCTGTCTCTCATCCCCTTTCCTCCTGGTGGAAGTGATGGTGGTGGTGATGACAACAGCAGCAGAAGCAGCTGACTATGAGGGTCAGCGCCAGCATAGGAAGCACTCAAGGCCACTGTTCTAGCACCTTCACTACGTCAACAAAGTAGAAGAAGCGTTCGTAGGAGGGCAGGAAAGTTGGCATGCTAGCAGGTGTGTAAGCAGGCAGGAACGCAAGCCGGCAGGTGTGAAGGTAGACAAGGAACCTAGCAGGTGTGAAGGCAGACGAGGAATCTGGCAGGTGTATAGGGAGGCAAACGAGCTGCTAGGTGTGTAGGCAAGCTAGATGTACAGGCAAGCATACAACAAGTTGGCAGTTACCCAATTGCAGCAGGGTGGAGGAAGCAGGAAGAATATGGATGAGATGGATTTAGCGAGGAAGAGAGAAAAAATACTCGTGTAGATGTTAAGGTGAATAGGGATGAGGAACTGAACGTTGTTGCAACGCTAGCCAGAGCCACAGTAATTAACGTGATTCAACAACACCGCAGATTGCTCCCTTTACACACCACATCTGCCTTCTCCTGCTCTAATGCCACGACAGGCTAATTTATAGGCTCGTATTTGGTCATACTGTCAATTAATTTGATGAAGACCTTCCCGAGCAAAATTTCTGTCTAAAATAGAGGCATGTCAGGCATTTAGAAAGGAAAAAAGAGAAGGATTTGTTCTAGATGTTGTGTCACCGCAGTGACAATTGTGAAAAGCGCAACACATGCTTAAGAGAACTTATAACCATTGACGATATCAAATTCATCCTCGATTGCTTAAAAATATGAGCGAATGACGAGCCAGCAGGGAGGGGGGGGGGGTCGTCACTGACAGATGGGTAATATCTTGTGTGTCGTCACAGACAGGTGGGTACTGGGTAGTATCTTGTGTATCGTCACAGACAGGTGGATAGTAACTTGTGTGTCGTCACAAACAGGTGGGTAGTAACTTGTGTACTGACACAGACAGGTGGATAGTAACCTGTGTGTCGTCACAGACAGGTGGATAGTAACCTGTGTGTCGTCACAGACAGGTGGATAGTAACTTGTGTATTGAGACAGACAGGTGGGTAGTAGCTTGTGTATCGTCACAAACAGGTGGACAGTAACTTGTGTATCGTCACAGACAGGCGGATAGTAACTTATGTATCGTCACGAACAGGTGGGTAGTAACTTGTGTATTGACACAGACAGGTGGATAGTAACTTTTGTAGTCACAGACAGGTGGGTAGTAACTTGTGTACTGACACAGACAGGTGGATAGTAACCTGTGTATCGTCACAAACAGGTGGATAATAACTTAGTGTATCGTCACAGACAAACAGATGGATAGTAATTTGTGTATCATCACAGACAGGTGTATGGTAACTTGTGTATCGTCACAAACAGGTGGATAGTAACTTGTGTATTGACACAGACAGGTGGATAGTAACTTGTGTATTACACAGACAGGTGGATAGTAACTTGTGTATCGTCACAAACAGGTGGATAGTAAAATGTGTATTGACACAGACAGGTGGATAGTAACTGTGTCGTCACAGTAACAATACCACCATTCACTAACTTTAGTTTACAATACTCTTGACATACAGTGCCACTCTTTACAATACTCTTGACATACAGTGCCACTGTTTACAATACTCTTGACATACAGTGCCACTGTTTACAATACTCATGACATACAGTGCCAATGTTTACAATACTCTTGACATACAGTGCCACTGTTTACAATACTCTTGACATACAGTGCCACTGTTTTCAATACTCTTGACATACAGTGCCACTGTTTACAACTCTTGACATACAGTGCCACTGTTTACAATACTCTTGACATACAGTGCCACTGTTTACAATACTCTTGACATACAGTGCCACTGTTTACAATACTCTTGACATACAGTGCCACTGCTTACAATACTCTTGACATACAGTGCCACTGTTTACAATACTCTTGACATACAGTGCCAGTGTTTACAATACTCTTGACATACAGTGCCACTTTACAATACTCTTGACATACAGTGCCACTGTTTACAATACTCTTGACATACAGTGCCACTGTTTACAATACTCTTGACATACAGTGCCAATGTTTACAATACTCTTGACATACAGTGCCACTGTTTACAATACTCTTGACATACAGTGCCACTGTTTACAATACTCTTGACATACAGTGCCACTGTTTACAATACTCTTGACATACAGTGCCAATGTTTACAATACTCTTGACATAGTGCCACTTTACAATACTCTTGACATACAGTGCCACTGTTTACAATACTCTTGACATACAGTGCCACTGTTTACAATACTCTTGACATACAGTGCCACTGTTTACAATACTCTTGACATACAGTGCCACTGTTTACAATACTCTTGACATACAGTGTCAATGTTTACAATACTCTTGACATACAGTGCCAATGTTTACAATACTCTTGACATACAGTGTCAATGTTTACAATACTCTTGACATACAGTGCCAATGTTTACAATATCACTAGATTAGAGGATCTGTATCACAATGAAATTATGTAGCGCTGAAATCCAGGTCAGCATCTCTGAATTAGAATGAATTTAACTACACACAGGGTGAGCACAGCCTGTACACAGCCTGTGCACAGGCTGTGCACAGGCTGTGCACAATAAGCTGCTCAGGCGGCACAACTAACTTAGGTTAAACAAAAATTCCCACCATTTAAGATAAATATCATTCCATTACTGAGATCTTTGTAGATATTATTAACACTATACTGTATTACTGTGTATATTATACGTGATTATGTCAGTCATCTCTCCCTATCTTCTCCGCCTATTTACGACTGTAGTGCTGGTGAGGGCTCTTGATCCGAGGAATTGGATCGACACAGATTGTTTCCTATATTCCACGTGCTGTATGACCCCCTACAGGTTTAGTGTTTCACCTTAAAGATGATACTACCACTACTACCACTAATAATAATAAAATATAGAATGTGTAGGTTGAGTCTCGGTCCGTGTTAGGTTAAGTTAGGTTAAGTTAGGTTAAGTTAGGTTAAGTTAGGTTAAGTTAGGTTAAGTTAGGTTAGGTTAAGTTAGGTTAAGTTAGGTTAAGTTAGGTTAGGTTAAGTTAGGTTAAGTTAGGTTAGGTTAGGTTAAGTTAAGTTAGGTTAAGTTAGGTTAAGTTAGGTTAGGTTAGGTTAGGTTAAGTTAGGTTAAGTTAGGTTAAGTTAGGTTAGGTTAGGTTAAGTTAGGTTAAGTTAGGTTAAGTTAGGTTAGGTTAAGTTAGGTTAAGTTAGGTTAAGTTAGGTTAAGTTAGGTTAAGTTAGGTTAAGTTAGGTTAAGTTAGGTTAAGTTAGATTAAGTTAGGTTAAGTTAGGTTAAGTTAGGTTAAGTTAGGTTAAGTTAGGTTAAGTTAGGTTAGGTTAGGTTAAGTTAGGTTAGGTTAAGTTAGGTTAAGTTAGGTTAAGTTAGGTTAGGTTAAGTTAGGTTAAGTTAGGTTAAGTTAGGTTAAGTTAGGTTAAGTTAGGTTAAGTTAGGTTAAGTTAGGTTAAGTTAGGTTAAGTTAGGTTAAGTTAGGTTAAGTTAGTTATGTTAAGTTAGGTTAAGTTAGGTTACGTTAGGTTAAGTTAGGTTAAGTTAGGTTAAGTTAGTTAGGTTAAGTTAGGTTAAGTTAGGTTAAGTTAGGTTAAGTTAGGTTAAGTTAGGTTAAGTTAGGTTAAGTTAGGTTAAGTTAGGTTAAGTTAGGTTAAGTTAGGTTAAGTTAGGTTAAGTTAGGTTAAGTTATGTTAGGTTAGGTTAAGTTAGGTTAAGTTAGGTTAAGTTAGGTTAGGTTAGGTTAGGTTAGGTTAAGTTAGGTTAAGTTAGGTTAAGTTAGGTTAGGTTAAGTTAGGTTAAGTTAGGTTAAGTTAGGTTAAGTTAGGTTAAGTTAGGTTAAGTTAAGTTAGGTTAAGTTAGGTTAAGTTAGGTTAAGTTAGGTTAGGTTAAGTTAGGTTAAGTTAGGTTAAGTTAGGTTAAGTTAGGTTAGGTTAAGTTAGGTTAAGTTAGGTTAAGTTAGGTTAAGTTAGGTTAGGTTAAGTTAGGTTAAGTTAGGTTAAGTTAGGTTAAGTTAGGTTAAGTTAGGTTAAGTTAGGTTAAGTTAGGTTAGGTTAAGTTAGGTTAAGTTAGGTTAAGTTAGGTTAGGTTAGGTTAAGTTAGGTTAAGTTAGGTTAAGTTAGGTTAAGTTAAGTTAGGTTAAGTTAGGTTAAGTTAGGTTAGGTTAGGTTAAGTTAGGTTAAGTTAGGTTAAGTTAGGTTAGGTTAAGTTAGGTTAAGTTAGGTTAAGTTAATTTAGGTTAGGTTAAGTTAGGTTAAGTTAGGTTAAGTTAGGTTAGGTTAAGTTAGGTTAAGTTAGGTTAAGTTAGGTTAAGTTAAGTTAGGTTAAGTTAGGTTAAGTTAGGTTAAGTTAGGTTAGGTTAGGTTAAGTTAGGTTAAGTTAGGTTAGGTTAGGTTAAGTTAGGTTAAGTTAGGTTAAGTTGGGTTAGGTTAGGTTAAGTTAGGTTAAGTTGGGTTAGGTTAGGTTAAGTTAGGTTAAGTTAGGTTAGGTTAAATTAGGTTAAGTTGGGTTAGGTTAGGTTAAGTTAGGTTAAGTTAGGTTAAGTTAGGTTAGGTTAGGTTAAGTTAGGTTAGGTTAAGTTAGATTAAGTTAGCTTAAGTCAGGTTAAGTTGGGTTAGGTAAAGTTAGGTTAAGTTAGGTTAGGTTAAGTTAAGTTAGGTTAAGTTAGGTTAAGTTAGGTTAGGTTAAGTTAGGTTAAGTTAGGTTAGGTTAAGTTAGGTTAGGTTAAGTTAGGTTAAGCTAGGTTAAGTTAGGTTAGGTTAAGTTAGGTTAAGTTAGGTTAGGTTAAGTTAGGTTAAGTTAGGTTAAGTTAGGTTAGGTTAGGTTAAGTAAAGTTAGGTTAAGTTAGGTTAGGCTAAGTTAGGTTAAGTTAGGTTAGGTTAAGTTAGGTTAAGTTAGGTTAAGTTAGGTTAAGTTAGGTTAGGTTAAGTTAGGTTAAGTTAGGTTAAGTTAGGTTAGGTTAAGTTAGGTTAGGTTAAGTTAGGTTAAGCTAGGTTAAGTTAGGTTAGGTTAAGTTAGGTTAAGTTAGGTTAGGTTAAGTTAGGTTAAGTTAGGTTAAGTTAGGTTAGGTTAAGTTAAGTTAAGTTAGGCTAAGTTAGGTTAAGTTAGGTTAGGTTAAGTTAAGTTAGGTTAAGTTAGGTTAGGTTAAGTTAGGTTAAGTTAGGTTAAGTTAGGTTAGGTTAGGTTAAGTTAGGTTAAGTTAGGTTAGGCTAAGTTAGGTTAAGTTAGGTTAGGTTAAGTTAGGTTAAGTTAGGTTAAGTTAGGTTAAGTTAGGTTAGGTTAAGTTAGGTTAAGTTAGGTTAAGTTAGGTTAGGTTAAGTTAGGTTAAGTTAAGTTTGGTTAGGTTAGGTTAGGTTAAGTTAGGTTAGGTTAGGTTAGGTTAGGTTGGGTTAAGTTAGGTTAGGTTAAGTTAGGTTAGGTTGGGTTGGGTTGGGTTGGGTTAAGTTAGGTTAGGTTAAGTTAGGTTAGGTTGGGTTGGGTTGGGTTAAGTTAGGTTAGGTTGGGTTGGGTTAAGTTAGGTTAGGTTAGGTTAGGTTAGGTTGGGTTGGGTTGGGTTAAGTTAGGTTAGGTTAAGTTAGGTTAGGTTGGGTTGGGTTGGGTTAAGTTAGGTTAGGTTAGGTTGGGTTGGGTTAAGTTAGGTTAGGTTAGGTTAGGTTGGGTTGGGTTGGGTTAAGTTAGGTTAGGTTAAGTTAGGTTAGGTTAAGCTAGGTTAGGTTAGGTTGGGTTGGGTTAAGTTAGGTTAGGTTAAGTTAAGTTAGGTTGGGTTGGGTTGGGTTGGGTTGGGTTGGGTTGGGTTGGGTTGGGTTGGGTTAGGTAAGGTTTGGTAAGGTTTGGTTAGGTTAAGTTAGGTTGGGTTGGGTTGGGTTGGGATGGGTTGGGTTGGGTTGGGTTGGGTTGGGTTGGGTTGGGTTGGGTTGGGTTGGGTTAGGTTGGGTTGGGTTGGGTTAGGTAAGGTTTGGTAAGGTTTGGTTAGGTTAGGTTAGGTTAGGTTAGGTTAAGTTAGGTTAGGTTGGGTTGGGTTGGGTTGGGTTGGGTTAGGTAAGGTTTGGTAAGGTTTGGTTAGGTTAGGTTAGGTTAGGTTAGGTTGGGTTGGGTTGGGTTGGGTTGGGTTGGGTTGGGTTGCGTTGGGTTGGGTTAGGTTAGGTTAGGTTTGTCAGGAAACAGGCCAAGTGTCTCCTGACGCGGGTCTTGGTCATATGATGACCCGCAACTAGAACTTTTGATCATCTGACCGAGCCCTTTCGCTGGCTTACCCCTCCACCCGTTTAAAAATTTATATTAATGTAAATATCAGTATGTTTCTGGAGGCAAGAGTCCTGAAACAAGGGAATAATGTTGTCATTCTTAACTCAGCATTTTGTACTCTTTAGCATGGAAACCAGACATGCAACGCATTATAATAATAATAATAATAATAATAATAATAATAATAATAATAATAATAATAATAATAATAATAAGGGTGATACAGGACTTCTACAACACATATAAATATGTAACTTCTTCTCCATTCACAACGTATGATTTCCTACGAAATTCCTGGAGTATACCTGAAGAGGGTTTCGGGGGTCAACGCCCCAGCGGCCCGGTCTGTGACCAGGCCTCATGGTGGATCAGGGCCTGATCAACCAGGCTGTTACTGCTGGCTCCACGCAACCCGACGTACGAACCACAGCCCGGCTGGTTTAGGTACCTGTCCAGTGCCTTCTTGAAGACAACCGTTCGTTCATTTCTGGCCGATTTAACATACGACGGAATCTTAATATTTTCTTAGTCTCAGATTATGGAGGTTTGGTTAGAGTAACGTATATTATTCTATAAGCTCGTATATAATTATATAACTATAACCTATATTGTATACTAATTTGTATTTACGTATAATTAAACGATAACGAAAAAAATACGTGTTTTTCTCCCGAATACTGAGGTTGTTGAAGGTTGGGCTGCTAGGTGATACCTGGAGTATACCTGGAGTATACCTGTAGTTTCGGTGGTCAGCGCCCCCGCGGCCAGGGCTGAGACTGGGGTAGTACACACCTGGAATGTGTATTGTTTATATATTTATATATAAATACCCTCAGTGTGATAGAATCCTGGCTGGCTGCCTTCCAGAGGGAGCTGGACAGGTACCTAAAGTCAGTACCCGATCACCCGAGCTGTGGTTTGTACGCTGGACTACGTGCAGCCAGCAGTAACAGCCTGGTTGATCAAGCCCTGATCCACCAGGAGGCCTGGTCAAGGACTGGGCCGCGGGGGCGTTGACCCCTGGAATACCCTCCAGATAGACTCCAGGTAGGTAGGTAGTGTATCAGCCTCATGGCGCAGACTTAGACACTTCTGCCTTGGCTTCTGAGTTCTGCTAATGAAAATCACCAACTTCTTTTCCCAGCCTGTATGATTAAGTTGTAGATTATTTAATTTATAGGAACCGAGGTTAGAACGGCTTTAAAAAGATTGGACAGGTATATGAGTGGTTGTGAGATAGAGCTGAGTCGCATGGGCCAGTAAACATGCTACAGTGCTCCTCCTTTCCTCGCATGGACCAGTAAACATGCTACAGTGCTCCTCCTTTCCTCGCATGGACCAGTAAACATGCTGCAGTGCTCCTCCTTTCCTATGTTCTTGTGAATATGATTATGTTTGTTATTTCGGAGAGTTTCAACGTAACACGGAGGAACATTCTTCACATCTCACTTCTAACTCCAAAAACTCACAAATTCACCCACTATCACTATCATTTATTGTCTCACCTTTTAACTCAACAACAATATTATTATTATTATTATTATTATTATTATTATTATTATTATTATTATTATTATTATTATTATTATTATTATTATTATTATTATTATAATAATCAAGCGCTAAACCAACTCAAGAATAAAGTTTAGAAGGAGGAAGAGAAATGGGACTTGGTAAGAACAGGAAAGCCCAAAAGACGTTACAATCTTCACACTCTCGTTCACACTTACTCCTTACTCCCAGTCTACAGTAATCTTCTTACCTGGACTACGTGTGACCAGCAGTACCAGCCTGGTTGGCCAGCCCTTGATCCATCGGGAGGCCTAGTCAAGGCCTGGGCAGCGGGGTGGTTGACCCCCGGAACACGCTCGTTTTTATCATACAGATCCATTTTAACCATATCGGCGTGAATTAATAAATACAAAGATGAAAGCAAAAAAATGTAAGCAAATAGCGGCTTGCGCATTGTAACTAAACAAACCATTGTGTAACTGGACCAGTGTCCATGACGAGGCTCACTGGATATAACATTGATGGTTACTGCAGTTACCTACGCTGCTGCTCTGGTGTTGCAATGGCAGTTTTGAAAGCGTTTGTATTGGAGATATCTAGAGCTAGTCTGTATAATGTGCTTGTTACGTAATCACATGCCATGTAGTTACGCTGGCCCAGCTCCAAGAGCAGTTAAACTCTCGAAACTCTTCAAAGGTAAAGGTAATTGGCAGTCTATCAGAAATCAGCAGTTAACAACTCGCGTACGTCCTGGTTTGACGTACCCTGTTAATATTATTGTTCAGACCATTCTTGTATCAGTACTGCTACTGATATAATCATTGCTACTATAATCATTGCTACTACTATAATCATTGCTACTACTATAATCATTACACTATAATCATTACTACTACTACTACTATAATCATTACTACTACTACTATAATCACTATAACTATTACTACTGTAATCATTACTACTACTATAATTACTACTACTATAATCGCTACTACTGCTAGTACCACTATAATCACTTCTACTACTACTACTACTACTCCCGGCCCTACTCTCGTAGTGTCTTCTGGTATTCTTTATTTTCTTCGCCTCACTTGTGACTTGACAATGGTCCAGGACCACAGTGTGCCATAAGATTCCTCTCCCGAGTGCTGGGTTTTCGTTGAATAATTCCAGCCAGGCTATACTGGCTTTATAGACGACGAGGTGAGGGGAAGGAGGTAGGTGACAAGGGGAGGAGGAAGGAGGTTGGTGACAAGGGGAGGGGGAAGGATGTAGGTGAAAAGAGGAGGGGGAAGGAGGTAGGTGAAAAGGGGAGGGGGAAGGATGTAGGTGACAAGGGGAAGGGAAGGAGGTAGGTGACGAGGTGAGGGGAAGGAGGTAGGTGACAAGGGGAGGGGAAGGAGGTAGGTGACAAAGGGAGGGGGAAGGATGTAGGTGACAAGGGGAGGGGAAGGAGGTAGGTGACGAGGTGAGGGGAAGGATGTAGGTGACAAGGAGAGGGGAAGGAGGTAGGTGACAAGGGAAGGGGGAGGAGGTAGGTGACAAGGGAAGGGAAAAGAGGTAGGTGACAAGGGAAGAGGAGGAGGTAGGTAACAAGGGAAGGGGATGGAGGTAGGTGGCAAGGGGAGTTACCTGGAGGTTACCTGGAGGTTATTCCGGGGATCAACGCCCCCGCGGCCCGGTCCATAACCAGGCCTCCTGATGGATCAGGGCCTGATCAACTAGGCTGTTACTGCTGGCCGCACGCAATCCAACGTACGAGCCACAGCCCGGCTGATCCGGCACTGATTTTAGGCATCTGTCCAGCTCTCTCTTGAAGGCAGCCAGGGGTTTATTGGCAATTCCCCGAATGCTTGATGGGAGGCTGTTGAACAGTCTTGGGCCCCAGACACTTATGGTGTTTTCCCTTAATGTACCAATGGCGCCCCTACTTTTAATTGGGGGCATTTTGCATCGCCTGCCCAGTCTTTTACTTTCGTAGGGAGTGATTTCTGTGTGCAGATTTGGGACCATTCCTTCCAGGATTTTCCAAATGTAGATTATGATATATCTCTCCCTCCTGCGTTCCAACGAGTACAAGTCAAGTGCTTCCAAGCGTTCCCAGTAGTTAAGGTGCTTGACAGAACTTATACGTGCAGTAAAGGATCTCTGTACACTCTCTAGATCTGCGATTTCACCTGCTTTGAATGGAGATGTTAATGTACAGCAGTATTCCAGCCTAGAGAGAACAAGTGATTTGAAAAGGATCATCATGGGCTTGGCATCTCTCGTTTGGAACGTTCTCATTATCCATCCTATCATTTTCTTTGCACGTGCGATCGTGGCACTGTTGTGATCCTTGAAAGTGAGATCCTCAGACATTACTACTCTCAGGTCTCTTGCATTATTTTTCCTCTCTATTGTATGGCCAGAGTCTGTAGTATACTCTGTTCTAGTTATTATCTCCTCCAGTTTTCCATAACGGAGTAGTTGGAATTTGTTCTCATTGAACATCATATTGTTTACCGATGCCCACTGGAAAACTTTGTTTATATCTTCTTGGAGGTTAACCGCGTCCTCAGCAGATGACAGCCTCATGCAGATCCTAGTATCATCCGCAAAGGATGATACGGTGCTGTGATGTATATCTCTGTCTATGTCTGATATGAGGATGAGGAATAAGATGGGGGCGAGTACTGTGCCTTGTGGAACAGAGCTCTTCACTATGGCAGCCTCCGATTTAACTCTGTTGATCACTACTCTTTGTGTTTGATTTGTTAGGAAGTTGAAGATCCATCTCCCCACTTTCCCAGTTATTCCTTTAGCACGTATTTTATGGGCTATTACGCCGTGATCGCATTTGTCAAATGCTTTTGCAAAGTCTGTGTATATTACATCTGCATTATGATTTTCTTCCAGTGCATCCAAGGCCATATCATAGTAATCTAGTAGTTGTGAGAGGCAGGAGCGACCTGCCCTGAACCCATGTTGCCCTGGATTGTGCAGATTTTGGGAATCCAGGTGATTTGCAATCCTGCTTCTTAGCACTCTTTCAAAGATTTTTATGATGTGGGACGTCAGAGCTATTGGTCTATAGTTCGTAGCTAATGCTTTGCTACCACCTTTATGGAGTGGGGCTATATCCGTTGTTTTAAATGACTATGGAATTTCACCCATGTCCAAGCTCCTCCTCCATAGTGTACTTAGGGCATGCGAGAGGGGTTTCTTGCAGTTCTTAATGAAAACAGAGTTCCACGAGTCTGGGCCCAGGGCTGAGTGCTTGGGCATGTTGTCAATGGCTTTTTCGAAATCTATTGGAGTTAGGGTAATGTCGGAAATCTGGCATACATTTATGGAGTTTTGAGGCTCATTCATGAAGAAATCATTTGGGTCGTCGATCCTCAGACTGATTAGTGGTTCACTAAACACGGAGTCGTACTGGGATTTCAATATTTCACTCATTTCCTTGTTGTCATCTGTGTAAGTCCCATCCTGTCTGAGTAAGGGCCCGATACTAGATGTGGTATTTGCCTTGTTTTTGGCATATGAAAAGAAATATTTTGAATTTCTTTCAATTTCACTAATAGCTTTAAGCTCCTCCATCTCTCCTGGTTCCTGTAAGAGTCATTTAACTTAAGTTCGATAGTTTCCACTTCCCTGGTCAGCGCTTCCTTTCGTATATCAGATATTCTGGCACTCCTGAGGAGCTCAGTGAATCTTCGTCGTCTTCTGTAGAGGGAGCGTCTTTCTCTCTCCAGTTTACTCCTGCTCTTTCTTAGTGGGAGGAGGTAGGTGACAAGGGGAGGGGGAGGAGGTAGGTGACAAGGGGAGGGGAAGGATGTAGGTGACAAGGGGAGGGGGAGGAGGTAGGTGACAAGGGGAGGGGGAGGAGGTCGGTGGCAAGGGGAGGGGAAGGATGTAGGTGACAAGGGGAGGGGGAGGAGGTAGGTGACAAGGGGAGGGGGAGGAGGTAGGTGACGAGGGGAGGGGAAGGAGGTAGGTGACAAGGGAAGGGGAAGGAGGTAGGTGACGAGGGGAGGGGGAAGGATGTAGGTGACATGGCTCAGCAAGGGGGAGATGTGAAGGAGACTAGGCCGGAAGTGGGTTTCCTAGGACATATGATTCCCCATCCCCCATCACCAGCTATTCCTCACCCTCTCTCACATCTCCATTACCAGCTGTTCCTCACCCTCTCTCCCATCTCCATTACCAGCTATTCCTCACCCTCTCCCATCTCCATTACCAGCTGTTCCTCACCCTCTCTCCCATCTCCATTACCAGCTATTCCTCACCCTCTCCCATCTCCATTACCAGCTGTTCCTCACCCTCTCTCCCACCCCCAGCTGTTCCTTACCCTCTCTACCATCTCCATTACCAGCTGTTCCTCACCCTCTCTCCCACCCCCACATGTTCCTCACCCTCTCTCCCAACCCCAACACCAGCTGTTCCTTACCCTCTCTCCCATCCACTGCTGTTCATCACTCTCTCCCATCACCAGCTGTTCCTCACCCTCTCTCCCAACCCCAACACCAGCTGTTCCTCACCCTCTCTCCCATCACAAGCTGTTCCTCACCTCTCTCCCATCACCAGCTGTTCCTCACCCTCTCTCCCATCACCAGTTGTTCCTCACCCTCTCTCCCATCACCGGCTGTTCCTCACCCTCTCTCCCATCACCAGTTGTTCCTCACCCTCTCTCCCATCACCAGCTGTTCCTCACCCTCTCTCCCATCACCAGCTGTTCCTCACCCTCTCTCCCATCACCAGCTGTTCCTCACCCTCTCTCCCATCACCAGCTGTTCCTCACCCTCCCTCCCATCTCAACATTTCCAACGTTGTACCAGTGCCAACACACCGTGATTTCAGTGACACCGTCTGTGAAGTCAGTGCTGTGATAGCCTCGTGTATCTGAGTCTGGGAAAGGAGCCAAGGTCCAATGGACTCTTTCCCCGGGAGTCCTGTGGAAAGTGAACCCGGGCGGTCCATCCAGCCAACCCGGGCTGTCCATCTAGCGAACCCGGGCGGTCCAGCCAGCGAACCCGGGCGGTCCAGCCAGCGAACCCAGATGGAACATTAGGGGAACCCAGGCGGTCGATAGTGAATTAGGGCAGTCCAGCCAGTAAATCCGAATGGAGCGTCAAGAAAACCCGGGCGGTCCATTCCGAGAACCCAGATGGAGCGTCGGGGAAACCCGGGCATGAAGTAGGGTGGTGCCAAGTTGAGGGAGGAGGGAGGAGATGGTGGTGGTGGAGCCCTCTTGCTGCCAACCAGATGTGGCACTCCCTCCCTCCTCCTTCCCGCCATGATGGAAGCGAGGCTGCTGGCACCCAGCTGTGTCAGTGTGTCTCGTGCCACCTCTAGTGTTACTCCTACAGTGACAGTGTACAGTGATACTGACACAGTGACAAGACAGTAACTATTGAGTGCTTCTGCCTTCTAACTAGGCACTGTACGAACCCGTGAAGGCTTACTGCTTTCATGTGACTACAGTAATACTAATAGTATAATATATAAATATATATATATATATATATATATATATACATATATAAATATATATATATATATACATATATAAATATATATATATATACATATATAAATATATATATATATATACATATATAAATATATATATATATATATACATATATAAATATATATATATATATACATATATAAATATATATATATATATATATATATATATATATATATATATATATATATATATCCACTAAAGTACATATTAATTTTTTCGTTACAATTTTTTATGGGTGTGGTTCAGATTTATATTTTGAGTTTTTCCTTCATGGGAATAATAATAATAATAATAATAATAATAATAATAATAATAATAATAATAATAAAGGTAGAATTACCGACAATATGTTAGGTAAAAGGACACAAGTGCAACTAATGTGACATTTTATTGTGGCAACGTTTCGCTCTCCAGGAGCTGTGTTATTTTTACATAACAGTAATAATAAAGTATTAGTGGGTAGAGAGGAGTGAACACCATTAGTGTGCTGGTACACAAGTGGTTACTGTCTCTCTCTCCACTTAAAGAGGTAATGGAACAATAGAATCCCATTCATTCTTGTGTCGAATACACCTGGATGATCCAGATGGAGTAACAAAAGTCTTAAAACGTTAATCCTCACAGACGACCTTGTGTGTTCACTCTCGTTAAGCCTCGAACGTTGGGGAATGTGTGCGTGTGTGTGCGGGGGAACAAGTGTTGAAGCCTTCAAGAGGAAACTAGACAAGTATCTTCACCAGGTGCCAGATCAACCAGGCTGTGATGGATATGTGGGGCAGCGGGCCTCCAGCAGCAACAGCCTGGTTGACCAGGCGAGCACCAGACGAACCTGGCCCATGGCCGGGCTCAGAAAGTAGATATACTCTCGAAATTCTTCAAAGGTATACAAAGGTATATAACCGTTGGAGAACATAAAAAGCGTGAAAACGAATATTTTTTTTAATTTCAACGAAATACAACAACTACATGTACCCGGGTTTGATTCCCAGGTCAGTCTCTTTGAGTGGCTTGTGGCTCAAGTGGTAGCTCTGTCGACTCACATCCGCAGGTGCTGGGTTTGAACTCGAGACGAGTGGAAACGGGTATGCTTCCTTGCACCTGTTACCCTTGTTCATCTAGCTGTAAGTAGGCACCCGAGTGTTAGCCAACTGTTGTGGGTTGCATCCTGGGGGAGAGGATGAATGGATCCTACCTGGAGGGTGTTCCGGAGGTCAACGCCCCAGTCTCTGACCAGGCCTCCCGGTGGATCAGGGCCTGATCAACCAGGTTGTTACTGCTGGCCGCACGTAGGCCAACGTACGAACCACAGCCCGGCTCATCAGGTACTGACTTTAGGTATCTGTCCAGCTTCCTCGTGGAGGCAGCCAGGGGTCTATTGGTAATTTTCCTTACTCCAGTGCAAATAAACCAGAATGACCGAGTTTTTAGGTTTATCCTGGGTTACCAACCCTCCGGCTTAATAATCAGGATAAAAGCTCATTAATCTGCAAGTTATTGTTGTTCTCCCTCGTCTTCATGAGGATGGTGAGTCACGAAGGATGGTAGTCCAAATGACTATTTTTTTTTTTTTAAGTTTTTGTCTCTTTAGTTGCAATAGAGCAGGTTTTTTGAGATTGTATTCTTTACTGTACTCTACTAACAATTATATGAAGTAACTGTAAAATACAAAATGACTAATATTTCTTTCTAGCAATGTAGCAATGCTCAGGGGTCTGACAGAGGACCATTGTAACCTCTGTAATCCTGAGCGTAGAATACACAGTAATAGCCGCTTAGGCGGCACAACTAACCTAATACTATGACAGTATTATATACAGTACCGACAAACTGATGAGTATTCATCAGTCTTAATACCAGTTTGTGTGTGTGTGTGTGTGTACTCACCTATTTGTGGTTGCAATGGTCGATTCACAGCTCCTGGCCCCGCCTCTTCGCTGATTGCTACTAGGTCCTCTCTCTCCCTGCCCCATGAGCTCTATCATACCTCGCCTTAAAACTATGTATGGTTCCTGCCTCCACAACATCACTTTCTAGGCTATTCCATGGCCTGACTACTCTATGACTGAAGAAATACTTCCTAACATCCCTTTGATTCATCTGAGTCTTCAACTTCCAATTGTGACCTCTTGTGTCTGTGTCCCATCTCTGGAACATCCCGTCTTTGTCCACCTCGTCTATTCCGCGCAGTATTTTATATGTCGTTATCATGTCTCCCCTGACCCTCCTGGCCTCCAGTGTCGTCAGGCCGATTTCCCTCAACCTTTCTTCATAGGACCATCCCCGTAGCTCTGGGACTAGTCTTGTTGCAAACCTTTGCATTTTCTCTAATTTCTTGAGGTGCTTGACTAGGTGTGGATTCCAAACTGGTGCTGCATACTCCAGTATGGGCCTGACGTAGATGGTATACAGAGTCTTAAACGAATCCTTACTGAGGTATCGGAACGCTATCCGTAGGTTTGCCAGGCGCCCGTATGCTGCAGCAGTTATCTGATTGATGTGCGCCTCAGGAGATATGCTCGGTGTTATACTCACCCCCAGATCTTTTTCCTTGAGTGAGGTTTGCAGTCTTTGGCCATCTAAACTATATTGTGTCTGCGGTCTTCTTTGCCCTTCCCCAATCTTCATGACTTTGCATTTGGCGGGGTTAAATTCAAGGAGCCAGTTGCTGGACCAGGCTTGTAGCCTGTCCAGGTCTCTTTGTAGTCCTGCCTGATCCTCGTCCGATTTGATTCTTCTCATTAACTTCACATCATCTGCAAACAAGGACACTTCTGAGTCTATCCCTTCCGTTATGTCGTTCATGTATACCAAGAACAGCACAGGTCCTAGGACTGACCCCTGTGGAACCCCGCTTGTCACAGGCGCCCACTCTGACACTTCGTCGCGTACCATGACTCGTTGTTGCCTCCCTGTCAGATATTCTCTGATCCATTGCAGTGCCTTTCCTGTTATGTGTGTGTGTGTGTGTGTGTGTGTGTGTGTGTGTGTGTACTCACCTAATTGTACTCACCTAATTGTGGTTGCAGGGGTCGAGACTCAGCTCCTGGCCCCGCCTCTTCACTGATCGCTACTGGATCCTCTCTCTCTCTGCTTCCTGAGCTTTGTCATACCTCTTCTTAAAACTATGTATGGTTCCTGCCTCCACTACTTCACTTGCTAGGCTATTCCACTTGCTGACAACTCTATGACTGAAGAAATACTTCCTAACGTCCCTGTGACTCGTCTGAGTCTTCAGCTTCCAGTTGTGACCCCTTGTCCCTGTGTCCCCTCTCTGGAACATCCTATCTCTGTCCACCTTGTCTATTCCCCGCAGTATCTTGTATGTCGTTATCATGTCTCCCCTGACCCTTCTGTCCTCCAGTGTCGTCAGTCCGATTTCCCTTAACCTTTCCTCGTACGACATTCCCTTGAGCTCTGGGACTAGCCTTGTTGCAAACCTTTGTACTTTCTCTAACTTCTTGACGTGCTTGACCAGGTGTGGGTTCCAGACTGGTGCTGCATACTCCAGTATGGGCCTAACATACACAGTGTACAGTGTCTTGAACGATTCCTTATTGAGGTATCGGAACGCTATTCTCAGGTTTGCCAGACGCCCGTATGCTGCAGCGGTTATTTGGTTGATGTGTGCCTCCGGTGATGTACTCGGTGTTATGGTCACCCCAAGGTCTTTCTCCCTGAGTGAGGTCTGTAGTCTTTGTCCACCTAGCCTATATTCTGTCTGCGGTCTTCTTTGTGTGTGTGTGTGTGTGTGCGTGTGCGTGTGCGTGTGCGTGTGCGTGTGTGTGTGTGCAATGAGCTGTGTTAATAAGGGTCGAGACTCAGCTCCTCGTCCCGCTTTTGAGAATACTAGGCCTTTGACGCTCTTTTATTTCCAAACTGGGTTTGAGTTTTCTTCTTGAGTATTCACTTCTAACTCTCCTGCTTGTTTCCTGGTTTTCTGAAATTTAAGTTTTTCTTTTCAGCTCCCCGTGGCCCCTCTGTACTCCCCTTGGCCCCTCTCTACACCCCTTGGCCCCTCTCTACACCCCTTGGTCCCTCTCTACACCCCTTGGCCCCTCTCTACACCCCTTGGTCCCTCTCTACACCCCTTGGCCCCTCTCTACACCCCTTGGTCCCTCTCTACACCCCTTGGTCCCTCTCTACACCCCTTGGCCCCTCTCTACACCCCTTGGTCCCTCTCTACACCCCTTGGCCCCTCTCTACACCCCTTAGCCCCTCTCTACACCTAATTAAACCATGCCCGAAATGCCCCGGCATGTTAGTGTCTTTCTTTGTACTTAACAACACTTCATAAAATGTAAATCAAACATTATAACCTTTGCAAAGAAATATTTTTTTTTTCATGGATTCTCCCTGAAGAATAAAGTCACAATACCGTGGCTGGAACACTTCACCAAAAACTCGCTCAGGAGAGGAAGCTTATTATAACATTTCGGGTTCGTCCTGGACCATTGTTAAGTCACATTCGGAGTGTGTACAGTGAAGAAACAAGAATTATAACGACAGAAAAGAAAATTAATATAATCATAACTATGCGATAAACCCACAAGGGTAAATAAAAAAGAATTATTTATTATAATCAAAAGAAGCACTAAACCGCAAGGGTCATACAGCCAATAAAAGAAAATAGAAAATTTTGTTGATAAATTAGACACATGTGCAACTCTTGGGTATCTTTACTGAGGAAACGTTTCGCCACACAGTGGCTTCATCAGTCCATACGTAGGAGAAACTTGAAGAACAGGAGGAGAATGAGGTAATAAGTCCCTCAACCTTGAGTCGATGTGTTCAGTCCATCAATCTTGAATAGAATACGGCATATCAGCGGAGAAGCAGCTTATAAACCGTATGGCAGAAGAGGTGCAGCAGTCATAGGATCTTAATAGGATCTTGGGATCTTAATACTTAGAAATTCTTCGCTTGCCTAATTCTTGGGCACGACCTACTTCCACATTGAACAAATGTGACACGACCTATGACTGCTGCACCTCTCCTGCCATACGGTTTATAAGCTGCTTCTCCGTTGATATGCCGTATTCTATTCAAGATTGATGGACTGAACACATTGACTCAAGGTTGAGGGACTGATTACCTCATTCTCCTCCTGTTCTTCAAGTTTCTCCTACGTATGGACTGATGAAGCCACTGTGTGGCGAAACGTTTCCTCAATAAAGATACCCAAGAGTTGCACATGTGTCTAATTTATCAACATGTCGGTTCTCTGAACCATTCATCTATAAATTTTGTGATGTTAGTACAGAAGGTCGTGGATACAACAACGGAAGCGAGGTTAAAACAGCTTGAAGTATTAATTTATCATACATAAACTGCGAGATTTATTATATAAATAGCCAGGGCAAGAAACAAATTAAACCAAGAATAATTTCATGTATAAGAGACATATTATTGTCTTAACATTATTATTATTAAAATCATGGTGGGGCGCTAAACCCAGAGGGTTATACAGCGCCTGTATTGTCTTAACAGACACAGTTTAATCTGAAGTGTCAGGACAGACATACTTAATGCTACATATATACGCTGATGAAAAGAAAAAGAGGGAGTAGTGATGTTCATATCAGAAAAAGTAAGGATATATACACCACAAAGTTTATACGCTGAAACTATGTACTGTGCCAAAACAAAAGCATTCACATTGCTAAACTCACAACTAGTATTTAGTCACTTAGCCATAATACCAACTTATCTCATAATTCTGTAACATTTTAAACCTAAGATTTAACATAAGTCTGCCCGAAACGCCTAGCCATGCTAGGCGTTCTAGTGGTACATTCTGTAATTATTATTTTACTACATGTAAACCACACAATAACCAAATTCTGTAAACTCAGCATTGTAATACTTATAGAGAATAAAGTTTCAATTGAATATTTCAGGGATTATTCTTAACTGTTCTACTGGGAACTTGCAGCTTAAGGCTGCTTTAATTACCTTTATCTTCATCCTGTTTTTTTTTTTTATCTCTTGCTTTCCTATTCAGGGGGATTTTTGTGTGATTGGGTCTAGGTTATGTATATTGCTTCATAAGTTTGTACAACATTTTGGATTATTATAATCATGGGGGAGCGCTAAACCCGTAGGATTATACAGCGCCTGTGGGGGGGATGGATGGCATACAGGCTCAATCCACCGAACTGGAGCACAGATTCAATTCCCTAGATCAAGAGCCTCTCACCAGCGTCAAGGAACCTCCCTTGAGGGGACAACATTTTTGGAAAAAACGTTGGCAGACCTCCGATTTACTTTTTGACAGCACCGTATCGAAGTCATCACTGGTCAGGTTACCCGCTATACCTAGTAGCTAGATGTTGCCCAAACCAAGTTTGTCTGCAAAGTGAATATCTGGTACCTAACTGTATTTTCTTTACCGTCATATTTCTAGGAAATATTTAAAGAAATAGATTTGTGACAGCTCTCTCCGAGCTTTTCGTGATCTCTAGATTATTTATCAGGCTTTATCTGATTGCCAGCACCAGGTCAAGCAGGTTGTTCTTTCTGGCAGCCTCACCCACACACTGAGGAGCAGCCCTGAGATACCTCTAGGAAGTTGTAGAGTCTCGTTCAATAAGTCCTTTTTTTATAAATAAAATTCTCCATGATGACTTTCTAAAAATACACATTAATCCTGACCTGGAGAATGTACAAAGAACTTTCACGGCACACATAAGTACGATAAGGTACCTGAACTACTGGGAACGGTTGAAGGCCCTTGATCTGTATTCCCTGGAGCGCAGGCGAGAGATACATGATAATATACACTTGGAAAATCCTAGAGGGATTAGTACCAAACTTGCACACGAAAATCACTTCTTATGAAAGCAAAAGACTCGGCAGGAGATGCAACATTCCCCCAACGAAAAGCAGGGCCCCACGAGTACACTGAGAGACAACACAATAAGTGTCCGGGGCCCAAGACTGTTCAGCTGCCTCCCAGCATACATAAGGGGGATTACCAATAGACCCCTGGCTGTCTTCAAGAAGCCACTGGACAGGCACCTAAAGTCAGTACCTGACCAGCCGGGCTGTGGTTCGTACGTCAATTTGCGTGCGGTCAGCAGTACCAGCCTGGTTGATCAGACCCTGATCCACCACGAGGTCTAATCTTAGACCGAGCCGCGGGGGCGTTGACCCCCGAAACCCTCTTTAAGTAAACTCCAGGATGTAATGTTGCGGCACCAGGGAGCGACATGATTAGAATAAGTTTATGTTGTGGTCGAAAAGATGGTAAAGTATGTGAGGGATGTAATAAGGAAGTAAAAACTGTAATAATAAAAACAAAAATACAATGTAAATATAATTAACATATTTAATGTGGGTATGTCAATGAAAACAGCGACGGTGTCAAAGCAGTGAAGGTGACGTAATATGACAAACTGTCAGCTAACAAGTACTTGTTTGTTGTACCGTCTGTGGACGCTTTTGATTATTATAATCAAAAAGAAGCGCTAAGCCACAAGGGCTATACAGCGGATGCTTTTGATCTATTGATAACGCCTTAAAGCTGCTTGGTTTATGACGTATAAATTCTTAGTCTACACGAGGTAAGGTTGTGTATCACTGCACAGTATCGAAATAATCGCGAGTCAAGTTACCCGTAAATTATTATTATTATTATTATAATCAAGGGGGAAGCGCTAAACCCGGAGGATTATACAGTGCCTGGGGGGGGGGGGAAGGCATTCAGGCTTAATTCGGGGAACTGGAGCAGAGATCCAATTCCCTAAATCAAGAGCTCCTCACCAACATCAAGGAACCTTCCTTGAGGGGAATTACCCGTAAAGGGATTAAATTATGCTCTCAGCGTATATACACTGAGAGTCATACATATTTCCATATACATACTCCGTATTATAAAGTCTAGAGGTATCAACCTTGGTATTAGATACCGACACATTGGTTTAGAAAGATACGTGAGGAAACACTAAGACATATTTATCAGAAAACGTTTCGGTCCCGGGACCTTGACTTCTAACATACACAAGTTAGGTTGGTCAGGTTTGTCAGGAAACAGGACAGTTGTTTCCTGACGCGGGTCTTAGTCATATGATGACCCGCAGCCTGAACCTTTGGTCATCTGATCGAGGCCTTCTGCTGGCTCACCAGTTCTCCCCTTTAAAAAAATATGGTTATATAACCATTAGAGATTAATAATATATATATATGTATATATATATATATATATATATATATATATATATATATATATATATATATATATATACTATATATATATTATGTCGTGCCGAATATGTAAAACTGGTCAATTAGCAAGAACTCATTTAAAATTAAGTCCTTTCTAAAATTTTATCTTATACGTTTAAAATGAAAGGGGGTAAGGCAGCCGGGATTGATGGGATAAAGATAGAAATGTTAAAAGCAGGTGGGGATATAGTTTTGGAGTGGTTGGTGCAATTATTTAATAAATGTATGGAAGAGGGTAAGGTACCTAGGGATTGGCAGAGAGCATGCATAGTTCCTTTGTATAAAGGCAAAGGGGATAAAAGAGAGTGCAAAAATTATAGGGGGATAAGTCTGTTGAGTGTACCTGGTAAAGTGTATGGTAGAGTTATAATTGAAAGAATTAAGAGTAAGACGGAGAATAGGATAGCAGATGAACAAGGAGGCTTTAGGAAAGGTAGGGGGTGTGTGGACCAGGTGTTTACAGTGAAACATATAAGTGAACAGTATTTAGATAAGGCTAAAGAGGTCTTTGTGGCATTTATGGATTTGGAAAAGGCGTATGACAGGGTGGATAGGGGGGCAATGTGGCAGATGTTGCAAGTGTATGGTGTAGGAGGTAGGTTGCTGAAAGCAGTGAAGAGTTTTTACGAGGATAGTGAGGCTCAAGTTAGAGTATGTAGGAAAGAGGGAAATTTTTTCCCAGTAAAAGTAGGCCTTAGACAAGGATGTGTGATGTCACCGTGGTTGTTTAATATATTTATAGATGGGGTTGTAAGAGAAGTAAATGCGAGGGTCTTGGCAAGAGGCGTGGAGTTAAAAGATAAAGAATCACACACAAAGTGGGAGTTGTCACAGCTGCTGTTTGCTGATGACACTGTGCTCTTGGGAGATTCTGAAGAGAAGCTGCAGAGATTGGTGGATGAATTTGGTAGGGTGTGCAAAAGAAGAAAATTAAAGGTGAATACAGGAAAGAGTAAGGTTATGAGGATAACAAAAAGATTAGGTGATGAAAGATTGGATATCAGATTGGAGGGAGAGAGTATGGAGGAGGTGAATGTATTCAGATATTTGGGAGTGGACGTGTCAGCGGATGGGTCTATGAAAGATGAGGTGAATCATAGAATTGATGAGGGAAAAAGAGTGAGTGGTGCACTTAGGAGTCTGTGGAGACAAAGAACTTTGTCCTTGGAGGCAAAGAGGGGAATGTATGAGAGTATAGTTTTACCAACGCTCTTATATGGGTGTGAAGCGTGGGTGATGAATGTTGCAGCGAGGAGAAGGCTGGAGGCAGTGGAGATGTCATGTCTGAGGGCAATGTGTGGTGTGAATATAATGCAGAGAATTCGTAGTTTGGAAGTTAGGAGGAGGTGCGGGATTACCAAAACTGTTGTCCAGAGGGCTGAGGAAGGGTTGTTGAGGTGGTTCGGACATGTAGAGAGAATGGAGCGAAACAGAATGACTTCAAGAGTGTATCAGTCTGTAGTGGAAGGAAGGCGGGGTAGGGGTCGGCCTAGGAAGGGTTGGAGGGAGGGGGTAAAGGAGGTTTTGTGTGCGAAGGGCTTGGACTTCCAGCAGGCATGCGTGAGCGTGTTTGATAGGAGTGAATGGAGAGAAATGGTTTTTAATACTTGACGTGCTGTTGGAGTGTGAGCAAAGTAACATTTATGAAGGGATTCAGGGAAACCGGCAGGCCGGACTTGAGTCCTGGAGATGGGAAGTACAGTGCCTGCACTCTGAAGGAGGGTGTTAATGTTGCAGTTTAAAAACTGTAGTGTGAAGCACCCTTCTGGCAAGACAGTGATGGAGCGAATGATGGTGAAAGTTTTTCTTTTTCGGGCCACCCTGCCTTGGTGGGAATCGGCCAGTGTGATAAAAAAAAAAAAAAAAAAAAAAAAACGTTTAAAGATATATTTTTTTCATTAATGTTGATGTAAAAATTTATAATTTTGCACCAATAGGAACTTAGAAAACTTACCTAACCTTATCATAAAAAGCGCAATTTATTTTAGCCTAACCCAACTAAATATGTTTCAGATTTGTTTACAATAATTTAATACTAAACAAACACAGTGAAATATATTTTTGTCGTTAGGTTCAGAATGATATTGGCGAAATTATTGCATACACAATTTTTCACTTGTCCTATATGGCAAGATGAGCGTTGCTATTAAGCCAAGATCGCAAGTTCTGACTATTGGGTACGACATATACAGGCCCGGTGGCCTGGTGGCTAAAGCTCCCGCTTCACACACGGAGGGCCCGGGTTCGATTCCCGGCGGGTGGAAACATTTCGACACGTTTCCTTACACCTGTTGTCCTGTTCACCTAGCAGCAAATAGGTACCTGGGTGTTAGTCGACTGGTGTGGGTCGCATCCTGGGGGACAAGATTAAGGACCCCAATGGAAATAAGTTAGACAGTCCTCGATGACGCACTGACTTTCTTGGGTTATCCTGGGTGGCTAACCCTCCGGGGTTAAAAATCCGAACGAAATCTTATCTTATGCGCGGAGAGTGGGGTGTGACACCCACTATCCACCTTTATATACTGTTTTTTGTTTTTTTAACCTGTATGTGTTAGACGTGACCAAGGTCCAGGACCGAAGCGTTTTCTGATAAATATGTCCTAGTGTTTGCTTACGTGTCTCTCTAAACCAAAGCCCATTATTATTATAATCAAAAGAAGCGCTAAACCCACGAGGGCCATACAGCGAAACAGGGAAACCAAAGCCCAGAAGTTTACGTAGTTCACTGGTGTTTGGTGGTTAGTTAGTTTAATATGTTTATTATGCACCCCATACCCATCCTGTGGGCGGTAGTCAAAAGATTACAGAGGTACATAATTGGTCCAGGGACTGGACTCCAAAGTTTTGACAGCGTTTGGTGGCCAGGAGGAATGTATTGATAAAGTGATGTAATGGGATACAACATACACTGAGAGAATCATTATGTAATGGGATACAACATACACTGAGAGAATCATTAATGTAGAATACTGTACTCACAGAGCTGTGTCAGAACCACAGATAAAACTGAATGACCAGATCGCAAAACAGGTGGGGTTTGAACCCAAAGCAGATGAATCTTAAAACTTACAGGCCAGTGCGTTGACCACTGGACCAGGTGGGTCTAATGTGACTCATCCTACTGCGGTGAGAGATGCAGTGTTTAATAATAATACAATAATAATAATAATAATAATAATAATAATAATAATAATAATAATAATTATAATAATTAATGTATACTCCTTCATGCAAGCCATAATTTTACAGCAAAGTTATTGATAATTTGCTCGGAAGTCAAGAAAAATTCCACTGAATTACAAATCAATAAAAATTTTCATTAATATTCATACTTCAGCTTTATCAACAAGCTTATAGTGTCATTTGTTTATTCTAGCAATATTTGTACGACACTCCAATGCTAATATAGGTCATATGACACCTGGTGAATGAGAGTCATTCAGACTTGCTCCAAGGAAGATGAGGTTAAGTCCAGATTCTTGGTTCGAGAGCCCTTCACCAGCATGAAAGCAGTTTCTCTGAGGGAACTTCTTAGTGAAACATTAATGCCCCTAAATATTTATTTCACCATAAGTTCTAGAGGCTTGAACATCCAGGAAGTTCCTGTGATATGATTTGTTCGGATTTTTAACCCCGGAGGGTTAGCCACCTAGGATAACCTAAGAAAGTCTGTGCGTCATCTAAAGCTGTCTGTCGTATTTCCATTGGGGTCCTTTAATCTTGTCCCCCAGGATGCGACCCACACCAGTCGACTAACACTCAGGTACCTACTTACGGCTAGGTGCAAACAAGCTAACGTTTATAGAGGGTTTCAGGGAAAAACCGGTTAACCAGATTCGAATCCTAGGGTTGGGAAGCACAGTTCCCTGCACCCTGAAGGAGGGGGTCATCTGAACTGTGATGTCAGCACACTTCTGGCAAAGGGGCGTTGATTGTATTTACTTTGTTTTGGGGGGAAGATACCCTTAGTGGGAGACGGTTGTGTTAAAAAAGTCATTTAATATTTCATACTTTATTACAAACGAAGCTCTACATCTGTGTGGGTAATTAAATGTTATGCAACTTATTCTTTACAAACTCTAAACCCATATGGGTCATTCATCACTATGGTGACTCACTGATTCCATATTAAACATTTCAGAGGCATTTATTGGAAGCGAAGAGAGGCCAGAAAGTGGCCACGGCAGAAGACAGAGGTCAGTAGGCGCAGGAGGACAGAGGTAAAGTCATGGGTAGCGTGGGCCAGCCCTCAGTGGTGGTGGTGGGACCCACTACACGAGCCCGGGAGGAGGTCACTGTCTATGTGAAGGCTGGCGTCGACGGGGAGAGGATGGGAGCCTGTCCCTTCTGCCAGAGAGTCTTCATGGTACTCCTCATCAAGTCTCAACACAACCTCCTCAGATTCAAAGTGAGTCTATTTTCATATTACTGATAGTATATAGTACCATCAAATAGAGGGACTGACCACTAATGTCAAGGCTGAGGGACTGATTATCTCAAAACTGTCTTCTCCAATGTTATTTTTTTATTAACATATCGGCCATCTCCCACCAAGACAGGGTGGCCCAAAACAGAAAAACTTTCATCATCATTCACTCCATCGCTGTCTTGCCAGAGGCATGCTTACACTATAGTTATAAAACTGTAACATTAACACCCCTCCTTCAGAGTGCAGGCACTGTGATTCCCATCTCAAGACTCAAGTCCGGCTTGCGGCTTCCCAGAATCCCTTCATAAATGTTACCTTGCTCATACTCCAACAGCACATCAAGTCCTAAAGAGCATTTGCCATCATTTGCTCCTATCTAACACGCTCACGCATGCTTGCTGGAAGTCCAAGCCCCTCGCACACTATATATATATATATATATATATATATATATATATATATATATATATATATATATATATATATATATATATGTATATATATATTTTCAACAAGTCGGCAGTCTCCCACCGAAGCAGGGTGACCCAAATAGAAAGAAAATCCCCAAAAAGAAAATACCTTCATCATTCAACACTTCCCCTCATTCACACATAATCACTGTTTTTGAAGAGGTGCCCAGATTACAACAGTTTAGAAGTATATACGTATAAAAATACACAATACATGTATATCCCTCCAAACTGCCAATATCTTAAACCCCTCCTTTAGAGTGCAGGCATTGTACTTCCCATTTCCAGGACTCAAGTCCGGTTATATAAAATAACCGGTTTCCCTGAATCCCTTCACTAAATATTACTCTGCTCACACTCCAACAGCTCGTCAGGTCCCAAAAACCATTTGTCTCCGTTCACGCCTATCTAACACGCTCACACGCGCTAGCTGGAAGTCCCAACCCCTCGTCCACAACACCTCCTTTACCCCCTCCCTCCAACCTTTTCGAGGACGACCCCTACCCCGCCTTCCTTCCCCTACAGATTTATATGCTCTCCATGTCATTCTACTTTGATCCATTCTCTGTAAATGACCAAACCACCTCAACAACCCCTCTTCAGCCCTCTGACTAATACTTTTATTAACTCCACACCTAATTTCCACACTCCGAATTTTCTGCATAATATTTACACCACACATTGCCCTTAGACAGGACATCTCCACTGCCTCCAAATGCCTCCTCGCTGCAGCATTTACAACCCAAGCTTCACACCCATATAAGAGTGTTGGTACTACTATACTTTCATACATTCCCTTCTTTGCCTCCTTAGATAACATTTTTTGCCTCCACATATATACCTCAATGCACCACTCACCTTTTTTCCTTCATCAATTCTATGATTAACCTCATCCTTCATAAATCCATTCGCTGACACATCAACTCCCAAATATCTGAAAACATTCACTTCTTCCATACTTCTCCTCCCCAATTTGATATCAAATTTTTCTTTATCTAAATCATTTGATACTCTCATCATCTTACTCTTTTCTATGTTCACTTTCCACTTTCTACCTTTGCACACACTCCCAAATTCGTCCACTAACCTTTGCAATTTTTCTTTAGAATCTCTCATAAGCACAGTATCATCAGCAAAAAGTAACTGGGTCTTCCCATTTTGTATTTAATTCCCCATAATTTAATTTCACCCCTCTCCCGAACACCCTAGCATTTACTTCTTTTACAACCCCATCTATAAATATATTAAACAACCATGGTGACATTACACATCCCTAAGACCTACTTTTACTGGGAAGTAGTCTCCCTCTCTTCTACACACCCTAACCTGAGCTTCACTATCCTCATACAAACTCTTCACAGCATTTAGTAATTTACCACCTATTCCATATACTTGCAACATCTGCCACATTGCTTCTCTATCCACTCTATCATATGCCTTTTCTAAATCCATAAATGCAATAAAAACTTCCCTACCTTTATCTAAATACTGCTCATATATATGCTTCAATGTAAACACTTGATCTACACATCCCCTACCCACTCTAAAACCTCCTTGCTCATCTGCAAGTCTACATTCTGTCTTACCTCTAATTCTTTCAAAAATAGCCCTACCATACACTTTTCCTGGTATACTCAGTAAACTTATTCCTCTATAATTTTTACAGTCTCTTTTGTCCCCCTTCCCTTTATATAAAGGGACTGTGGAAAATTTTATAGGGGTGATTACCTTTATGTACCTCAACATTACATGCATACAAGTAAACTCATTGGGAGACAACAACGATATTGTTTACCGTAGTCACCCATGTAGACATGTGAGAAAACTTAACCACCTCTGGTCACTGCAGGTGGCCCCTCGACCCTCACAATCTTATCCATATCTATCCGAGACCAGTATAAATTGGGTAGCACCCTCAAGTACGGCGCTACTAATTAATTATGGACTGTATAGATTATATTAGTTTAACTGAATGAAGGGGGGGGGGGGTAGGTTACACATGGATATATCCATCAAGGAAAAACACTTGTATATAATCCCACCACTTACCAGATATTCTCTGGGGGTCACTTGATGTAGCTGGATCACCCATAACCTATCCAATTACAACATACCTAACTGGCCAGTATCAGTCTGCTATAACTAGAAGAGTTACTTAACTGTGGGTGATTGATACTCCTTATTTCCTCCATTCACCATCTCATTTCGATGTCCTGCTACACCGACACGGTTCTTATTCCAGCAGGACGAGGTATCCGTTGGTTTGTCCCGGTTTAGAAGTCGTGACTCAATGAACTTCACTTTCCTCGTGACAGAAACAACGTGGTCTAGCGTGTTCACTTGGAGCAAGGCGACTTATTTCACTTCACGCATTCTCTTAACTTAGCGTTATTATCATTAATTACATTACAATTTACAAGACGGTTTAATGTCTCATAATTATTATACACATTAGAGATCACTCCATTAAGATCTGAGACCGATGAGTGATGATTAAACCAAGGGTAATTTTCCCCGGGACACAGTCCATGGCGATACGCCAGTCACCCGGTCCTACCCTTATTCACTCATTTTACCACTTTATTACAGTGGTCCCGTAAATCACGTTCCCTCACTCTCCACCAGGAACAGTTATGACACTTCCTATTATGAAATGAGGCCTATATTAATCCTTAGGCCGCAGTGAATGCCAATTTCCTGGTTCCATGCTTTCCCAGCCTCCTCACTACATTCAAAACACTCCCGCCTCCCCCATGCCCCGAGTCGACCTCTACCCCCACACATCCGCGCATGCGCAAAGGGAACTCCTGGTTCTATCCTATTTTCAAATACATTTTTGACCCATATTGACACATTAAACACCTATTAGGCACTATAGTTTCGGAAAATTAAAATATTTTCCACACTGCAGCCGGGCGGAGGTCGTTGCTAGACGACTTACATAATGTGGAGTACAATTTTCCCATCTTCACTGGCCACCTGGCTTGGGAACTCCAACATTGGTATTTACATAATCACCCATTAATTCTTTCCACCTGTTAACTCCTCAGATAGGGCTCCATCCAAAGCACACTCAAGCCTCCATGCTTCTGGTATTAACAATTTCCCTCTTATTGTAAGGTGTGACACTAAGCCTATGCTCTCTGGGTTAATTTGTTGGGCATACTGGAATTATAAGACTTTAACAATAACGAGTCTCTCTCAGTATCCCAAGTCAGCCCCAGCACATTACTGCATATAGGCACTTCAACTCCATGGCCATCCATATTTATTGATCCCTCAAAATGGACTAATTACTGTTCCATTCTCTCAGGGGCATAAGCCTATGCTCCCTGGGTCAATTTATTGGGCATACTGGAATTATGAGACTTTAACAATAACAAGTCTCTCTCAGTGTCCCAAGTCAGTCCCAGCACATTACTGCATTATTTCATTAACCCCTTCACATATCCTCATTAGTTCCTCTTCAGTTGACGTGACACCCGGAAATTGTCCACATAAGATTATTTACCCAATTACTTCGCTCAGTGGACCACCTGTTCACTTAAGGTGTGCATTTATCGTCGCCTGAAGTAAGAACAATTTATTATTTAACTGTTTATTAATTATATCATTATAAGCAGTCAACAATTTTGGTGTCTTGCTCAGTTCGCAGAGCTGGACCCTTTAACTGTCCATACGCCATCCTATAATTAGTAGGTAATTCTGGACGGTCGAGCTTCCACGGAAGTCGCACCCAGTAATGTCCAGATTCACATTTAACATCCTTCAGGTATTGTTCCTGAGTAATGGAATCATTTGGACTTTCCTCATTTATATTAATCCCTATGCTGTCCAGCTCCCACAAATTAAACTGGCTCAACATCATTCTCGATAGAAGAATACTTGTACTGGGTTGACCTTTTATGAGTAAGACACCGTGACTGTATTCACTACTTCCTCTAGTCATTATTACTAGGCAGTAGTCTGCCATATATTACATGGCCCGTACCAGTGTTGAGGAGAGTGACGCCGCATGGTTTTGGATTTATGTCCTTCATCCTGAATTATTACATCCAACACCGGCAAGACTACCTCAGCTAGGCCATCATTATTGCCATTAGCTGCAACCTTTACATCAGTCACTGTAGTGTCAGGGCTATTAACATTATCATTATTGACACCATTATTATAAGAATTACATACAACCCTGCACATAACTGTATGGTGCCTTCCCTTGTTACATTGATAGCAACTGTTCAATTTGGTATGACAATCCTTTACATTATGATTGTCTAGACATCTGATAAATCTGTCAGGTTCTTTCATTCTTTCCACTTTAATATCACATGAATTATAGGCATTACAATTTTTAGTGAAATGAGTACCCTGGCAGAAGAGACAGTCTCTCTTTTCCTTGCCTGACCTCTTATTAACTGAGTTACCCTTACTGAGGTACTTATTCCTCTTACCTTGATGTGAGGAACCATTATTACTGATTCCTGACTTGATATGTGCCTATTTAACTCTTAACTATGATTATTACCACTGGGATTATTTTTCCCTTTTGAGTACAGAAATACGTATCTTAATCTTAAAATAATGTATTTATTTAATTTATTTATTAATTTGAACATGATACAGAGTAGTACAAATGAATACAGTTAAGTGCAACATGCCAAAGCCCCTTGTATGCAGAGCATTATGGGCAGGCTTAAAATTAACTTAAGATTAACTTAATGATTCCTAACTATTCATAAGTTTGCCTGTGATACTCTAATGTAGAAACTATGTATTGTGCCAAAGCAAAAGCAATCACATTGCTAAACTCACAAACTAGTATTTAGTCACTTAGTATTTAGTCAACTTACTCCACAATTTGTAATAATTTAGGGTTAAGAATTAATCTAAGTTTGCCCGAAATGCCTAGCCATGCTAGGTGTTCTAGTGGCCCCCTCTGTAATTTAGTATCTTATTACATGTAAACCACACAATAAACAAAATCTGTAAACCCTGCATTGTAATCCTTATAGAGAATAAACTTTGATTGATTTGATTGATTGATTGATGATAACTCTACCATACACTTTACCAGGTATACTCAACAGACTTATTCCCCTATAATTTTTGCACTCTCTTTTGTCCCCTTTCCCTTTATACAAAGGAACTATGAATGCTGTCTCCCAATCCCTAGGTATCTTACCCTCTTTCATTTATTAAATGAAAGCACCAACCACTCCGAAACTATATCCCCACCTGCTTTTAACATTTCTATCTTTATCCCATCAATCCCAGCTGCCTTAACCCCCTTCATTCTACCCACCGCCTCACGAACTTTCCCCACACTCACAACTGGCTCTTCCTCACTCCTACAAGATGTTATTCCTCCTTGCCCTATACACAAAATCACAGCTTCCCTATCTTCATCAACATTTAACAGTTCCTCAAAATATTCCCTCCATCTTCCCGATACCTCTAATTCTCCATTTAATAACTCTCCTATTTTTAACTATCAAATCCATTCACTCCCTAGGCTTCCTCAACTTATTAATCTCCAAACATTTTTCTTATTTTCAACAAAATTTGTTGATAACATCTCACCCACTCTCTCATTTGCTTTCTTTTTACATTGCTTCACCAATCTCTTAACCTCTCCATATACTATTCCCTCCTTGCATCACTTCTACTTTGTAAAAACCTCTCATATGCTAACTTTTTCTCCCTTACTACTCTCTTTATATCATCATTCCACCAGTTGCTCTTTTTCCCTCCCACACCCACTTTCCTGTTGCCACAAACTTCTGCTGAACACACTAACACTACATTATTAAACCTACCCCCATACATCTTCAACCCCATTGCCTATAATCTCAATAGCCCATCTATCCTCCACTAGTTGTTGATATCTTACCCTAACTGGCTCTTCCTTTAGTTTATAAACCTTCACTCTCTTACTTGCTGCTTCTATTTTGCTTGTATTCCATCTACCTTTTACTTTCACTGTAGCAACAACTAATAAGTGATCTGATATATCTGTGGCTCCTCTAAAAACACATATATCCTTAAGTCTACCCAACCGTCTTTTATCTACCAATACGTAGTCCAACAAACTACTGTCATTACGCCCTACATCATATCTTGTATACTTATTTATCCTCTTTTTCTTAAAATATGTATTACCTATAACCAAACCCCTCTCTATACAAAGTTCAATCAAAGGGCCCCCATTATCATTTACACCTGGCACCCCAAACTTACCTACCACACCCTCTCTAAATATTTCTCCTACTTTAGAATTTGTGTCCCTTACCACAATTACTCTCTCACTTGGTTCAAAAGTTCCTACACACTCACTTAACATCTCCCAAAATCTCTCTCTCTCTCCTCTACACTCCTCTCTTCTCCAGGTGCATACACACTTATTATGACCCACTTTTTGCATCTGACCCTTATTTTAATCCACATAATCCTTGAATTTATACATTTATATTCCCTCTTCTCCTTCCATAACTGATCCTTCAAAATTATTGCTACCCCTTCCTTTGCTCTAACTCTCTCAGATACTCCTGACTTAATCCCACTTATTTCTCCCCACTGAAACTCACCTACCCATTCAGCTTTGTTTTGCTTAGAGCTAGGACATCCAATTTCTTTTCATTCATAACATTAACAATTATCTCTTATAATCTGCACTACATCCATGCACATTCAAACATCCCAGTTTCATAAAGTTTTTCTTCTCTTTTTTTATTATTTTCTACAGGAGAAGGGGTTACTAGCCCATTGCTCCTGACATTTTAGTCACCTCATACTACACACATGACTTACCAAGGAAAGACTTTTCCACTTCCCCATGGAGAATAGAGGAAATAAAGAAGAACAAGAACTATTAAGAAAAAGAAAAGCTTAGATGTTTGTATGTATGTATATATATATATATATATATGCATGTGCATGCCTGTGTAGTGTTACATAAGTGTAAGTAGAAGTAGCAAGATATACCCGTTATCCAGCCGTTTATGAGACAGAAAAGAGGGACACCAGCAGGTTACAGGTTTCTGTTTCACACTCATTTGGCAGAACAGTAGTACCTCCATGGGCAGTTGCTGTCTACCAACCTATTACCAGTGTTATATTCGTTTCAGCAGGAATGGTACCAAAGTGTTGTACATGTCTTAGTCATCAAATGTTGTATATATATCTTATTTATCAAGTGTTGCACATATAGCTTATCCATGAAGTGTTGCACATACAGTAGACCGTTTAACACGGTAGTTACGTTCCTGAAAACGCCATGTTAGATGAACTGAAGAACTTATGGGAAAAATAGGGTTACATTCCTGGGAGCCCCCAAAAAGCCAAACTACTATTTTTAGACCTTCAGATCTTACAAAATAAAAGTGAATATGTAATTGTAGTGCATTGTCGTGATATATTACTGCTTAAGACTACAAACGCAATAGAAATAATAGTATTTCTTACCTTAAATTGTGGGTAATGGTGTTTGTGGATGATTGTGAAGAGAATGGATATGGATGGTGTCGCCCTACTGGGCTGAGGTGGATGGGTGTTGGCTGTTGGCAGAAGTGGATGGTAGAGATTCTGGTACTGAAGCCGATGGTTGTACTGGAGTGTGCATAAAGTCAGTAAGTTATTCAGTCAAGTTGGTGTCATTCAGTCAAGTCAGTATGTCATTCAGTCAAGTCAGTGTGTCATTCAGTCAAGTCAGTGTGTCATTCAGTCAAGTCATTGAGCCAAGTCAGTAAGTCATTGAGCCAAGTCAGTAAGTCATTCAGTCAAGTCAGTAAGTCATTCAGTCAAGTCAGTGCTATGACTGCTTGGCAGATTTAACATATGGCAATGAAAATAAGAAAGTATGTATGTAAATAAACACATCAAGCTTCCTATCGTCCTACATGCGTATGAACTGAAGTGAAGGTTGGGAGGGTGGTGTGGGTGGGTGTGGGTGGCTGAGGAAGGTGGGGGATTGCATGGTGGTAGGTCTCCCCCGTTGACACAATGGTGTAATCCACAGACTATCCCGCCTGGTGGCGCTCAAAATTTTTCCCCTTCCGCAACTGTGTTAAATTAATTTTATGAAGTGTTTAACAAAAATATGCTGCAATTCTTCAAACATGCTATATCCAAAATGTGCAAGACAAAGCTGTGTTAAACGACAGTCTACTGTATATGTTATTCATCAAGTGGTGCACATATATCTTATTCATCAAGTGTCATACATGTTTTATTCATAAAGTGTCACACATGTAACTTTTCAAGTGTTGTACATGTATCTTATTCATCAAGTGTCATACTAGAAAGAGGAAGGCGCTCCCTATACAGGCGAAGGCAAAGAATAACAGAACAGCTAAAAAAGACTAATATATCTGTAATATGAAGGGAGGCACAGGTCAGAGAAATAGCAAACATCAAACTTAAGCTAAAGGAATCTAACAGGAGTCAAGAAACGTGGGAAGAACTAAAAGCCATAAATGAAATTTACCTGGAGTTTACCTGGAGAGAGTTCCGGGAGCCAACGCCTCCGCGGCCCGGTCTGTGACCAGGCCTCCTGGTGGATCAGAGCCTGATCAACCAGGCTGTTACTGTTGGCTGCACGCAAACCAACGTATGAGCCACAGCCCGGCTGGTCAGGAACCGACTTTAGGTGCTTGTCCAGTGCCAGCTTGAAGACTGCCAGGGGTCTGTTGGTAATCCCCCTTATGCATGCTGGGAGGCAGTTGAACAGTCTCGGGCCCCTGACACTTATTGTATGGTCTCTTAACGTGCTAGTGACACCCCTGCTTTTCATTGGGGAGATGTTGCATCGTCTGCCAAGTCTTTTGCTTTCGTAGTGAGTGATTTTCGTGTGCAAGTTCGGTACTAGTCCCTCTAGGATTTTCCAGGTGTATATAATCATGTATCTCTCCCGCCTGTGTTCCAGGGAATACAGGTTTAGGAACCTCAAGCGCTCCCAGTAATTGAGGTGTTTTATCTCCGTTATGCGCGCTGTGAAGGTTCTCTGTACATTTTCTAGGTCAGCAATTTCTTATGTTAAATCTAAGTCCAGAACAACATCCAATATTGGACCCCTACTTAGATGAGATGGGTCCTACACAGATGACAGCGAGGAAATGAATGAGTTACTCAAGTCCCAATATGACTCGGTTTTTAGCGAGCCACTTACCAGACTGAGAGTCTGAGACCTAAATGAATTTTTTATGAGCGAGACAGAATTTGGTAGATTCAAACCTGTCTGATATTATCCTGACACCAAATGACTTTGAAAAGGCAATAAATGATGTGCCCATGCACTCTGCCCCAGGCCCAGACTCATGGAACTCAGTGTTCATCAAGAACTGCAAGAAACCCCTATCATGTGTTTTAACATCCTATGGAGAGGGAGGATGGACACAGGGGTCGTCCCACAGCTGCTAAAAACATCAGACATAGCCCCACTCCACAAAGGGGGCAGTAAAGCAATAGCAAAGAACTACAGGCCGATAGCACTAACATCGTAATAATGTTGGTAGAATTACCGACAATATGTAAATTAAAAGGACACAAGTGCAACTAATGTGACATTTTATTGTGGCAACGTTTCGCTCTCCAGGAGCTTTGTCAAGCAGACAGGGATGTAAGCCACAGCACCGTGTCTTCCTTTGCAGATGACACCCGAATTTGCATGACAGTGTCCTCCACTGAAGACACTGCAAGACTCCAGGTGGACATTAACCATCAATATGAAGTTAAATGATGAGAAATTTCAATTACTCCGATATGGAAAACGTGAGGAAATTAAAACTATATTGGAGTATAAAGCAAATTCCAACCACACAATAGAGAGAAAAACTAATGTAAAAGACCTGGGAGTGATAATGTCAGAGGATCTCACTTTCAAAGACCACAGCATTGTATCAATCACATCTGATAGAAAAGTGACAGGATGGATACCGAGGACCTTCAAAACTAGGGATGCCAAGCCCATGAAGACACTCTTCAGGTCGCTTGTTCTATCTAGGCTGGAATATTGCTGCACACTAACAGCACTTTTCAAGGCAGGTGAAATTGCTGACCTGGGAAAGGTACTGAGAACTTTCATGGCACACATAAGTGTGACAAAACACCTCAGTTACTGGGAATACTTGAAGTTCCTCAACCTGTACTCCCTAGAATGCAGGTGGGAGAGATACGTGATTATATACACTTGAAAAATCCTAGAGGGATTGGTACTAAATTTGCACACAAAAATCACTCCCTATGAAAGCAAAAGACTTGGCAGACGATGCAACATGGCCCCAATGAAAAGCAGGGGGGCAACTAGCATGATAAGAGACAACACAGTAGGTGTCAGGGGCCCAAGACTGTTCAACTGCCTCCCAGCATACATACGGGGGATTACCAATAGACCCCTGGCTGTCTTCAAGAAGGTGCTAGACAGGCACCTAAAGTCAGTACCTGAGCAGACAGGCTGTGGTTTGTATGTCGGTTTGCCTGCGGCCAGCAATAACAGCCTGGTTGATCAGACCCTGATCCACCATGAACCTGGTCACAGACTGGGCCATGGGGGCGTTGACCCCCGAAACCCTCTCCAGGTATACTCCATGTATCTTATTCATCAAGTGTCATACATGCATATTATTCATCAAGTGCTGCACATATTTCTTCTTCATCAAGTATAGCACATATTTCTTATTCATCATGTGTTGCGCTTATTTCTTATTCATCAAGTGCTGTGCATATTTCTTATTCATGAAGTGTTGAACATGTATCTTATTCATCGAATGTTGCACATATTTCTTATTTGTCAAGTACTGCACATATATCTTCATCAGGTTTGCACATTTGCATATATTCTCTCATTAGCAGTTTCCTTATTGTTCATGATTGTTCTATGTGGCATGAACCAACCACATCTGGAGACAGTAAAGCAGCAATTTAAATAACTACACCTACCATCTGACTTACGACCTGCTCAACTTACGACCACTCGACTTATGACCGTGTTTTTTATGCCAAATTTCTGGGAAATAAACAACTATTTGTGTTGTGCACAGTGTTTATCCTAAACCTTACAGTATAAAATACAGTACTAACAACATAAAGAGTAAAGTAAAACATGAAATACCAAAATAAAACAATAAAATAAAGTCATTACAAAAATGTTTTGTTGATATTCAGTAGTAAAGTTCGACTTACAACCATTTCGACTTACGACCGGTTTCTCGGAACTGAACTCGGTCGTAAGTCGGATGGTAGGTGTATACTATATATTTTGGCCTTGGATTTTATTCTGCTGAAGAGGACCTCATGATGAGGGCAAAGTAAACAATATACATTTGACTTGTTTTGTAGGGAATGACAAGATAACAAACTAGCAATGTAGAGAATGACCAGTAGATATATTTTTTTTTTACAGTCATAATTTTTTAAATGTAAATTTTGGTTATTAAATTTCAGGTACTGACATTGCCTCTTCAATTATTATGTTACCATTATTATTATTATTTACTGCACTTTAATAATTGATGTTATTCTACTGTAGTTAATTACATTATAGTGTACTTTTTATAATTATTATTATAATCAAAACTAAGCACTAAATGTTCTTTTTTTATGAGTTTTATTACTGATCAAATTTGCATATCGAGTATACTGAGTAAAGGACACAGGTGCATAGGTTAAGGTCATCTTTATTGGATGCATTTCAGCCCTGAGAGCTTAGTGTATACATACACTTAAGTGTGTCCTTTCATCCATATTAATGATATCAACATATCTTCCACCTTCATACCCAACACTGCTATTTAATAAGCATATATAACAATTCTCTCATGGTTTTATCACTCAGGTAATCACAGTTAATCCAGCAAAGCCTCCACCAGAATTTAAAGTCTTGGGTTTGAAGCATGTCCCGGCACTCATCCATGGAGATGATGGCTATGATGCTCTTGATGACATTATTCATTATCTCGACACAAAGTGAGTTGCACTGCATTACAAATACAATTTTTTTTTTTTATGTGGTACAAATAGTGTAGTTTATATGTAAGACAACATTGGTAGGCACAAAAGCATTAATATGCAAGGCATTTTGGGCTAACTAATCCTAATGCTTAAAAGTTACTTAAGATTTAGACAGACTAATAAATAGTTCTTATGAAGTTAACTACAGTCCTGTGTGTAATAAGAAAGGTAGCTAGTGAACAAATGATACAATTTCAGGAGTATGATTTTATATCAACCTGACTTAATGATCTTCAGTTTTATGAAGTGATTGAATAGACACATTAATGGTACAGGAGGGCCCTGCTTATACAGCAGGTTAGGTTCCTAGCTACTGCTGTAAAGTGAAACATAGCATTATTTCACTTTCAAATGCATATAAAAGCTTGATAACATGTTTACACTATCATATTAATTGAGCAGTAAAGCTAGGACTACAAAATGCTGAAGTATGCTCACAAAGAGCATACCTTAAAACATTTTTATTCTTAGCTCTTAGTGAGTGGTGAATATAATTACTGTAGGAAGTCTGAATAAATGAAGAATGGGTATAATTGAAAAACTGCTGCATTAGCAAAACACTGTAAAGTGAAGTGCCGTTAAGTGGGCCCCTCGTGTATGCAATACCCATCACAGGTGTTTCATTCATCAGCAATGCGAGTTCTTTCTTTCTGGCTCTTCTGCTCACTTCTCTTATTTCCTCTTTCAATTGCTTTCAATGCTCTTTCACTTCTTTCTCTGCATCTTTGGTTGAAAAGTGGGCTCATTTTTTTTAACCCATTTTCTCTACTTTTTCTAGGAAAGGTCTCTGTCCTACCACTAATAACTCCAGTTATTAGGTCATCATATTCATATAACTTTAACCCTTTCAGGGTCGGTCCTGAATATGTATGGCTTGATAGCCACTGTTGGTCCCATATTTATACGCCAAAATTCTAGCACCTTAAAATCTGGTGGAAGAAAGCTGGTAGGCCTACATATGAAAGACTGGGTCTGCATGGTCAGTGTGCACAGTATAAAAAAAAATCCTGCAGCACACAGTGCATGAGAAAAAAACTATGACCGTGTTTTTGGTTAAAAACAATGATTTTGTAGTGTATTTTCATATGGTATTTATGGTTGTATTCTCGTTTTCTTGTTCTCATTTGATAGAATGGAAGATATATTACAGACATAGTGATGATTTTGACTGGTTTCTTGATGAAAAGTACCTTGAAGTTGAGCTCAAAGTAGCGGAAATGTTCGATTTTTACCGATGTTCAAGAGTAAACAAATCATGCCATGCGTCCAATACACGTCAACTGGTGAGTCTAATATTCTTTCACAAGTATGCTGATATTATTTATACCATTTTTACAATAATGCAGTAGTCTGCGTAACAGTAAATATTCTATTTTTTGTGAGAATAAAAATTCAAAATGGAAAGCAAGAGTAATACAAGAGGGGCCTGGAGATGTGACTAGTGAACAGAGAAAATGTTATTTTAGTGCCATGAATATCTGTCTTGTTTATTTTGGACCCTGTTTTGAAATTGGCATCTTTTGAAATTTGGTTGAAATTGGCCAAATTGCCAATTTCTGACCACTTTATTGGGTAGTTGAAATCGGTAAATGGGTAGTTTCTTGTACTCAATTGATAGAACAAATGGAGTTCTAGCGAAATAGCTATGATTGATTTTAATCGATTGGAACATTGGAATTGGCTGTAAATAGGGGACAAAGTGGGTAAAATCACTGATGTGTAGTTCAAGACTGGCATCCCCACGAGCCCCTTTGGGGCGGGGCAGATGGCAGACCAAAGGCCTAGCTTCTCCCTACGAGCCCCGTGAGGGCAGGGACTGTGGCTAGGTCTGGGGACAGTTGGTTCCAAAGATGAGGGGGTACTTGTACCTCCTCCCATGGGAGACTTAGGTCTCGAGACACTCCCCAGATAGGGAGCCAAGGCCGGGTCACCACTACTTGGAAAAGACCCGGGCCGGGAGAATACCGGCGAATAAAAAAAAAAAAAAAACTGATTGTGTAAATATCGCTGATATCGGTAACTTCGCTAGAGAGTAATCGCATAAGTTTTCCATCAAATTTCCTACTTTTGGTGTCATTACCATCATCGGGAAAAGATTCTCTATCATTTCATAAGAAAAAATTCTTTTTTTTTTTTTTTAAATTTTCGACACTGAGAGTGAGTTAAGGATCGGGGGATCTTCACCCTCAAAGGGTTAGGACCAGCATTTTGGGAAACACTTCACTGTGATCCGCTTCCTGACAAATAAAATATCACCACCCCCTTCACTTCTACATACAAACACAGTTTAATAAACAAAAATATTTTGCACAACAATTTAGAATCAATCATATTAACCATCATAATTATTGTTTCAAGCCAAACATTAATTACATTCCTATAATTATTATTATTATACTGGGGGCACTGACCCCTGAAACCCCTTCCAAGTATTATATTCACATTATTATAATCAAAACTAACTTCTAAATCCACAAGGGTCACGTTATACCGTGGAACCCCAGTTTTCGTCCTTAATCTGTTCCAGAAGGTCAGTCGAAATCTGAAATGGATGAAAACCAAAGTAATATTTCCCATAAGAAATAATGTAAGTCCAATTAATCTGTTCCAGACTCCCCAAAAAATTAACAAAAATACATTTTATAGAGAATAAATATAGTTTTACATACAAAAAAAATGAGAAATAAATATAAATGGCTAATTTCAAAGGATCTGTGAACATTTAAATCACTATTACATACCTTTGCACCTCATACCACTTTGCACAAATGTCCTTAATCACTGAAGAATGCATATTCTCCCCTCTCACTTCCTCCTCCTCTGAAGCAATTTCCTCAGCTGCAATCTGTTGCTGTTCCAGATGAAGGTGTTGTAGCTCTTCAGTGGTTAGCTCTTCCCTTTGGTCCTCCACCAACTCTTCCACATCCTGCCCACTCACATCCAACCCCATGGACTTCCCCAAAGACACAATACATTCCACAATAGGCGAAGGGTTGTCAGGGTCAGGGTGGCACTAGGAACTTTCTTTTGGCCCCATGGTGGCTTATTTCACAGTCGTACTCAATAAACAAGCACAAAAAACAATTGATTATTATGAAATGTTTCGGATGAACACACAGAGTATTGTTCACTGAATAAGTGACAGAGGTAGACTGAGTGAGCAGCTGCATCCTGGGCAGGCAGATACGTCTGATACGGACGATTTCCGAGTGGAGGTACAAAACACGGGGTAAAATTTCACCCAAAAAAGTGGTTGAAATCTGAATTGTACGATATCTGCACTGGACGAAATCTGGGGTTCCACTGTATTTATAAAAATGTGACAGACCAGTACAGATCATATGATGTCATTTTTTCATAGACTTAAATGTTGCATACACATTAATAGGTATAAAGTGGCTCTCTTAGTTATGTTTGATTCTTCGATGCTGGATCATTTTTAGAATCATCTTATTTGAAACACACACACACACACACACACACACACACACACACACACACACACACACACACACACACACACACACATATATATATATATATATATTAAGTCAAATACCAGGATCTGAACCCATCATCTAGTATTCTTGGATTACAAGGATCCCAATGGAAGTCACTGACCTTTTTTGGGTTATCCTAGATAATTTACACATATGTTACTATGTATGGTAATTGTATTTATGTGTACCTGTATATAACTAAACATACTAATTTACTATATTTTTATATATTTTCTTATATTTTGTGGCAGTTTTCCTGGAGGTGGCCTAGAGTACAACAGCCCTGAGGCAGACCTTGCCACGAAGGACTTCTTCTCCAAGTTTTGTTTCTACATCAAGGCAGTGAACCAAGATCCCTCCAAACTAGACCAGGCACTAGAGAAGCTCAACCACTTCCTGGAGCACTGCACACTTATCACTAGTGGTCTGACCAATGGTGACACCAACCACCAGGTAATACTGCTTATCTAGTGTCAGAATCAATGTGGGTCCCCTCATGCTGAGAAGAGAAGTTTATTTATTTATATACATGTTCAAGTCCCTTATATAAAATGGCTGAAGCAGGGTGACCCAAAAAAGAAACACTTTCACCATCATTTACATATAATCAGTGTCTTTGCAGAAGTGTCTAGATATAACAATTTAGATGTCACATCAAACAGCCAATATCCCAAACCCCTCTTTTAAAGTGCAGGCATTGTACTTCCCACCTCCAGGACTCAAGTCCGGCTAACTGGTTTCCATGAATCCCTTCAGAGAATATTACCCTGCTCATACTCCAGCTTGTCAGGTCCCAAAAACCATTCATCTCCATCCACTTCTATCTAACATGCTCACACATGCTTGCTGGTGGTGTAGTATTGGCATATAACCTATGCGCATGCTCCTTTACACTTTAAATCATCTCTAGAATACATGTCCTTATAATACCTAATACAATATAAATGCTATGTAAATAGTTGTTATATTGCATTTTTAGGGAATAATGATGACACTCGCCAAAACTCAGGCTCATCTCTCTTAGTAACTCTTGTATGATGATGATGATGACGATTGCTGAAATGTTGATGTGATGAGGCGAAGAGATGTGTAGCACTGTAGATAAGAAGTGAGACATCAGGCTAACTTGAACCTTCTGACAGGACGTCAGAAGGATCATCTACGTCAGAAAAACCAGGTTCCAATTGCAGATGTTGATGCTTTAGAGGCTCAATAATACTAATGTAAGAATCTGTGGAGGTTGAGGGTTAAGGATCTTCAAATATTGAAGGTTGAGGCTTCACAATTGCAGATGTTTTAATTAGAAACTTTGTATTAGGAAGCTGTTTCTGTTTTTCTTTGCATCATCAAACTAATCTTGCAGTGGTTGTAGGCATGTTGTTATCCCTCGGGTGACATGGAGGTTTTGTTCCATCGAAGGATCGTACTCAAGAATCATATCCTTTAACACTTATGCCTGTTGAAAAAATCTGCTGCAAACTTTTCAAGTGTCCAAACTGATGACTCTGCCTCCTAAATCTTCTTTATCATCATCTTCTGTAGAGAATTTCAGCAGATCTTTAAGTTCCTCATTGGTAAGGGTTTCTCTGTGCTCTTCTATATGTTGCCAGAACATAGGCAGGCAATTTTTGTTCTTGTTCTTAAGAGCTCGGGGATTGTTTGCTTGGTAGACGAGGCCTGGCTTGATCATTTGACTTGCTGCATTGCCACACAACACCAGAGTAAGGTGATTTCCAAGCCTTGAACCCCAGGGCCTGTTTGGCACTCTTATGGATTTAGGTATGACTGGGCATTTTCTTCAATAACAAGCCTGTTTCATCAGAATTGAAGACTTGCTCTAGAAGGTAGCCTTTCTCTTTTATGAGTTTCTTGAGCTCTTCTGGAAGGCTGATGCTGAATCAGCATCGGCTGATGCCGATTCTCTTGTGATCTTCAAGTTCTTGAGGCTGTTGTGCTTGGCACATGGCAAATTCAAATTTGGCTTTTTGGAACTTTCTGATTTTTTTTTTAATATTTTTGATCCATGGTTGGTTGAATCCATGGATGCGGATTTGGAGGGCCTACTGCATGTATGTATACAGCCTCTCCTCACTTAACGACGGAGTTCTGTTCCTAAGACCACGTTAGTAAACGAATTTGTCACTAAACAAGGAGCATACTATAATGTAGTGGGTTTGTGTCAACCATATTTGATATTGTTTTAATGTCACCTTTGCACCATTTATAACATTTTTAGTAGTAGTCTGCCCGAAATGCCTAGGCATGCTAATGGCCTTCTTTGTAATTCATATTTTATAATATGTAAACCACAAATTGTAATTAATATTTTATAATATACGTATAATATACAATGTATCAAATACAATATGGGAGTTGACACAGTTACTTTTTGCTGATGATACTGTGCTTATGGGTGATTCTAAAGAAAAGTTGCAAAGGTTAGTGGACGAGTTAGAGTGTGTAAAGGTAGAAAGTTGAAAGTGAACATAGATAAGAGTAAGGTGATGAGGGTATCAAATAATTTAGATAAAGAAACATTGGATATCACATTGGAGAGAAGGAGTATGGAAGAAGTGAATGTTTTCCGATATTTGGGAGTTGATGTGTCAGCAGATGGGTTTATGAAGGATGAGGTTAAGCATAGAATTGATGAGGAAAAAAAGGTGAGTGGTGCTTTGAGGTATATGTGGAGACAAAAAAACGTTAACAATGGAGGCAAAGAAGGGAATGTATGAAAGTATAGTGGTACCAACACTCTTATATGAGTGTGAAGCTTGGGTTGTAAATGCTGCAGCGAGGAGGCGGTTAGAGGCAGTGGAGATGGCCTGTCTAAGGGCAATGTGTGGTGTAAATATTATGCAGAGAATTCGGTGTGGAAATTAGAAGGTGTGGAGTTAATAAAAATATTAGTCATAGGGCTGCAGAGGGGTTGTTGAGGTGGTTTGGTCATTTAGAAAGAATGGATCAAAGTAGAATGACATGGAGTGAACAGGTGGCAGGTGAGTGATCGCCCGCCACCCGTTCAGTCTGTGTTTTTACACTCTCTGAACTCCATGTATCTCGTCCTCTCTCATTTACTATTTCGTTAACTAGTTGGCCCTCATTGACGATGGCATCTAAGCTTAGTTGTGATAAAAAGAAGAGTCGTAAGCCTCTTATTTTAAGTGCCAAGTTAGAAATGATTAAACTTAGTGAACTGACTTTTTTGGGTTATCCTAGGCTCTCTACACATATGCTACTATGTACAATAATCTATGTAACTATATTTGTGTATACCTGAAAAAACTTAGTTATATATAGCAGCATATGTGTACAGAACCTAAGATAACCCAAAAAAGTCAGAGTGATTTACTACTGACAGGGAAAAACTTTTACACTGCCACTCACCTTTCACATATTCATATTAATATTTTAAGGTAAGTAACAAGTGTACTGTATGTGTACAGCCTCTCCTTACTTAACGACGGAGTTCCATTCCTAAGACCACGTCAGTAAACGAATTTGTCGGTAAGTGAGGAGCATACTGTAATGATAGTGGGTTTGCATCAACCATCTTTGATATTGTTTTAATGTTGCCTTTGCACCATTTATAACATTTCTGGTATACTATTTTTAAATGTTTGTACAGTAGTGTACTGTATATTGAAATAAACAGAATAGAGGAAATCAGCTCTAATATATATTATTTAGGTATAAATACTGGTCAGAGAGCCCATCGTAAGTCAGGGGCATCAGTAAATGAGTACATCGCTAAGTGAGGAGAGGCTGTATTTTACTTTTTATTGTGTGTTTTAATGCCTAGTAAATTGCTAACTTAATATATGTTAGTGTAAGCTGGTTATCTAGCATTTATAAGTAAAAAAAAAAAAAAGTGTTCCACTTTACGGCGGTAGCCTGGAACCTAACCTGCCATATAAGTGGGGCCCTACTGTACATTATTTAGGTATGCAAACTGGTCAGAGAGCCCGTCGTAAGTCCGAGTCATCAGTAAATGAGTATATCACTAAGTGAGGAGAGGCTGCATATATACATCTCCCACTAAGCCAGGGTGACCCAAAAAAGAATAAATAAAAGTTTTCTTTTTTACATACAGTAATTTATACAGAAGGGGTTACTGGCCTCTTGCTCCTGGCATTTTAGTTGCCTCTTATGATGTGCATGGTTTATATACATACATACATATGAGAGACCAGCTGACATTTTATAAAATAATTTACACCAAACCAATAATAATTTAGAATAATTCTTACTATTACTTTTCTGTAATACAGGTCAGCCATCACTGATCTGGCAGTCACTAGTCTGGTTCCATCACTAATCTGGCAATAACTCTGGCTAGTGTAATTTCCAATTACGCTAGCTAAAATAATGTTGTTCTTGACAGATCACAGATCTGGCAAAATCACTAATCCAGCACACAACAGGTCCCAATGATGCCAGATTAGTGATGGTTGATCTGTACTGCTACTACAGGTCAGCCATCACTAATCCGGCAATCAGTAATCCGGCACTAGTTTTGGCTAACATAATTTAAAATTTCCGGGGTCGCCACACCAACCTGCCACTACTGTTTGGTGGCACTACTTGCTGCATAAGTCATTCCAATTTGTTTTTCTCCATTTATTGTTATAACCTGCACACTTTTAGCTCTAGCCATGGTTCCAATGAATAAAAGAAATACTTCTCATTGTGTAAAGTGCATACACCATACATTGCCAATTAAAGATAAGGAGGCTTTGAAGCCACTGTTGGTCGCCATGAGCTCAGCTTACTTAGATAAGCTGTGACTGATAAATTTAGGCCTATATGTGAGAGAATAGGTCTGTGTGGTAAGTGTGCACTATATAATAAATATCCTGCAGCACGCAGTGCATAATGAGAAACAATGCAACCATGTTTTTTTGTAAAACAGTGACTTTACGGTATATTTTTGTATGGTTTTTATGGTGGTATTCTCATTTTTTGGGGGTCTCATATGATGGAATGGGAGATATTTTACAGAAATAGATGTAATTTTGACTGGTTTCATGAAGGAACCTTGAAATTGAGCTCAAAGTGGAAATGTTTGATTTTTGCTGATGTTCAGCAGTGTCTAATGTGTCCAACTGGATGGTCTAATACACAGTCATGAATGGGTCGACATTATTTATACAATTGTATTACAATAATGCAGTAGTCTGCATAACAGTAAATCTTCTGTTTTTTGTGTGAATAAAAATTCAAAATGGAAAGCAAGCGTAATATAAGAGGGGCCTGGAGACGTGACTAATGAACAGAGAAAATTTATTTTAGTGCCAGGAATGTCTACATTCTTGATCTTATTTTGAAATTGGCGAAATTACTGATTTCTGGCCACTTTAATGGGTAAGCGAAATAGATAAATCGGCAGTTTCTTGTACTCAGTCAACAGAATAGAAGGAATACTAGTGAAATAGCTATGAGTTTGGTAGACTGGAACAATGGAATGGGCCAAAAATGGGGCATAAAGTGGGTGAAATCGCCAATGCGTAAATATCACTGTTCGGTTAAGTGTAATCTAACTTAACCACTCTGTAATCTGGCAAGATCACTAATCTGGCACTCTACTAGGCCAAATGATGCTGGATTCGTGATGGTCAATCTGTACTACTTTAACATAAGAACATAAGAAAGGAGGAACACTGCAGTAGGCCTGTTGGCCCATACTTAGCAGGTCCTTTACAACACCAACCCACTTTCAGTGCTACCCTAACAATAAGCTCTGACAAATCTATTTACCCATGTACAAGTCCCACTCATATCCAACCCCTCTCATTCATGCATTTGTCCAACCTAAACTTGAAACTACCAAAGGTTTTAGCTTTAATAACCCTACTAGGCAGACTGTTCCACTCAACAACTACCCTATTTCCAAACCAATACTTTCCTAAATGATTTCTAAATCTAAACTTATCTAAATTGAATCCATTATTGCAGGGTCTTTCTTGGAGAGATATCCTCAAAATCTTATTTATACCCCCTTTGTTAATACCCATCTTCCACTTATGCACCTTGATCATGTCTCCCCTCATTCTACGTCTTACGAGTGAATGTAATTTGAGGGACTTCAACCTTTCTTCATATGGAAGATTTCTAATGCTATGAATTAATTTGACTATTCTTCGCTGAATGTTTTTTAATGAATTAATATCCATTCTGTAATATGGAGACCAGAACTGAGCTGTGTAATATAGGTGAGGCCTTACTAATGATGTACGTATAAAGCTGTAATATAACCTCTGGACTTCTGTTGTTTATACTAATTGATATAAATTCCAGGGTACTTAAGGAATGCAAGATGAAGCTTAGTCAGCCATTAACGAGTGTGTTTAATGTGTCCATCCTTACCGGTGTTGTGCCAGAGTTGTGGAAGATGGCTAATGTGGTTCCTATATTCAAATCAGGGGATAAGTCCACTCCTTCAAATTACCGTCCAATAAGCCTGACATCTATAGTGGGCAAGTTATTAGAATCAATTATAGCTGACTTTATTAGAAGTCACCTTGAAGAGCATAACTTGATAAATGAATCTCAGCATGGATTCATGAGAGGTCGTTCCTGCCTGACAAATTTACTGACATTCTTCAGTAGAACATTTGAGGCAGTGATAAAGAATATGATATTGTTTATTTGGATTTTAGTAAAGCCTTCGATAGAGTACCTCACAAGAGACTCTTAAGAAAAGTGGCAGCTCATGGTGTAGGAGGTAAAGTTATAGCATGGATAGAGGTATGGCTTACCAATAGAAAGCAGAGTTACCATTAATGGAGTGAAATCTGAATGGGGATTAGTCACTAGTGGCGTTCCACAAGGATCAGTTTTAGGCCCTCTCTTGTTCATAATTTACATTATTGACCTTGATGAAGGGATTACGAGTGACATGAGTAAGTTTGCTGATGATACAAAGATAGGCCGTATAATTCACTCTGAGGAGGATAGCAATGAACTCCTGGAGGATTTGGACAAATTAATGTCTTGGTCTGAAAAATGGCAGATGAAGTTCAATGTGGATAAGTGTAAGGTACTAGCCCTTGGTAATGAAAATAACCCTCGAAGCTATAATCTAGGTGAAGTAAAGCTTGATCATACAGAATGTGAAAAAGACTTGGGAGTCATGGTAAGCAGAAATCTAAAGCCAAGACAGCAGTGCCTTAGTGTGCGCAACAAGGCCAACAGATTACTTGGATTTATTTCAAGAAGTATAAGTAACAGAAGCCCAAAAGTTATTTTACAGCTCTATACATCACTAGTGAGGCCTCATTTAGATTATGCTGCTCAGTTTTGGTCCCCTTACTACAGGATGGATATAGACTCATTAGAGAACATACAGAGAAGAATGACTAAAATGATTTACTGTGTAAGGAACCTCCAGTATGAAGATAGACTTAAAGCCTTAAATCTCCACTCTCTGGAGAGGCGTAGAACGAGGGGAGATATCATTGAAGTGTATAAGTGGATGACGGGCATAAACAAGGGAGATATTAATAAAATACTGAGGGTGTCAAACCAGGTAAGAACCAGAAATAATGGATTTAAGTTGGATAAATTTAGATTTAGAAAGGACATAGGTAAGTACTGGTTTTCTAACAGAGTTGTAGATGTGTGGAACAGTCTTCCCAGTGGGGTGATAGAGGCTAGGACCTTGGGTAGCTTTAAGAAGAGATTGGACAAGTATATGAGTGGGAGGGGCTGGGTTTGATTGATGTCATTGGGTACGGGAGTTATTTCTTGGGTAGCTTTAGGTAGAGGTCGTTTTGATAAGGACCTGCCTCGCATGGGCCAGTAGGCCTTCTGCGATGTTCCTCCATTCCTATGTTCTTATGTACGCTTAGGCATTGCTGTCTTGGTCTAAGGTTGTTGCTTACCATAACCCCCAAGTCCTTTTCGCAATCCATATGGCTAAGTTCTACGTTATTTAACTTATAAGTGCTAGGGTTATGGATACTCCTGAGCTTCAGAACTTTGCATTTATCTACACTGAACTGCATCTGCCACTTTTCTGACCAAGAATTGAGTTTGTCTAAATCCTCCTGAAGTTCCGTGACATCTATGTTTAAATCAGTTATCCTACTTATCTTTGTGTCATCAACAAATTTGCTCATATCACTAGTAATTCCCTCATCAAGGTCTTTCTTTCAAGGTCATTGATATAGTATATTATAAACAACAACAGGCCCAAGACTGATCCCTGTGGAACGCCACTTGTTACAGATCCTCACTCAAATTTAACCCAATTTATGTACACTCTCTGCTTCCTATTGGTGAGCCATGACTCGATCCATAACAGCACTTTTCCCCCAATGACATGAGCAGCTACTCTCTTTAACAGTCTCTAATGTAGTACTCTATCAAAAGCCTTACTAAAATCCAAATAAACAACATTGAATTCTTTATCATAATCAACGGCCTCAAAAGCCTTACCGAAGAAAGTTAATAAATTAGTTAGGCAGGAACATCCCCTGGTGAATCCATGTTGAGTATCATTAATAAAATTATGCCTATCAAGATGGCTTCTTAACACCCCTCTGAAGGAGGGGTGTTAATGTTGCAGTTTAAAAACTGTAGTGTAAAGCACCCTTCTGGCAAGACAGTGATGGAGTGAATGATGGTGAAAGTTTTTCTTTTTCGGGCCACCCTGCCTTGGTGGGAATCGGCCAGTGTGATAATGAAATAAAAAATAACTGACTCTAGTACAGGTCCTCCATCACAAATCCGGCATCAATGGGACCTGTAGTGTGCCGGATTACTGAGTTTGCCGAATTACAGAGTGGTTAAGTTAGAATACACTTAATAAAATTAACTAACTTGGCTTACACAGTTCATTGAACATTGGCAAAAATCGAACATTTCCGCTACTTTGAGCTCAATTTCAAGGTACTTTTCGTCATGTAAGCAATCAAAATCATGTCTATTTCTGTAATATATCTTCCATTATATCAAATGAGTCCAATAAATGAGAATACAACCATAAAAACCATACGAAAATATACTGCAAAGAGGCGGCTAATGGCTGAGAAGTTAACTCCTTTATTTATCGTCTGTCTTTTTTATTTTTGTTGTACGTTAAGAAGCATCTTTCCATCATACATTGCCCAAGTTTCAATGAGATAGCCCAACAAACAACCGAGAAAAAATATATTTACCAAAAATCATATATCGCAAGCCCAAGCCAGGTACTGGAAATAAGTCACTTTGCCTGACTTTTCTGGGTTTTCCTAGGTTCTCTATACATACACTGCTATGTATGATAATCTATGTAACTGTATTTGTGTATACTTAATACACTTATTTACTTCTAGTCTGTCAGCTGAGTACAAGAAACCGCCCATTCACTTATTTCAACTACCCAATAAAGTGGTCAGAAATTGGCAATTTGGCCAATTTCACACAAATGTCAACAGATGCCAATTTCAAAATAGGATCCAGAATAAACAATGTAGACATTCCTGGCACTAAAATAACATTTTCTCTGTTCATTAGTCACGGCTACACGCCCCTCTTATATTACTCTTGCTTACCATTTGGAATTTTTATTCACAAAAAATAGAAGATTTACTGTTATGCAAACTACAGCATTATTGTAATAATTGTATAAATAATGTCAATCCATTCTTGACTCCGTATTGGAATTTAGACTGGCAGGCAGACAGGTATTGGACGGTGACATCATTTGTTTACTCTTGAGCTTCGCTAAAGAATAGAACATTTTCGCTACTGTGAGCGCAATTTCAAGGTACTTTTCATCACAAAAGTAATCAAAATCATATCTATTTCTGTAATATATCTTTCATTCTATCAAATACAAAAATATACCGCTAAGCGGCTGCTAATGGCTGAGAAGTGAACTCCGCTATTTATGGTCTGATTTCTTTCATTTTTGGTGTACGTGAAGAAGTATCTTTCCAGCATACATTGCCCATGTTTGAATAAGATAACCCAACAAACAACTGAGAAAATAATAATAATAATAATAATTTTTTTTTTTTTCAACAAGTCGGTCGTCTCCCACCGAGGCAGGGTGACCCAAAAAAGAAAGAAAATCCCCAAAAAGAAAATACTTTCATCATCATTCAACACTTTCACCACACTCACACATTATCACTGCTTTTGCAGAGGTGCTCAGAATACAACAGTTTAGAAGCATATACAGTAGGGCCCCACTTATACGGCGGGTTAGGTTCCAGGCTACCGCCGTAAAGCGGAAATCGCCGTAAAGTGGAACACCCTTTTTTTCCACTTATAAATGCATACAAACACTAGATAACAAGTTTACACTAACATATATTAAGTTAGCAATAGAACCAGGCATCAAAAAACAATAAAAAGGTACAATACACACATAGTGCACTCATTACTTACCTTAAAATATTTATAGTCTTAATCTAGGGTGAGACAAGTAGTATTTATTGTAAGAAATCAAGTGTGGTATGTATTGTAATAGGCAGGCTATTTCACCAGGCCACCCCACCCACACATACTATTCTATGATATTTAAGCATCCCAGAGCGATAAAATGTATATACAGTTCACTCATTACTTACCTTAAAATATTTGTAGTCTTAATGTAGGGTCAGGAGTAAGTAAATGAGATAAAACGAATAAATGAGAGAGAGAAAGAATGAGTACATGAGAGGTGACAGGCCAGGCACAGAGTAAACAAAACAATGAGACTCCGTGACTATTGTTATTATCACCACTTGTGGAAGTCTCTGCTACCACAGATCACATTTATGTTTATTTATTCTACTGTGGGGTGTATTTATCTTATTTATATGTTATGCATCGTGTTTATTATATAATTTTGAAAAAAATATCATGGATGGATTAATGAAAATGTGTATATTACCGTAATATACGACATTTAATGAGACTCCGTGACTATTGTTATTATGGCGTCACTTGTGGAAGTCGTCTGCTACCACAGATCACATTTATGTTTATTTATTCTACTGTGGGGTGTATTTATCTTATTTATATGTTATGTATCGTGTTTATTATATAATTTTGAAAAAAATATCATGGCTGGATTAATGAAAATGTGTATATTACCGTAATATACGACATTTAATGAGACTCAGTATTGTTATTATCACCACTTGTGGAAGTCGTCTGCTACACAGCTCACATTTATGTTTATTTATTCTACTGTGGGGTGTATTTATCTTATTTATATGTTATGTATCGTGTTTATTATATAATTTTGAAAAAAATATCATGGATGGATTAATGAAAATGTGTATATTAACGTAATATACGACATTTAAATGACTTGATGTATGTAAGTTTATTTAGGTACAGGTATACATAAGTATAATTATCAGAGTATATATAAAATATGAAATAACTTTTAAAAACATTTGAAATTTTGGAGTTTCCAGACAAAATGGAGAGACTTAGTGCTTACTGAGCTCATGGAGAATGTAAACAAACAGGGTGGGGCACGGTGACCGTATTAGAAAGTCAGGTGGGGGGAGCCGTATAGTGAGTTTTGGTCATAATTTGAAATGTCCGTATTAGCGGAACGCCGTAAAGCGGAACGCCGTAAAGCGGGGCCCTCCTGTACGTATAAAGATACACAACATATCCCTCCAAACTGCCAATATCCCAAACCACTCCTTTAAAGTGCAGGCATTGTACTTCCCATTTCCAGGACTCAAGTCCGACTATATGAAAATAACCGGTTTCCCTGAATCCCTTCACTAAATATTACCCTGCTCACACTCCAACAGATCGTCAGGTCCCAAGTATCATTCGTCTCCATTCACTCCTATCTAACACGCTCATGCACGCTTGCTGGAAGTCCAAGCCCCTCGCCCACAAAACCTCCTTTATCCCCTCTTTCCAACCCTTTCGAGGACGACCCCTACCCCTCTTTCCTTCCCCTATAGATTTATATGCTTTCCATGTCATTCTACTTTGATCCATTCTCTCTAAATGACCAAACCACCTCAACAACCCCTCTTCTGCCCTCTGACTAATGCTTTTATTAACTCCACACCTTCTCCTAATTTCCACACTCCAAATTTTCTGCATAATATTTACACCACACATTGCCCTTAGACAGGACATCTCCACTGCCTCCAATCGTCTCCTCGCTGCTGCATTTACCACCCAAGCTTCACATCCATATAAGAGTGTTGGTACTACTATACTTTCATACATTCCCTTCTTTGCCTCCATAGAGGCAATGTGTGGTGTGAATATAATGCAGAGAATTCGTAGTTTGGAAGTTAGGAGGAGGTGCGGGATTACCAAAACTGTTGTCCAGAGGGCTGAGGAAGGGTTGTTGAGGTGGTTCGGACATGTAGAGAGAATGGAGCGAAACAGAATGACTTCAAGAGTGTATCAGTCTGTAGTGGAAGGAAGGCGGGGTAGGGGTCGGCCTAGGAAGGGTTGGAGGGAGGGGGTAAAGGAGGTTTTGTGTGCGAGGGGCTTGGACTTCCAGCAGGCATGCGTGAGCGTGTTTGATAGGAGTGAATGGAGACAAATGGTTTTTAATACTTGACGTGCTGTTGGAGTGTGAGCAAAGTAACATTTATGAAGGGATTCAGGGAAACCGGCAGGCCGGACTTGAGTCCTGGAGATGGGAAGTACAGTGCCTGCACTCTGAAGGAGGGGTGTTAATGTTGCAGTTTAAAAACTGTAGTGTAAAGCACCCTTCTGGCAAGACAGTGATGGAGTGAATGATGGTGAAAGTTTTTCTTTTTCGGGCCACCCTGCCTTGGTGGGAATCGGCCGGTGTGATAATAAAATAAATAATAAATATACCTCAATGCACCACTCACCTTTTTTCCCTCATCAATTCTATGATTAACCTCATCCTTCATAAATCCATCTGACGACACGTCAACTCCCAAGTATCTGAAAACATTCACTTCTTCCATACTCCTCCTCCCCAATTTGATATCCAATTTTTCTTTATCTAAATCATTTGATACCCTCATCACCTTACTCTTTTCTATGTTCACTTTCAACTTTCTACCTTTACACACATTCTCAAACTCATCCACTAACCTTTGCAATTTTTCTTTAGAATCTCCCATAAGCACAGTATCATCAGCAAAAAGTAACTGTGTCAATTCCCATTTTGAATTTGATTCCCCATAATTTAATCCCACCCCTCTCCCGAACACCCTAGCATTTACTTCTTTTACAACCCCATCTATAAATATATTAAACAACCATGGTGACATTACACATCCCTGTCTAAGACTTACTTTTACCGGGAAGTATTCTCCCTCTCTTCTACACACCCTAACCTGAGCCTCACTATCCTCATAAGAGCTCTTTACAGCATTTAGTAACTTACCACCTATTCCATAAACTTGCAACATCTGCCACATTGCTCCTCTATCCACTCTATCATATGCCTTTTCTAAATCCATAAATGCAATAAAAACTTCCCTACCTTTATCTAAATACTGTTCACATATATGCTTCAATGTAAACACTTGATCTACACATCCCCTACCCACTCTGAAGCCTCCTTGCTCATCCGCAATTCTACATTCTGTCTTACCTCTGATTCTTTCAATTATAACCCTACCGTATACTTTTCCTGGTATACTCAGTAAACTTATTCCTCTATAATTTTTACAATCTCTTTTGTCCCCTTTCCCTTTATATAAAGGGACTATACATGCTCTCCGCCAATCCCTAGGTACCTTCCCCTCTTTCATACATTTATTAAACAAAAGTACCTACCACTCCAACACTATATCCCCCCCTGCTTTTAACATTTCTGTCATGATCCCATCAGTTCCAGCTGCTTTACCCCCTTTCATTCTACGTAATGCCTCACGTACCTCCACCACACTTACATTCTGCTCTTCTTCACTCCTAAAAGATGGTATACCTCCCTGGCCAGTGCATGAAATTACCGCCTCCCTTTCTTCCTCAACATTTAAAAGTTCCTCAAAATATTCTCGCCATCTACCTAATACCTCCCTCTCCCCATCTACTAACTCCCCTACTCTGTTTTTAACGGACAAATCCATACTTTCCCTAGGCTTTCTTAACTTGTTTAACTCACTCCAAAATTTTTTCTTATTTTCATTAAAATTTCTTGACAGTGCCTCTCCCACTCTTTCATCTGCTCTCCTTTTGCACTCTCTCACCACTCTCTTCACCTTTCTTTTACTCTCCATATACTCTGCTCTTCTTATAACACTTTTGCTTTGTAAAAACCTCTCGTAAGCTACCTTTTTCTCTTTTATCACACCCTTTACTTCATCATTCCACCAATCACTCCTCTTTCCTCCTGCCCCCACCCTCCTATAACCACAAACTTCTGCCCCACATTCTAATACTGCATTTTTAAAACTATTCCAACCCTCTTCAACCCCCCCACTACTCATCTTTGCACTAGCCCACCTTTCTGCCAATAGTCGCTTATATCTCGCCCGAACTTCCTCCTCCCTTAGTTTATACACTTTCACCTCCCTCTTACTTGTTGTTGCCACCTTCCTCTTTTCCCATCTACCTCTTACTCTAACTGTAGCTACAACTAAATAATGATCTGATATATCAGTTGCCCCTCTATAAACATGTACATCCTGGAGCCTACCCATCAACCTTTTATCCACCAATACATAATCTAACAAACTACTTTCATTACGTGCTACATCATACCTTGTATATTTATTTATCCTCTTTTTCATAAAATATGTATTACTTATTACCAAATTTCTTTCTACACATAGCTCAATTAAAGGCTCCCCATTTACATTTACCCCTGGCACCCCAAATTTACCTACTACTCCCTCCATAACATTTTTACCCACTTTAGCATTGAAATCCCCAACCACCATTGCTCTCACACTTGATTCAAAAATAATAATAATAAAAATAATAATAATAATAATAATAATAATAATAATAATAATAATAATAATATCTTTATTTACTACACGTACGTGTACAAGGTATACAGGCCTAACTGACATCAGTAAGTAAGTAAGTAAGTTTATTCAGGTATACACAAATACAGTTACATAGAATTATCATACATAGCAGCATATGTGTAGAGAACCTAGGATAACCCAAAAAAGTCAGACAGAGTGACTTATTTCCATTGGGGTCCTTTTACCTTATTATTATAATATAAATGTTATAATATTTTCTTATTATTCTATAATTAAGATAACATATTATTTATTTATTTTTTTTATTAACACTGGCCGATTCCCACCAAGGCAGGGTGGCCCAAAAAAGAAAAACTTTCACCATCATTCACTCCATCACTGTCTTGCCAGAAGGGTGCTTTACACTACAGTTTTTACAACTGCAAATGTATCATGCAGTTTAACATCTTATTATCATACTAAAAAACTCTATCTACTACACGAGGGTCATTAAGACTATCTACAATACGAGGGTCACTATCTACAATACAAGTGACATACTACTGTACAGAAAGGCACTTGTTATGCTGAGTATTTCAAGAAAATTAGGTCAGTGTCCCAGGATAACACCCACACTAGTCGACTAACACCCAGGTACCCATTTACTGATGGGTAAACATAAACAACAGGTGTAAAGAAACACGCCAAATGTTTCTACCCTGGCTGGGAATCGAATATTTACAAAAAATCATATATGGCTAATCCAAGCCAGGTACTAAAAATAAGCCACATTGACTTTTTTGGGGTTATCCTAGGTTCTCTACACATATGCTGCTATGTGTGATAATCTATAGAGAGAAAATAACTTTTTTGTTTCATGTTTATGGTGGAGTACGAGTGTATATCATAGTTAGCCCTGTGCTATACTCCGTTTTCTCTAATATAAGCCCCCAAGACAAGAATAGGAGAATGGTATTTGTTTACCATATCCTCTTCATAACTTTGTCAAACTGCTCGGTGTTATGCCAAATATTATTCATTCTGGAGTATTTAACATGTTTTATGTTATTTATATTGTTTCTTATGTCATATTATATCAATTGTGATAGGCAAATAAGCTGTAGTGTTGATATTAGCGTTATAATAAAGCATATTCTCCTGCTTCATGAGACTGAGCTCACGACAACTGACAGTGGCTTCAAAGCCACCTTATCTTTAATGGACAATGTACTGTGTAGGTGCTTTACATAATGAGAAGCATTTCTTTTATTCATTGGAACCATGGCTAGGGCTAAAAGTAAGCAGGTTAAAACAATAAATGGAGAAAAAGAAATTGGAATGACTTATGCAGCAAGTAGCCCCACCAAACAGTACCAGCAGGTTGGTGTGGCGGCCCTGGAAATTTGAAATTATGCTAGCCAAAATTAGTGCCGAATAACTGAAGGAACCGAATAACTGATTGCCGGATTTGTGATGGCGGACCTGTAATTTGCCTACAATTGAGGTTAGGCTTATTGGGTGGTAATTTGACGGTAATGACTTGTCCCCTGCTTTAAAAATAGGAATTACATTAGCCATCTTCCACATATCAGACACTACACCTGTTTGAAGAGATAAATTAAAAATATTAGTTAAATGTTCACAGGGTTCCATTTTGCATTCCTTAACCCTTAAACAGTCCAAACGTATATATACGTCCACGTGCGTAGCGCCCCAAACGTATATATACGTTTTCTTTGTCATTCATTCAACATTGCCACAATAAGCCTGAGTCACCTAGACATGAGAGAATGGGTGTGCACACTCACTGTGTGCCATATTAAAATAATTGGGGATGCCTGGGTACCATATGCTCTTTTTTCCTTTTAAAAGAAAAGATTGTTTTTTTCCTCAAAAAAGTTGGGGCGCTACGCGAGTGAACGTATATATACGTTTGAACCGTTTAAGGGTTAAGAACCCTTGGAAAAAAACCTCATCAGGACTGGGCGATTTATTTTGCCTCAAACAGTCTATGTGTTTCAGAGTCACTGGACCCCTGTCGCACCAAAAATCTGTCCAGAGAGCTCTGTTTCTGGCGTGTCTTTAAGATTTCCCTAAAATGGGACACAACATTGTCATTGTAGATGTTGCCAGCACGGTTTGCAACAGCTGTGTCAAGGTGATGTTCATCCATAAGGGTTTGCACTTCAGTCCACTTTGCACAAATGCCCTTAATCGTTGAAGAAGGCAACTTCCTCCATCTCTCTTCCCCCTCCTCTGAAGGAGATTCCTGAGCTGTGGTCTGTTGCTGTTGCACCTCAAGCTCTTGCAGCTCTGTAGTGGTTAGCTCTTCATCTTTGTTCTCCACCAACTCTTCCACATCCTCGCCACTAACCTCCAACCCCATGCACTTCCCCAATGCCACAATAGATTCCACAACTGGCATAGGCTCCTCAGGGTTAGCCCCAAGCCCTTCAAAATCCCTCTCTTGTACACATTCTGGCCACAATTTTCTCCAAGCAGAGTTCAAAGTTCTGCAAGTCACTCCCTCCCAAGCCTTAACTATAAGGTTTATGCAACTGAGGATACTGAAGTGATCTTTCCAGAACTCTCTTAGGGTCAATTCAGTGTCTGAGGTCACTTCAAAGCACTTTTGAAATGCTGCTTTGGTGTACAGTTTTTTGAAATTTGAAATGACCTGCTAGTCCATGGGCTGCAGGAGATGAGTGGTGTTAAGGGGCAAAAATTTAACTTTGATGAAACTAAACTCCCCCACAATTTGCTCTTCCAAGTCTGGAGAATGAGCAGGAACATTGTCCATTAACAGGAGGCACTGGAGTGGCAATTTATTTTCCAGGAGGTATTTTTTCACACTGGGACCAAACACGTTATAGAACCAATTGAGGAAAATGCCCCTAGTGACCCATGCCTTACTGTTTGTCCTCCATATCACACACAATTTAGGCTTGATGACACTGTTTTTCTTGAACACACTGGGAGTTTCAGAGTGATACACGAGTAAAGGCTTCACTTTGCAATCCCCACTAGCATTACTACAAAACATGGGAGTTAGCCTGTCTTTCATAGGCTTGTGTCCTGGGAATGCCTTTTCCTCCTGAGTAATGTAGCTCCTGTTTGGCATTTTCTTCCAAAACAGGCCTGTTTTGTCACAATTGAACACTTGTTGGGGTTTTAATTATTCAGCCTCTATGTACCCCTTAAAGTCCTGCACATATTTTTCATCCGTTTTTTGTGAGAACTGGAAGCCTCACCACGCCTTATCACACTGTGTATGCCACTATGATTCTTAAATCTCTCGAACCAACCTTTGCTGGACTGAAATTCACCAATATGAGCACTAGTTCCAGGCATTTTCTTAATTAGATCATCATGCAACTGCCTTGCCTTTTCACATATAACTGACTGTGAAACACTATCTCCTGATAATTGTTTCTTGTTGATCCACACCAACAACAGTCTCTCCACATCTTTGAGTATTTGCGATCTCTGTTTTGTAAGCACATTTGCACCTTCCGCAACAGCTTCCTTGATTGCCTTTTTGTTGGCCAAGATAGTAGGGATGGTTGTATGGGGTTTGTTGTACAACCTGGCCAGCTCAGAGACACGCACTCCACTTTCGTATTTTGCGATGATCTCTTCTTGAATTCAGTAGTACTGTATTTCTCACCCTCTTTACCACAGGGCTGGCACTAGAAGCTTTCTTTGGGCCCATGGTGGCTTATTTAGCAGTTACAAGCACTAAAAACAATGGAATAATACAGAATGTATCTCATGTATGCATGGAATCATCCTCACTGGCTTGTAAACAATGGCACACTGGCTGTACATGGAGTGGCAGGGCCCTTCAGGCTGCATGGACACGTTCGGGACAAATGACTTTCACCGAGTTCTTTGTTGTTAACTGAGCCAATGTTTTGATGCAAAAATGTGTCATTATCTGATTTTTATGTTATCTGATGACATCGTAAACTGAGGGTCCACTGTATTTAAAACAGAGCGCATTTTATTCTCTTCGTCAGTAAGATACCCATAGTTATTTTTAAGGGGACCTATATTATCTCTGACTTTTGTTCTATATACCTGGAAAAAAACTTTTTGAGTTAGTTTTTGAATCCCCAGCAATTTTAATTTTGTAGTCCTGTTTAGCTTTTCTTATCCCCTTTTTAACGTCCCTCTTAATGCTAATACAGTACATACTGATTCATAAGATGACCCTCACATCTTTTGATACGCCTATAAATTGCTATGCAGTAGTTATATGTATTGTACTGATCTGAGTATACTGGTACCTACTTAAAACTAAAGGAAGCAAACCTTAAGACAAATGAGATCATACATGTTCTTTAATATTAAAATTACATTTCATTTTAGATTTGATATAAAAGTTGACAGATGGTAAGTTAATGTTTAGGTTTATAGTAACAATGGGCAAAATAACAACAATATCCTGAAGAACAAAAATTACAAATCAGTGGCTGGAATAATTCATAACTAATATATAATTTGGAAGAGACAATTTAGATAACTCTTTTGGTCTGTCCTGGAGTGTTGTGACTTGATATTGGTGCAAGACCAACTGAAATATTGTTTAAAGTTTCTTCCCCCCAGTTGTTGGTTAATTGTGACCTATATACTGTACAATTAACACTGAGCTTTCTACCTAGCAAAATGGAGATGAGGATGAGGGAGAACATGTTGCTGATACCCCAGTACAGTATATGTGTGGCACCCACCTAACTCACCTGGATTGTGAGGTCCTGCCTAAACTGCAGCATCTGCGAGTTGCTGCAAAAACCCTTAAGGATTATGATATCCCAACAAATCTTCGGGGTTTCTGGAGGTAGTTTTACAATAAATTTGTTTGTTACCTGTAATTATAATTCTTCTCTTGTTTCTGCAGATAGTCATATATTGTTATATTTTATAACTAGTTCAATAGCAACTCATAAATAATAATCCAGAATTAATTAAATTTTCACCAAGGAATTTTTTAAGCTATTCTCACTACTGTGTTATGCTTATTTTTTTTATCTGGGATGTATAAAATGAAAGTTAAAACCAAAACTGATTAGGAATAACAATTTTAAATAACAACAAAAAAAAAAAAGCACAATACCATGACTGGAACAATACACAAATAACCTGCACATAGAAGAGAGGAGCTTACGACGACGTATGAATCTTAGTCCTGGCTTCATCTCTGTAGATGCCTTCCTCTCTCACTACATTGTAAAATGCTCCAAACTTCAGAACACTCGTGAGGAGCAGGGGTGCAGTGGGGACAATAAGGGAACACTGTATCAACATCTGGGATCCCAGACTTTTCAACATCTTACCAGAAGATATCAGAAACACTGCTGGAACAAGTATAGAAGCCTTCAAGAGGAAACTGGACAAGTATCTTCACCAAATACCAGATTAACCAGGCTGTGATAGATATGTGGGGCAGCGGACCTCCAGCAGCAACAGCCTGGTTGACCAGGCAAGCACCAGACGAGCCTGGCCCATGGCCGGGCTCAGAGAATAGATAAACTCTCGAAACTCTTCAAAGGTATATACTGGAACCTGATTCCTCCTTTTTTCTTCTTCTCCCTCTTCCTCTTTCCTCTTTCTCCTTTGGGTTGTCTTTCTTCTGCCCTGTATATTTGTTCCTTCTTTATTTATTTATTTGTTTTTCACCCCCTCGATGTTCTTGCTCTTACCCTCTGTGGGCACCTAGCTCCCTTGCAGCGTTCCTCTTTCTTAGTATTTGACTGGCCCCTCCTACTCTTACTACCTTCCCATACTACTTCCTTCCCTCCACTACTACTACTACTACTACCACTTCTTGCCTATATATACCCATCCTGCTCTCCTTTTCGTTAGTGTGACTTTGTAAATGGTCCCAAGTGGGACTGAAACGTCGTCATGAGCTCTCTTCTATGTGCGGGTTATTTGTGTAACAACAATTTTTACAAACACTAGTTATTGTAAAACCTTAGAGTTTTAACAGACCGCATGAATGAAGCTACCATAATAAGGAAGTTCACAGCTGACCTAGAGATTGTTGACTGGCCTACAGAATTCTCCAAGGCCAATGGTATTGATGACTGGACAGACATTTTTCTTAACAAATTACTTAGACTATACAACAAACATTGTCCTATAAAAACGAAACAGATCACAAACAAACGGCTTGGTTGCCCATGGCTAACCAGCACCATTCTGAAATCCATTGACAAGAAACACCAATATGAAAAGCAATATAGACAGGGCTTAATACACAAAGATATTCTTAAACACTATTCATCAGTTCTCACCAAAGTAATAAAGAAAGCCAAACAACTATACTACTCCAGTAGATTCACAGACACTAGAGGAGATATAAAAAAGACCTGGAAAACACTCTCTCAGATTCTAGGGACCCACAAACTGAAAAAAACCAAGAATATTGTCCTAACTAAACCTAATGAAACACCACTACATCCCACTGACACAGCTAACAAGATAAACAACTTCTTTTCAACCATAGTATCTAATCTCGCCAATAAAATCCCACATACCAATGCCCATGCCGGGGACTACCTAGATGGGAATTTCCCAAATTCCTTCTATCTTGCACCAACTGAGCCCTCGGAAGTCACCGAGATTATAAAGTCACTTAAAAACAACTCAGGGAATCTGTCTAATGTCCCACCATTACTGTACAAGCGAGTGGCCCATTTCCTTTCGCATGCTATTTCATTACTTTTTAACAAGTCACTAGAAACTAGCACCTTCCCGAAACTACTCAAGATGGCAAGGGTTACACCAATACATAAAGGTGGTGACCCTACAGACTTAAACAACTATAGGCCAATATCAAACTTACCATTGCTATCCAAAATCTTTGAGAAACTCGTGCACAGGAGACTATATTCATTTGTAACAGCACAAAACATACTCAACCCCTGCCAATTTGGATTTAGGAAAAATAAAAGCACTATTGATGCAATCATAAAAATGCTAGATCTGCTTTACACAGCATTGGAAAATAAGGAATATCCACTAGGAATTTTTATTGACCTAAGAAAAGCTTTTGACACAGTAGACCACGACATCCTACTCCACAAACTTGACCATTACGGTATAAGAGGCCATGCGCTTGCTTATTTCAAATCTTACCTTACTAATAGGTATCAGTATGTTACCATTAAAGACACAGCATCAACAACACAGTCACTTGATACTGGAGTTCCGCAGGGAAGTGTCCTTGGTCCCCTGCTCTTCCTCATATACATCAATGATCTTCCAAACGTATCCCAACACCTGAAACCCATTCTCTTTGCTGATGACACGACTTATGTCATCTCTCACCCTAATCTTGCCACCCTCAACACCATTGTTAACGAGGAGCTGATCAAAATATCGACTTGGATGACAGCCAATAAACTTACGCTTAACACTGACAAAACCTACTATATTATGTTTGGTAGCAGAGCAGGAGATGCACAAATTAACATTAAGATCGACAACACTCTAATTACCAGACATAATGAGGGCAAATTCCTAGGTCTATACCTTGACAACAACCTGAATTTCAGCACCCATATCCAACACATAACCAAAAAAGTATCCAAAACAGTTGGGATCCTCTCCAAGATACGATACTACGTGCCGTAAAATGCCCTTCTCACACTATACCACTCACTTATTTATCCATACCTCACCTATGCTATTTGTGCTTGGGGATCAACTGCAGCAACACACCTAAAGCCAATAATAACCCAACAAAAAGCTGCAGTAAGAATAATCACTAAATCCCATCCCTGACAACACACCCCCCCACTCTTCATAGATCTAAACTTACTCACTGTTCAGTACTTCCACACTTACTACTGTTCAGTCTACATCTACAGGACCTTAAACTCCATTTTCAACCTTGACCTAAAACACTTTCTTGATAGTTGTGACAGAACCCACAGGCATAACACCAGACACAAACATCTCTACGACATTTCCCGTGTCCGACTAAACCTTTACAAAAATTCAATGCATGTCAAAGGCCCTAAAATCTGGAACACCCTACCTGAGAACTCTAGAACTGCAGACACATTCATCACCTTCAAAACTACCATTAGAAAACATCTTATCTCCCTGATACACCCCATCAACTAACTACACGAATACCACCTGGTGGTTCACACTTACACTCACTCACCCATTTGACCATAAACAGAAATATTAATCTCAATCTTAAAATAATGAATCCTATGATACTCCAATACTGAAACTATGTACTGTGCCAAAACAAAAGCATTCACATTGCTAAACTCACAAACTAGTATTTAGTCACTTAGCCATAATACCAACTTACCTCATAATTTGTAATATTTTAAAATAAAGAATTAAACTAAGTCTGCCCAAAATGCCTAGCCATGCTAGGCGTTCTAGTGGTACACTCTGTAATCATTAATTAACTACATGTAAACCACACAACAACCAAATTCTGTAAATTCAACATTGTAATCTTTATAGAGAATAAACTTTGAATTTGAATTTGAATTATCAGTTTCAAATCTCTGTGGTTGATGGGTGTATGGTTGATGGACACTGATGAACCAAGTTACAGAACCACATTAGGCAACAAATCACTGTCCCAGCTTAAACTAGGGCAGTGGCTGATTACCAACTGTATTTGGTAGTTGCTTAAAGTTGGGCAGTGCTTCATTACTATCTGTATATGGTAACTGGTGGAAGCTGCAGCAGTGATTCATTACTATCTCTATATGCATTCAAGTGTCATCCATTCCTGTATAATCTCTCATGTGGAAATAACCTTGAATTTGAATTTGAAACTGTACTGGACTAAACAATTGACCTATTCAAACAGAGAATGTAGATGAAGACTAATAAGCATTGTATCCACAGGTACCTGCATGCAGCATACACCCACCCAGTGTTTGTCAGAACCTGCCCGTGTGACCAAGAAATTATTCTTCATTGGCACGATCGACCAGAGACACCTAAACTATCACATAAAAAACACTCTGTCATTGCTAAGGAGAAGCCAAAGTATTCATTTGATGTACCTGTCCATGCTTCTGTGGTAACTGTAGTAGATGAATAAATTATTTTAAGATGATAAGTTAATGCATTTTTAAAGTCATGGCCTCTAAGGGGCAAGGAGGACAGCTGCCTCCTACCTAGAATTTTGAAGCAATAAAGACTGTTTCCATGTAACAATAATTAGCATTAGCATATACTGATATGCTCTTATAATAAATTAAAGCCAACCAGTGGCATCAACCAACAGTAGTATTAGGCTATTTATGCTTATAAATTAGGCCTATACATCTAGGAACTTAACCCTTTCAGGGTCGGCAGGCCCTCTCCTAAACTTGTTCTCAGGGTCGGAAATTTAAAAAAAAAAAAAAAAAAAAAAAAAAAAAAACATGAAATGATAGAGAATCTTTTCCTGATCATAATGACACCAAAAGTATGAAATTTGATGGAAAACTTACGGAATTATGCTCTTGTGAAGTTAGCAGTTTCGACGATGTTGACGCATCGGCGATTTCGCCCATTTTGAGCCCTATTTTCGGCCAATTCCAACATACCAGTTGACAAAAATCATAACTATTTCGCTAGAACTCCATTTTTTCTATCGAATGCGTACAAGAAACCACCCATTTACCGATTTCAACTATTCAATAAAGTGGTTCAAAATTGGCAATTTTGCCAATTTCATAAATTTCAAAAGATGCCAATTTCTAAATAGGGTCCGGAATAAACAAGGCAGACATTCCTGGCACTAAAATAACATTTCCTCTGTTCATTAGTCACGTCCCCAGGCCTCTGTTACATCTCTTTTGCTTTCCACTATGAAATTTTATTCTCACAAAAATAGAAGATTTACTGTTATGCAGACTACTGCATTAGTGTAGAAATGGTGTAGAAATAGTATAAATAATATCAGCACACTTGTGAAAGAATATTAGACTCACCAGTTGACGTGTATTGGACACATGGGTTGATTTATTTACTTTTGAACTTTGGCAAAAATCGAACATTTCTGCTACTTTGAGCTCAATTTCAAGGTACTTTTCATTGTGAAACCAATAAAAATCATCTCAATTTCCGTAATATGTCTTCCATTCTATAAAATGAGACCAGGAATACTAGAATACAACCATAAATACCATACGAAAGTACACTGCAAAGTCGCTGTTTTAAACCAAAAACATGGTTGGAGTTTTTTTTTCTCATTATGCACTGTGTGCTGCAGGATTTTTTATACTGCGCACACTGACCACATAGAACCATTCTTTCATATATAGACCTACCAGCTTTCTCTCGCTAGATTTGAAGGCGCTAGAATTTACGTGTATTAGTATGGCACTAACCCTGGCGTGCAAGCCGTACTAGTACGGCACCAACCCTGAAAGGGTTAAATAATGTAAACTGACTGATGGACTATTTTATTTGTAGCATCCATCCCCTGCTCTGCTTGCGAATTTGCTCAGGCTAGAGGCCAGAGTGTAGGCAGAATACTTGTGTGATGAGTTATGTATGTGTACAACATTATGTTTGAGCTTCAACTGAATCTGACTGATCTCTCTTATTATCTTGTATGATTAAAGTAAAATTAATTTTTGTATATTGTAATTAGAAAAGAAGAGCTTAGCTGTAATTCTCCAAATGAAATTATACTCACCAGTAAAATACCAGATGCATTATTATTATAAAACATAAAATTAAAGTTCATAATAAATAAGAGAGAGAGAGAGAGAGAGAGAGAGAGAGAGAGAGAGAGTGTGTGTATACTCACCTAATTGTGGTTGCAGGGGTCGAGACTCAGCTCCTGTGTGTGTGTGTGTGTGTGTGTGTGTATGTGTGTATGTATGTGTGTGTGTGTGTGTGTGTATGTATGTGTGTGTGTATGTGTGTATGTGTGTATGTGTGTGTGTGTGTGTGTACTCACCTATTTGTGGTTGCAGGGGTCGAGTCCTAGCTCCTGGCCCCTGAGGTTTGTGTGTGTGTGTGTGTGTGTGTGTGTGTGTGTGTGTGTACTCACCTAGTTGAGGTTGCAGGTGTCGAGTCCATGCTCCTGGCCCTGCCTCTTCACTGGTCGCCACTAGGTCACTCTCCCTGAACCATGAGCTTTATCGTACCTCTGCTTAAAGCTATGTATGGATCCTGCCTCCACTACATCTCTTCCCAAACTATTCCACTTCCTGACTACTCTGTGGCTGAAGAAATACTTCCTAACATCCCTGTGATTCATCTGTGTCTTCAACTTCCAACTGTGTCCCCTTGTTGCTGTGTCCAGTCTCTGGAACATCCTGTCTTTGTCCACCTTGTCAATTCCTCTCAGTATTTTGTAAGTCGTTATCATGTCCCCCCTATCTCTCCTGTCCTCCAGTGTCGTCAGGTTGATTTCCCTTAACCTCTCCTCGTAGGATATACCTCTTAGCTCTGGGACTAGTCTTGTGGCAAACCTTTGCACTTTCTCTAGTTTCTTTACATGCTTGGCTAGGTGTGGGTTCCAAACTGGTGCTGCATACTCCAATATGGGCCTAACGTACACGGTGTACAGGGTCCTGAACGACTCCTTATTAAGATGTCGGAATGCTGTTCTGAGGTTTGCCAGGCGCCCATATGCTGCAGCAGTTATTTGGTTGATGTGCGCTTCAGGAGATGTGCCTGGTGTTATACTCACCCCAAGATCTTTTTCCTTGAGTGAGGTTTGTAGTCTCTGGCCCCCTAGACTGTACTCCGTCTGTGGTCTTCTTTGCCCTTCCCCAATCTTCATGACTTTGCACTTGGTGGGACTGAACTCCAGGAGCCAATTGCTGGACCAGGTCTGCAGCCTGTCCAGATCCCTTTGTAGTTCTGCCTGGTCTTCGATCGAATGAATTCTTCTCATCAACTTCACGTCATCTGCAAACAGGGACACCTCAGAGTTTATTCCTTCTGTCATGTCATTCACATATACCAGAAACAGCACTGGTCCTAGGACTGACCCCTGTGGGACCCCGCTGGTCACAGGTGCCCACTCTGACACCTCGCCACGTACCATTACTCGCTGCTGTCTTCCTGACAAATATTCCCTGATCCATTGTAGTGCCTTCCCTGTTATCCCTGCTTGGTCCTCCAGTTTTTGCACTAATCTCTTGTGTGGTACTGTGTCAAATGCCTTCTTGCAGTCCAAGAAAATGCAATCCACCCACCCCTCTCTCTCTTGTCTTACTGCTGTCACCTTGTCATAGAACTCCAGTAGGTTTGTGACACAGGATTTCCCGTCCCTGAAACCATGTTGGGTGCTGTTGATGAGATCATTCCTTTCTAGGTGTTCCACCACTCTTCTCCTGACAATCTTCTCCATGACTTTGCATACTATACATGTCAGTGACACTGGTCTGTAGTTTAGTGCTTCATGTCTGTCTCCTTTTTTAAAGATTGGGACTACATTTGCTGTCTTCCATGCCTCAGGTAATCTCCCTGTTTTGATAGATGTATTGAATATTGTTGTTAGGGGTACACATAGCACCTCTGCTCCCTCTCTCAGGACACATGGAGAGATGCTATCTGGCCCCATTGCCTTTGAGGTATCTAGCTCACTCAGAAGCCTCTTCACTTCTTCCTTGGTTGTGTGTACCGTGTCCAGCACCTGGTGATGTGCCACACCTCTCCGTCCCTCTGGAGCCCCTTCTGTCTCCTCTGTGAACACTTCTTTGAATCTCTTGAGTTCCTCACATACTTCCCGGTCATTTCTTGTTGTCTCTCCTCCTTCCCTCCTTAGCCTGATTACCTGGTCCTTGACTGTTGTTTTCCTCCTAATGTGGTTGTATAACAGCTTCAGGTCAGATTTGGCTTTCGCTGCTATGTCGTTTTCATATTGTCGTTGGGCCTCGCTTCTTATCTGTGCATATTCGTTTCTGGCTCTACGACTGCTCTCCTTATTCTCCTGGGTCCTTTGCCTTCTATATTGGTTTTTGCCTCCTTGCACCTTTGGGTGAACCATGGGCTCACCCTGGCTTTTCTGTATTGGTTTTTGCCTCCTTGCACCTTTGGGTGAACCACAGGCTCATCCTGGCTTTTTCATTATTGCTGTTTCCCTTGGGTACAAACCTCTCCTCAGCCTCCTTGCACATTGTTGCTACATATTCCATCATCTCATTAACTGGCTTCCCTGCCAGTTCTCTGTCCCACTGAACCTCGTTCAGGAAGTTCCTCATTCCCGTGTAGTCCCCTTTCCTGTAGCTTGGTTTCATTTGTCCTGGCCTTCCTGCTTCCCCCTCCACTTGTAGCTCTACTGTATATTCGAAGCTCAAAACCACATGATCGCTGGCCCCAAGGGGTATTTCATATGTGATGTCCTCAATATCTGCACTGCTCAAGGTGAATACTAAGTCCAGTCTTGCTGCCTCGTCCTCTCCTCTCTCTCTTGTAGTGTCCCTTACGTGTTGGTACATG